>NW_020171981.1:2651142-2665312 GCF_003031525.2 Neophocaena asiaeorientalis asiaeorientalis
GAATCAAGGCTGGACTCAAGTGAGGGTGGCATTAAAAACTTCTAGGGTCCCTGCTAGTCCGAGCCTCCAGAGTTGTGTAAGGACCCAGCGTTCAGGAAAGTTGCACCTTTTGGAGGCCTGTGGAGGGGCTGGTACTGAGGGGCCGCTGCCTTCTCTCTTGCAGCCTGCCTGCAGCATCGGAGCTGCGACACCTGCATGTCCTCAGACCTGATCTTCAACTGCAGCTGGTGCCATGTCCTCCAGAGGTTTGTACCAGGCTCACCCTCTTATTCCCACAGGCAGACTGTGCAGGGGGGCAGATGGTGGCACGGCCCCACTCCCTGCCTCGGGCTTCATTACCAACATGAGGGTATCTCTGGCCAGCGCTCCTGTGACACTTAGGACAAGAATATCATGAAAGTGAGTGTCTCCCTGAGGCTTGTGACCCATCAAGGTGACTATATGTCACCCTGTGGTGACACTAGACTTCTGGAAGACCATTCAGAGATTCCAGCTACTGCAGCTCCCTCCTCGCACCTGGGAGGGTTGGTTCATCCTCTGGCAGGCCTTCTCAAAGAGTGGTCCACAGCTGTGAGCATCCCAGAATCACCTAGGGCTTGCGGTAAACATGCAGATTCTCAGGGCCCACCCCTGGCCCCCTGCATCAGGTCTCTGGGAGAGAAGCCCAAGAACCTGCATTTTAACACGGTACCTCATCTGCAAACAAGCGTGAGATCCGCCGGCTCAGGGACGGGATGAGCTTAAGACCCATCGCCATTGGAGGAGAGCCCCATGACCCCAAATCAGCACCTCAAGATCTTTCTCAGGCTGCAGAAGGGTTTCCTGAAAACCATGGGTGTGGAAATTGCAGGCGTCTGTGGAAAGCTGGAGCAAGTGACCAAGCTGTGTTTGCTTGGTTTTGGAAGCAGGGAAAATTCTGGATGAGATTCAGGCTTAGGCATAAAGTTCTTAAATCCAAGTCGTCTTCCTCTCCTTGTTCTGAAATCATTCCCTCACGGATTAGACTCAGAATCTGAGCCCTGTTCTCCTGTCCAAGAGAAATAAATGGCAGGGGGGGAAAAAAAGAATTTATTTGGGGACTAGGGCTCCCATGAGAGCGGGAAAAGCTATGAACTACAAAAGCCTTTAAGGCAATCTTGAAAAATTGCAAATTATAGAGGCTCTGAGTTCTCTGCAGCTGTCCTGAATCTGTCAGTGTTTCCTTTGCTCCTTTCCAGTATCCTGGTGCAGAAATAGAAGCCATTGCCTTTATAGGTCGCCGGCCTAGCACACAAGACACAGCTCTGGGCCGGGAGGAGAAAGGGGTGCTCATCTGGCCTCCCAGGTGTTCTTCCCAACAGCTGTGCTCTTATTCACTCTCTTGGGGCCTCAGTTTGTTTTCCCTGTAAAATGGGCTGGGGTTACGTGATTCGGGGGGATGTGGGTGAGGAACATGCCTGTTATTTTAACTCCTCAAATACCAGGGCCCTTCACATGAAAGGCACAGAGCCTCAGAGAGAGTACACAGGGCACACCCCAGGCTGGTTCTTCCTGGCGTGGAGCTTTGCGGTGTGGTCCATCTTGTGCACTTTCAAGTTTGAGAGTCACTGTCTGAGCACAGGGAGATCATCCAGATGACTGCAGAGGAGCCTGGAACGCCGGGGCTGGCTGCCACCGCATGACTCAGTGTCCACCAACAGCTGAGCCAGGAGAACTGCAAAATGGCTCACATGAAAGCAAAACCCTGGCTTGATACACCCCCACTTAATGCATACGCCCAAACCCAGAAAACTATGACAGTTTAATGAGGGTTGGTCAGGGGGAGGGCAGGGCCTTGGGTGTGGATACTGCCTTTGCTGGGTTATGTCAACTACGGGACAAAGAAGCTCCATCAGGGATCCTGTCCCTGGATGTCCGTGAGCCTGGGCTCACTGAGCACGGCCCCTTCTTGACAGATCTCTGGAGCCTCAGCTTCAACTGAGAGCTGACTCCAGGTTCCTAAAAAGCCAGAGGTCAGAGCTGGTGCAGGGGGCCGGCCACCATGGTCTCTCCCACCAACAGCTGCTTGAAACCGTCACGTGGGTTCTCGGCTTGCCCTCCACCTACTCTGCCCTCTGCAGCCTCCCAGAGCTTCCCCTCCCCATGCTGGGGCCAGATCTGATTTAGATTATTTCACTTATCATGCAGGTATTTTCCTTTCATCCCTATTGCCCCCCCAGTGACCCACTCTGAAGTCAATGGGTGACTTTGACTCCAGGATTTGGCTCTGAAAATGAGGGTCATACATGACCCTTGTCTTACAGCGTTGTCATGAGGGTCCCATGAGATAGTGCCGGAGCAGCGTGGCACTTGAACAGTGGCCATTTCTCATGCCCTTCTCCTTTGCATCTGGGTTGGTTGGCCCCGAGCTTGGAAAGGGGTGCTCTTAGACATTTATCAAAGGCTCAGTCCTTGAAAGAACCAGTTAGTTTGGCCTAAAAGAAACTTTAGTCCCCAGCCCCCAACAATGCCCTTAATCTTCCATCCCTCAAGGGAGGGGGCACGGAGGACCTGACAGAGGGGGTGGGGATGGCTCAGCTCAGCTGCGGCTGCTGCAGGAGGAGCAGCTCAGAGGCATCTTCAGAAGGAAAGGCTGACAGCGCCTGGAAGCCTCAGCCTCACCAGGTCTCGGGTCGATGGGCAGGCAGTTGCCGGTGCAGAGTTAACCAGCCACGAATCCTTTCGCAGCACTGGTGGCTTGGGATATTATCTTCCCATGCGGTGGTTCCTGAGCTTAAGTAGGGCTTGGTGGATTCTCCTAGCACCAAAGAGTGAAGAACGGAACTTTGAGTATGACGCCATGAAGAACATTCTCTGGTTCATCCTCGCACCACACCCGCTCCCTAGGGAAGCACTGGACAACTTCCAGCCCAGCTGAGCTCTCATTGTCCTCCAGGAACCCTTGTCAACCAGTGTTTAATCTCTCCCAGACTCTGGCAGGACCCTGACTTCTGCCCTTCAATGATCACACAGGGGGTGTCGGCCAGATTGGCTGATGGCCACCCTCAGCCCTGCCCCTCCTTGACAAGTTTAGGCTCCTCCGTGAAGAAGTGGGGCTCGGTGAATGAGTAAGACTTTCCCCAGATGAGAACATGTGTGTGAATTCCCTGGATTCTCAGCAATTTCGTGGCCGCCCAGAGTCAGGAGGGCCTTAAAGGTCATTAGAGGTCATGCAATTTGTCAGCTCCCTACACACCACATCTGGGCAGATGTGGCCTTGGTCCTGGGGAGCTTGGTCAGGAGGAGGGAGAAGATGCCACAAATAGCTTCCCCTCCTTTGGGGAAAGGAGTAGAGGGACAGGACGGTCTGACTCTCGCTCCCACGGCACCTGCCCAGTGGTCTTGGGGAGGTTCGCCCCCTCCTTGCTATCATTGGAGAGCTGTTACCACATAGGGGGAGGTGAAGAGGAGGGCTTCTCTGTCAATCCCATCACACCTCTGGCCTTTTGGTTTCCCCTGCAGATGCTCCAGTGGCTTTGACCGCTACCGCCAGGAGTGGCTGTCCTATGGCTGTGCCCAGGAGGTGAGAGGCTTAAGTGAGCCAGGTGTGGGGAGGAGCAGGGCTACTAGCTCGGGTAGCTCTTCTCAAGGCATCTCTGGCTCTTGGTGAAATTCTTCCCTCCACCTGGGGCTTGTCTCCCTGTCTGCTCTGAGCCAATTAGACCCACATGGGAGGTTTCCGAGGGCTCGATGGGTCCCTGAGACAAGCACTTCTGGTGACTTAGCCTGGAGCGGCAGCTCTCCAGGGGCTCTTTTGGTCCTTACAGAGGGTACGTTGGGCGTGGCCTTGGCCACAGCGGGATCCTCCGGGAGGCTGTGCACCTGGTGATGTTCAAAAAGCGACTACCCCGCTCCAGCCCTCCGGCATTTGAGGAAGGCAGTGGTTCTGGGAACGAGGAGGGTTGTTCCTGGCACCTCCCATTTAGAATCCCATGCAGGTTCCTTCTCACTGCTGGAATTTTCCATGAATGCTCAACACTTTGGGTGGGGAGCCTCCACTTCTCACACCTTATACTGACACAGACCCTTTCATCCACGCATCCTTTCCCCCTCCCTTCCTCCCTCCGTTGCAGTGCAAGCACAGCGCATGCGCCCAGCACTTCACCGCGTGCTGCCCCGCACTTGCCCTGATTTAATCCTAACACGGTCTCCGGGAGCTGGGGGCCAGTGCCCCCACTTACCGGAGCGGGAAACTGAGGCTCAGAGAGGTTTAGTGATTTGGCCTGCAGCTCACAGCCGGTGAGATGGTGAAGGTGCCAGGCCCAGCATTTAAATGTGAACCCCCAGGATTACTGCTATGTGCTCACCACCATCTGTTTTATCAGTAAGGCTGGGTGAGACGTTTCTGGCCTTAGAAAAAAAACAAACTTTGTCCATCCAGAAGCCTACTGCTGACACTGGCTGTGGGTGAACGTACAGATTCGCTTTATTTAAGATTGGCATCTCAGCTCCTTCTTTCAGGAGGGATTCGAGGCAGCTGACAGATAAACTGCCCTGTAAGATAAGACGCTTTCAGGATAAAGTGGAAAGCTTAAATGTATTCAGAGCCCAGCTTTGGTGAGATTACCATGCTTGGGCCACGCACCGGAATCTTAAATCTTCTGGCCGCTGAGGGATGCGAGCGCCCCACCATCCTCCTGTGTGCAGCATGGCCGCCGGCGAGGCCTCTGTCCAGAGCAGCACAGGCTCTCTCTTGCAGGCAGAGGGCGGGACGTGTGAGGACTTCCAGGACGAGGACTCCTCCTCGTCCTCGCCCGACAGCTCCTTCAGCCCCTTTGACGGAGACCTCACCACCACCTCCTCTTCCGTCTTCGTCGACAGCCTCACCACGGAAGGTAAGAGTGGGGCGGAGCCACCGCCCTGGAGCATCACTGTCCCGGATGGGGATTATCTCAGGGAAGAGGGTTGCTCCATCCTTTCACACCTGAGGCTCCAAGAGTGGGGGCACTTGCTGGTGAGAGGCAGAAGCCAGGTTTAGAGGGAGTAGACTCCACACCCATATCAGGGCTGTGGGACGGAATTCACTGTGGCGAGGGGGAAAATTACTGTCCCAGCACACTGCCAGGTATTTTATTATAATATCGCGGTTCATCTTAATAGCGATCCTTAGAGAACCTGTGAGGTCTTAGCATCCCTGTAGCAGGTATGAACTCAGTCCGCACACTCAGACGTCAGGGAAAGGTTGCCTGATTTTTCTGACTTCCCTTCTGGCTCCCAGCCCTCGCCGAGCTGGCCTGGTGGGGAGTTCCACCCCTGCCGTCCTGGGGCTTGGCTACGCGGTCCTGTGGCGTCCAGTGGGTGGAGGGTAGGTGGGCAGCTCTGACCACCTTGGGTTGCTGCTGATCCATCTCTGCTTCTTCAGGCCTGGTTGTCCCTGGGCCTCCTCTGCCACCCGCATGTTACCGGTGGAACGGTGACTCCTGGGTTCTGGTCCTCTCGAGGGAAAGAATTCAACTGAGAGACATAGAGTAGTTTTAAGCAGCAGCAGTCTTATTCAGCAAAGCAAAAGTGCACCCTCAAGAAGGGAGGACGGTGAGCTGTCTGGGCACCAGAAGCAGCCCCGCAGTGAGGGTAGGGCTGGGTTTTCAAAATCGTGGCAAGTCCCTCCCTGTGTCCTGCATCATTGGATTGACAAGTTGATTGACAGCTTTAGGTTATATAACTTTTCTCCTTGTATGCAGGCACTTACCCATAAGCACCCAATCGGAAATGGGGGTGGGGGTGGGGAACCACAATGCTAATTTATTATAAATACCGCATAATGAGCCCCAGGTTAGTCTGAGTCACCTCTTAGGTCTGGGTGCTGATGGTTCGGAAAACCCTGTTGGGTTTTCAATATCTTGCTTGGTCCTCATAAGGCCGGAAACTTAGCGGTCCTTAACCACAAAAAGGGAGGATCTCTGGGCATGTTCTGGTCACCAGTGTCCAGGTGGGGAGGGAGAGATGACCCCATCCAGGATGGGGCGGGACCCACTCACGTCTGACTAGCTACCTAACACGGTCTTTAGTTCCACGGTCCGTTTCTTCCCATTTCTTTGAGGCCAGTTCTCAGAATTGTGGCAGCTTATGTCATGGCTACAGTCTGGTCATCATGTAGTTAACTTCTTCCACCTGATGGGGGTTTCAGTATCTATAAGACAGCTCAAATGATATGGCTCAGAATATTATCTATAGCCCTTGAAGAGGAACTAAGGTCCTTGACTATGCTTAATGCCCAGACTATTATTATTCAGTCTTACTGGACTATTTTCCCTTGTTTCTGCATCTTCTCACATCTCTGATTAAACTTACTCTTTGGCTAAAGTTTTTCCACAGACAAAAGGTAGGCTGAGGACATGGGGGGCAAGGACCGTAAGGTCCTGCTCCGTTTCACCCAGGCCTGAGGTCTTATTGAAGCTGCTAGAGATCCAGCCACCCTGTGGGGAACCCCGTGCAGACTGCTCGGATTCTTTGGCTATCTCTGAGAAATTCCTCCCTCATCCTTTTTCAATACGTGGCATCTAGGTTTTAGCCCCTTGCCCTAAGTCTAAGACTGAAAGACTTACGGGCTCTTACCGCTTCCCCTGAGCGAGATTACCTGTTTGAAAGGGGCAAATGGAAAGCAGGAAAGGAGAAAAAAGTCAATATTTTTAAACATTATTCATCCACAATCCCATTTTATAGGCAAGGAAATGGGCTCATAAGGAGCAAAGTAGTTTGCTCAGTGGTGGAATGTTCTTTTCGTGGTGCCCCCCTGACTTTTTAAATGCAGCCTAGAGGACTGGAGAGCAGGAACCCATGGATCTGGCTGGAGGGAAGTGAACAGCTGATAGAAAGAGCAAATATTTAAGGGGACTGACCATGTGCCACGTAGGGTGGTAACATTGTACACTCACTTAGTCTTCCTAACAATCCTGTACGTTGATGCTGTTTGATCCCCATTTTACAGAGGAGACAGTATGGCTCAGAGAGGTTGATGGCTTGCCCAAGGTCACACAGCCAGGAAGAGGTGGAGTCAGGTCTCATCTAGCTCCAAAAGCAGCAATCTTGCCCCTCGACCCCACTGCCTTTCTCAGTGCTGAAAAAAAAATAGAAAAGGGTCTTCATGGATTCAATGGGTGGAAAAATAGGGAAGGGTGAACAAGTGGGCAGATTCAGACAGGTCCCAACACTCTGAACTTGCCCAGGAATAACGAGTAACTGGTTAAAGCTCAGGTATTGAGAGCAGAGACTGTGCTAGTGCTGTGAGGGATTCAATAAATCAAATGAAAAATGACACAGGAGGAGATCTTGCCCTCAGGGAGTTAATAACTGAGTCCAGGGGTGACCTTCCAGTTAAAGGAAACTCTACTTAAAAAGAAGAACCCATGGCCAGTCACTCCTGAGTTAACCCTGTGTGCTACTGAGGGCACGGTCTGAGCCCAGAGCTGGGCTGGGGGCTGCACACCCCATCCTCCAGATCAGAACGCAGCCTTTCCCTCAGAGGTTTACGTCTGCGTGAGGCACAGTGCCTGAGGCCAGAAGGGTGGCTGTGTGGGCGTGGAGAGCCCAGCGCATGGCATCTGGGGGCTGGATTCAAATCCTGACTTGGAAGTATTCTCCATTTCTCCCGGGTTATTGCCCTGATGAGCTGTCGTCCCTACATAGAGGCAGTGTGTTCTGTTTATCAGTTTTATCATGTGTGTGTCTTCTATCAGCCCAGGAATGTGTCATTTCTGTTTGCTGTGTAATAGTCCCCAAAAGAAAAATATATGTCCTTCCAGTCCTGAAGCGGGTGGTAGAGATTGTTAGGTTACCTCTATAAGAAAAAAAATTGGGGGGACTTGCCTGGTGGTCCAGTGGTTAGGACTCCACGCTTCCACTGCAGGGGGCACAGGTTCGATCCCTATCAGGGAACTAAGATCCTGCAAGCCATGTGGTGCAGCCAAAAAAAAAAGAAAAATTGATAAAGACTTCCCCCCACCCCAAACTCTCAAGGTGTCTGGAGGGACAGGTTTGGGTCACCCCCTGCCTGTGCAATTATAACCCACACAGGGAGAATTACCAGAGGCAGAGTATATCTCGGGGTCCAGGAAGACGTTGTGAATGAAGGGGATACAGCACTTCAGCCAGGGGGACCCACCTGGTCAGAGCAGAGTTGGAGAGCAGAGAACTTAGTGAGAGCAGCTGCCGGAGGGCGTGTGGAGCCCTTCTGTCACCAGCCATCCAGAGGAATGGAGAGGACCAGGGGAGCAGGAGGTATGAGGGCTGGATTTAGGAGTTGTTCACTTGCTTAAATGTTGCCCACTTATGTGAACCAGAATGACCTCAGAGTGGCAAGCAGCTGCCACAAAGCCCATGCATTTTATTATAAGGACAGACAGGCACTGACCCGGAAGAACTGTGTGCAACGTAAGGGCTCATCTGATGGGCAGCTGAACAGAACATGTTGGCAGCAGCCAGAAGTGACCACTAACTACAGAAAATGACCACTCATTCACTAGACATTACACACATTTCTTCTCTCTGTGAGTTTTCATGGGCCTGGGCCACAGTCCATTAATGAGGGAATCAGTTTGTGTTCTGTGGACCCCCAACAAGGTGGCAGGTGGTAACCAGCCCTCGGTGAGTGGGAGAAAAGCTGTTGTGAGCACAGGGTGGTCACCTTCAGTCACCTTGTGGGAGGGACTGGCTGTGGGTGTCCTTTTGTCTGCCAAGGGTAGATGTGGACTGGGCTACAATGGATTTCCAATGGTCTAGATTCAAAACAAGTTCATTCCAATCAAGTTAATTTGTCCAATGATGTTTAGGGTTACTTTGGTTAGTGTTGAGTAACCAATTCATCATTTCAACTTTTAGTAACAAAATAGACTCCGAGGCATACATAAATACCTCGTGTATTGCAATTCCTGAAGAAAACGTATCTTTCTATTATACGCCTACAACTCTCTATTTGTTTTGTTTTACTTTGAATTTTTAGGGGTGCTTTTTATCATTTTATTTTATTATTATTATTATTTTTTAATTTATTTCTTTATTTTTGGCTGTGCTGGGTCTTCGCTGCTGTGTGCAGGCTTTGTCTAGTTGCAGTGAGCAGGGGCTACTCTACGTTGCGGTGCGTGGGCTTCTCATTGTGGTGGCTTCTCTTGTTGCAGAGCATGGGCCCTAGGCGCGCCGTCTTCAGTAGCTGTGGCACGCGGGCTTGTGGGCTCTAGAGCGCAGGCTCAGTAGTTGTGGCTCGCGGGGTTAGTTGCTCCGCAGCATGTGGGATCTTCCCAGACCAGGGCTTGAACCCGTGTCCCCTGAATTGGCAGGCGGATGCTTAACCACTGCGCCACCAGGGAAGTCCCGAGGGGTGCTTTTTAAATTTAAATTTTTTATAAATTATGCAACGGTTAAATAATAATTAACATGGTTCCAAAGTCAAATCTACAAAAGTAGCTATATTCAAAGAAGTTTAGTTTCTAGTTTTCTCCCCTCCACCCTATTCCCTCTTTCCTCTATGAGGGACCATTTAAAATTTTTCTTATGGTTTATTCTTTCATTATCTAATGTGATTTTTTGATATTTGAAGATTTATTGGAAATGTATAGCAGAGCAGTATGCCACGTCCAGGCACTGGGAATGTAAACAGCTGGGTATTGAGAGGCTCACAGTCTATGGAATCAGTGGGACCCAAGATACCACAGAAACAGATACCAAATGCAATGGGACACAGGGGAGGACACACCCATCTGTCCTCTGGGAAGTGACGGGCCTGGACCAGGACTAGGGTGAGGCAAGTGAGGCACTCAGTGCAGGTATCAAGTTTAAGGAGACACCAAAAAAAAAAAAAAAGCAATAATTAAGATAATAATCTTTTCTTGCAATATTTGTAAAAATCAAAATTAATGCCAAAAATTCCATAATAAACAAAATTTTAAAAAATTCTAAAAAGACAGGATCAGGGGCTTCCCTGGTGGCGCAGTGGCTGGGAGTTCTCCTGCCGATGCAGGGGGCACGGGTTTGTGCCCCGGTCCGGGAAGATCCCACATGCCGCGGAGCGGCTGGGCCCGTGAGCCATGGCCGCGGAGCCTGCGCGTCCGGAGCAGACAGGATCAGACCCTGTGTCACATGTATCACCCTAGCCCCAGTCCTGCAGGGGACATTTCAGGGTTGGGACTTTTGAAAGAGAAGGGGAGGAAGGGCATCCCCTGCAGGAGGAACAGTACATACAGCGGCTCAGAGATCTGAGAGGGCTCCAAGGTCTGGAGAGCCTTGGGTAGCTTGTCACAGACACTGACATGCTGTTGAGCTGTGGCCAGTGGTAGGAGAAAAGAAGATTGGGACACACTGAGAAGGGCCTTGAACATCTATGAACAAAGGGGAGCCAGTGAAATCCTTTAAAATTAGGAGGATGGTGGGGGTGCTAGAGGGGAAGGAGGAACGAAGTGCACGTTGCAGGCCCTACATTGTGGAAGATTCTGCTGGTTTAACGTTTTGATGCTTGAAGCAGTAAGCTCCAGTCATCTAGAACATTCTCCTGATGTGGAATTCTTACTGGCCTTTCCCCATAGGAATCTGTGGGGAAGAGCCACAGGAAGGGTCAACCACTGGAACTTATTTAGGAGGCTGCAAGATACACTCCTTGAGGTGTAGAGGGAGTGTGTTGTACCCTGGGAAGTCTCCAAGCAGATTCGATCTTGTGACACACACACCTCTCCTCAAATCCTTCCTCAGCTTCCCGCTGCCCCTTAGGAGACTGCCCCTTAGGCCCTCAACTTAGCTTTCCAGACAGCTGATCCCCCCATGCCCCCGCTTCACTCTCACCACCCTTCATTCACATCCTCGCTACCCTCCAGCTGCACTGAACTGCTTTTTTTGTCTCAGATGGCCAAGTTCTTGCTGACTCCAGCCTTTGCCCCCGCTCCCTCCTTTGTCTGGGACCCTTTCTCCCAGCCCCATAGCTCATCCCTCCTTCTTGACTCCCTTTGTCTGGGCAAGGGCCCCAGT
Organism: Neophocaena asiaeorientalis asiaeorientalis; assembly: GCF_003031525.2. Taxonomy (NCBI): domain Eukaryota; kingdom Metazoa; phylum Chordata; class Mammalia; order Artiodactyla; family Phocoenidae; genus Neophocaena; species Neophocaena asiaeorientalis. The sequence continues at coordinate 2,662,111 of NW_020171981.1, forward strand.
CGGAGTGAACTCCTAGTAAACACTCAGTAAATATCTGTTGAATGTATGAACACTACGAAAAGTTGCCTCGTCTGTGGCCTTCTACCTTTACACTGCTGTGTGACTTTGAGCAAGTCACCTCCCCTCTCTGTGCTTCAGTTTCCCAGCCTTCAAAATGAAGGGTTGGACTTGAACCTCCCTAAAGTCTCATCCAGACCTAGTGACAGAGGCCATCATGATTCCACTAATCTTGTGCCTTCTCTCCTTTCCCTTTGAAGATGACACCAAGTTGAATCCCTATGCAGAAGGAGAGGGTGAGTACAGAACTGCCTGCCCCTCTTCAACACACCACTGCCTCTTGGACCCACCCTGGAAGAGGGTGCAGCCGTCACCTGGCCTCTTTGCTTTTACTCTGAGTGGGGGAGGGGGAAACAACAGCAGCCTGCGCTTCCCAGACTTCCTGCTGGGTGGGAAGGCAGGGGGCTTCTGGGAACAGACCCCCTAGACTGAAGGAGCAAATCTACATCTAGACATTTCTCATCTCAGCCGCTAACCTCCTGTGGTTCTTCTCCCGGCCTCTGTGCCCTTGAGTATCCGCTTCCCTGATAGGAGTGAGAGGAGGAAGTGAGGGCTAAGCTAGGGCAGGCATGGCTGTGTGGGCCTGTGGCCCTGGCTTCTGTCCCCAGGGGCCTCCCAGCCAATGAGGGGTGGAGAGCAGCTTCTCTCACTCAAGTGGCTTGGCAGAGAGTACATAAACGTTGCCCACCACAACTTTTACAGGGTGCCAGAAGGTGGGGTCCCCTTTCCCCAGGACTGCCTGGGGGATAACCTCCTCTCTGGGGACATGGGGTGACCCCACCCCACCCCACCCCTACCCTTTGCCCAGAGCCAGCTCAAGCCCTTGCTGCAACTACCACAAAGGGGAGATGGAAGAGCCTTCCAGCCCCAGGGGCTGGGAGACTGTTACCTGGGCTCCAGCAGGAGAGGAGGGGCTGTTAACGCAGCACATCTTGATGGGGTCTCCCATTGCTGCTCTGTGGGCTGTGGGTGTGAGTGTACACGTGTGTCTGTGGGGCTGTGGGGAAGCAGGGGGCCCTGGGCCACATTCCCCTTACTCTGCACCATGTGCTCATCAGCCCAAGCTCTGCCCCTCAGATCATAGGGTCACTGAAGGCTGAGGTCTGACGGCCAGCTCAGGAGAGGCCAGCTTGGGGCATGTCATCGCAGCTCCCCCAGCTCTTGGCAGATAGAGGCACGAACCACGCACAGGAGTGCCCCAGGATAGTTTCTCTCCTGGGTTTTTTTTTCTGCTGACAGAGAAAAGGGGATGGGGAACATAATGATTTTGGATGCACACAATATCTTATTAAAAATCTCTACCCCCTGTTGACTCCCATTCCACCCACCAGCGATGTAAAGTGGATTCAACATTTGTGTTGCTTACATGCTTATCTGTCTTCTCTGTGTCGTTATCTCCACATCCTTTTAGGGTAGAGAGAAGGAGCAAAAGCCCACCCCAGGTAATATCAGGGAACTAGGTTTCTTGGTGGCTGGCACTGTGTCCTTGGACAAATCCCTTCATCTCTCTGTATTTCCATTCCTTCAGCCGTATGAGAAAGGGGTTGGACTGGATGAGCTTCCAGTTCGATAGTCTATGGAAAATACCCAGTCTTCTCCTGGGGAATGTATTTCAAATGCTTGGAATGTTCACAAAGAGTGTCTGCTGGTTTATTAGCCCTCCGAGTGTCTAGTTCATTTCTTTTATTGAGTTCCTCTGATGGGCCTGCCGATTCTTCTAAGAGTTGAAAACACAGAGATGACTAAGACACTGTCCTTGCCCTACAGGAGGTCACAATCTGGTAGTGGACAGTGACAGGTAAAGATGTGGTCATTTTGTTATCATAATAGCTAACACTTTTTAAAGTTGTCCAAGATACCTGCCGTGATCCTCAGCAGTTGACACGATTTATCTCATTTTCACCCTCTCAATAACCCTACCAGGTACTTAACATTATTATCCTTGTGCTACAGAGATGATAACCGAGACACAGAGAAGTTAAATAATTTGCCCAAGGTCACACAGCTCGTAAGTAGCAGAGCCTGGATTTGAATCCAGGCAGCCAGGCTCCAGATCCCAAGTCTTAACCATCACATGCCCTTTGTGAATTCCTTAAAAGAACTTATATGGGATGGGTACTGGAGAGAAATTTTATGATCCTTAGTAGACATTTGGGCAACTTTTAAGTGATTTTGGAAAACGACCTGAACCGTGCCAAGAACAAAGTTCATGTCATACTCATAATGGTTCCACCGACTCCACCTTTTCATGTATTTGATAAGTAGACCTGAAGGTTCAGTCGGCTTTCATCTCTGGGACTTTGTCAGAACCCAGGACCCCATGACCCCACCTTCCTTGCTCCCCTGACCTAATGGTCTCTCCACAGGCCTTCAGAACAACCTGTCCCCCAAGACAAAGGGCCCCCCCTTGCACCTGGGCACCATCGTGGGCATCGTGCTGGCCGTCCTCCTCTTGGCGGCCGTCATCCTGGCCGGGATCTATATCAATGGCCACCCCACCTCCAACACTGCGCTCTTCTTCATCGAGGTCAGTGCAGGACTGGGCCGCCTCTCTCTGGCGTCTGCATCTGCGTCAGTGTATCCCCAGCCTTTCAATACCTGCCTCTCCCCATCTCATCCCTCACCCGCCACGTGCCGGCCTCCTGTTTCCACCTGAGGGACTTCATTGACTCCATCCAGGCACATCTTGCACTGGCGGCCACCCTCTGAGTCCCTAACTCCCTCAGGGCTTGACCCCTCAGGACTCCTCCGGCCCTCTTGTCCTGTTGAACAGCCTCTGCTTTTGCGCTCCCGTTTGTGAAATCAGAACAGTCCCCAGAAGAAAGAAAGAGGCCAAAAATGCCTCACATGCCCCTTGAGTGTTGTGCAACCATCCCTAATGATTTATGGTCTCTCACACCCAAATTCCAGGCCTGGTGCTTATTCAAAGCCATAATGGAACTGAGGTCTCTGCCTCTTGGCCTGCTGTGTGCGATTTTCGATTAGATTTGACAGGCCATAGTAATCATAAGAGTTGCTCTGTCTGGGAGCTTTTGTTGAGGATGCTGCAGTTTGCAACATCTCAGGCTTCAGAAGAGTCAGCCTGAGGTGAGGTGCAGCATGGGAAGTAAGGCCTGCGCCCCTTCACTCTGGGCCACAGAGCTCA
>NW_020171981.1:2665442-2676200 GCF_003031525.2 Neophocaena asiaeorientalis asiaeorientalis
ACTCTCGGCATCTGACCAGCTCTCTGAATCCTACAGTGATGGGGCCTCTGGGACTGCAATCCTCCACATGGGTCACAAGCCCCCAACCTCATCACCCAGAGGCCTAGGTCTTTCCCTCCTCTCTGTTTTGTTTTTTTTTTGTGGCACTCGGGCCTCTCACTGCTGTGGCCTCTCCCACTGCAGAGCTCCGGACACACAGGCCCAGCGGCCACGGCCCACGGGCCCAGATGCTCCACGGCACGCGGGATCTTCCCGGACCGGGGCACGAACCCGCGTCCCCTGCATCGGCAGGCGGAATCCCAACCACTGGGCCACCAGGGAAGCCCCCTCCTCTCTGTTTAGATGCCCCCTTGTTTCTTATGAATTCTAACCAGTCATTCTTAGGTTAAGATTAAGACCTACTGAGGCTAAGGCCAACCTTGTTTCACCTGGGGAACCTGCAGATCCCCAGCCACAGGGATGCTGACCAGAGGTCTGATTGAGGCCTGGGAATCTGCATTTCCTTCAGCTCCCCAGCTCCGATGCAGGACCTGTACTGTCTGGAGGGTTATCTTAGCGTTTCCAGAGCCTCCCAGATCATTCCATCTCTTACCCACTCCCTCACTTTCCACAGTCTCAGGACTCCACTCAGTGTGCCGCTGAGCTTTTCACCTTGCGTCCTGTAGTCTACACGGCGAGGAATAAAATGACCTCTTCCTTCCCAACTCCTGGGTCTCCCAGCAGGTTTCCCAGGGGCGCGAAGGATCACAGCTGGGAGCCTTCTGGGGGAGAGGGCCCTAAACTTCACCCTCCGCCAGCACCTTTGAGAAGTGCTCAGAGCCGTCCCCGGGGGAAGGGGGAGGGGGGGAGGGTCCCAGGGGAGGGATCGCGCCCGCTGACTCTGTGCCTGTGTTCTCGCAGCGGAGACCTCGCCGCTGGCCGGCCATGAAGTTCCGCAGCCACCTTAACCACTCCACCTACACAGAAGTTGAGCCCTCAGGCCACGAGAAGGAGGGCTTCGTGGAGGCCGAGCAGTGCTGAGAGCGCCAGGTCTCCCTTGGAAGGGTAGGAAGGAAGACCCGGGGACCTCAGCAAATGTGAGTCAAAGCAAAGCAGAGAAGTGACTTTCCTTGGCCTCCTGTGAACACACCCTGGCTGGGAAGATGAGCCCATGGTCTGTGGTGCCAGAGCTATAGTTTGGCCATCACACCCCAACTATTGAAGCAGGAGGCAGAAAAGCAACCACATTGAATTTTTAAGGAACAGTAACCTAATTTCAGCCTGTTTTGATGCCAGGGGTCTCCCCTTCTGAGTCTCTCAATGGTCTACTCTGTAGCTGCCTCAGAGGTCCCCTCCCACCTGGAGACAGCCAGATGCCCTGCTCCGGTCACCTAACGTCCCTACATATGACACGAGAGAGCCCAGCTCTAGACTGGGGCCGCTGTATTCCAGGGTCCATAGACTCAAGAGCTGGTCCTCAAGGCTACGGATGCAGCATATTTTGCTCCAGCTTCTGTGCTCTGGAAGTCTGAAGAAGGAGTTCTCTCCATCTGTTAAAACACAGGTATGGCTGCTCCCAGCCCTTTTGGCAAGCCACTGACCGGCATGCTGGCATCAGAAGAAAGCCAAATGAGAGAAGAAAGAACTTGTGGGAAGATCGTATTTTTAGGCTTCACTACCCCAGCTTGACCTTTCTGCTGAGAACCAGTACTTCTGCAACAAACATGTGTGTTGCTTGTGTTGCGGGCTTTATCCAACTGCAGCCCAGCCCGGGCCTGGCAAGCCGTGCTGTGCATGGCCGCATCTACCCTGCGGGCTCTTCATTCCAATGGCACGTTTGGTGTCCACTGTATTCACTGGCCTGGTCTTCTGTCAGTGCCAGTAAGTACCTCCAAAGGCAGGGCCTGCCTGATTAATATTTTTCCTCCTCTGAGCTGGAATTTTATAGCCATTAAAGAGAAACAAGGTGGAGAGAGGGCTTCTTGAAACATACCCAGCAGGGAGCTTCAGTTGGATTCTGTTGAAAAGCAAAGCCTCCAGAGGGATTGGGATAGCGGAAGCTGGTGTGGGAAAGAGTGACTTTATACGTAAGACCTTGACCTGGAAAGTTGCTTGCATCTCCCCAACTCTGCCGGAATTTCTTGGGGCAGAGAGTTTAGGCTCCTAAACTTAACCTGGTTTGAAGGGAGTTCTGTCCCAGGGATGAGTTGAGGTTGCTTCTGAAGAGCATTTCAAGTGAAAACCTATAGTTCACCCTCATTCAAAGTAAAAAAACATCATCAGCAAATAAATATTAAATCACAGTCTCCACTTAGTCACATCATTTTACGCATGTCACCGGGATGCTGCCAAAGAGAGAAGTTAGTTTAAATACAAGGCCTCCTGAGGCGGGGGTAGGGAGTCTGCCAATAACCAGGCACATCCAAACACTGGGCTGAAGGTTTTCCAGATGTTTCGTGGTTTATCCTTGGTGAGGATGGTAACAATCAGAGTGGGAAACATGCTGGACCTCGGCTATCTATATGTATTCTTCATAAACCAGGCAAAGGAATAGCTATGGTTTTGAGAAATCGTATCAGAATTTGCAAAAGTAAAAAGATAATACAGCAAAGAGAATAGGATTCTTTTCAAACTTCTGAAGGACAGAAAGGTCTGAAACAGAACTCTCTTAATGGGAAAACTGCAGCCAGGCACTGAAATACTCTAGGCTCCCAGCACTGCTGGCTGGCAGGAGGGTGATTTTTGCCCTTGCCGGACCAGCAGAGCATCTATGACCTTTGTGTGTCTAAAATGGCCAGTGGGGCAGTCCCCACTGTGGCCAAATGCAGTGCACAGCTCCATGGATCCCACTCCCAAACTCCAGCACACTTCTTCCCAATGGGAGCTCTTCCGATTGTTCTGATTCCTGGAGGGGAAGAACACAAGAGTGAAGAAACGGGTGGTGATGTCCTGAGGTCTCTGCCGGTAACACTGCAGGTAGAGAGAGAAAGCATGAGATAGCTCAGACCAGTCACAGCAAGCCTAGCTGGCGCCTGGGATGACAGTGGTGAGGGCAGTGGAGCTGTTTGGCAGCAGGTAGCCTCGTTTGTTAACAGCAAAAAAGAACTAAAGATGTGTCCCTAAGGGAGGTCCCTGGACGCTAAGAGTCCCTCAAGCCACAACAAAGTGCTCCTAGGAAACAGCCAGCAACTCGCAGAGTGAACACTGGTTCCCAGATATCCTTAGGATCTCTCACAAGATCAAGCATCTCTTAGACCCAGGAGTTTTACTCCAAGGTTTAGAGCGGGTTCTTTGGGTAACTGTAGAGAGTGACTCACCTGCACAGTGGGTGACCAGAAGGAGACAGGGGTTTCATGGTCAACCAGCGAAGTGGTACTTCTGTGCTGTGCTGAGCACAATCGACCACAGAGAGCTTGCAAACTTCCGGTCCCCTCCACCCCACAGGCAGATACAATTACTGTGACCGGAAACTTCAACCCCTTGAAACAGCTGTCTGTGTTGTACCCAGAAATCAGAAGCTCTCGGGGAGGCTCTGTTTTACACCAGAACTCTTAAGAGAGCCAACAAGAAAATGAGAAGAAGAAGAAGAATGCAGAGGCCAAGTGTGAGAGGAGACCCCTGGATCAGGCTGTGAGCACAACTTAGTTCCCCTTTAATCAACTGCCCCTAGATTTGTGGATCTGTCCAGTCAGGTCCCTGGGGTTTCTGATTCTAGAACATGGGTGCATATAAGCCCAGCCACCAACCCCAGTACCCAGAAATGCCTCAGGAAGAGCAGATGGGGTTTTTCAAGCTTGACTAACTGGCCATCTCCCTTCCACCATAATTAGGTATCACCAGCCACTCACCCCAGCTGGCCCCTGACTCTGGAAACTGCCTCTTCAGGTCTCAGCCTGGAGCCTGAGGTTGAAAATGTCCTTTTGTCCCTGTTAGAGGTTCTCGGTGGGCCTATGGAAACAATCTTTAAAATTTGTGTGTTTTGCCAGGGCTTGCCTGTGCCATGTGTTCTTGAATGTATATATTTAGGTGTCTATCTATATTTATAGATAGATAGATAGATTATTGCTAAAAACATTGGATGAGGCTTGTAGCTGTGCTCAGCCTGTAGCTTGTTGTATTGTATTAAGACAGTGGCGAAAGCTGCCAGCCAACCACACTATGTGAAAAGAAGAGTGTTCACCACCAGAGCTGAACGCTTATTTCGTTGTGGGCAGAGCTAGGACTCTGTTCTCTGGGTACAGGGACAGATAAGAGATTTGCATGAAGCACTGATCAGGGGCCACACCCAGACTCCCTACACCAGGTGGAGTCACAAATAAAAGCAGCCTCTCTCTCTCACCATCTCCACCCTACCCCACCCCCAACGAAAAGCCACCTGAACTTACAGCACAGTTCGAAGGATCTGGGATCTGAGGACACACTAGCTGTTCTAAATGCAATGTATTCACATATTTAGCGTGAAAATTCCTTGCGCGGATTTCAGTGTTAATAAAAGGCAACGTTCATTTACGACTTCTGCCGTGTGCAAAATTAAATGCAAAGGATTTTGTGTGACATTCTACAAATCCTCGCACAGACTTTAGTCCTGATGACTGCCAGCTTCTCTAAGGACCGAGCTAAGGAGCAGAGGAACAGCCTCCAGCAATCTGCCCACCAGGGGTGCTCTTCCCAAACTCCTGTCCCACCTCAAGAGAAGCAGCCTGGAAAGAGACTCCAGCTATTTATTCGTGGTTTGTAAGTCCCTGGAAGTAAACCTCATGGGTTTCTAATCTACTATCTAGAAATACAGAATAAATGTGCTAAGTTGACACTGCCACATTTCTGGAGGCTTTGCATTTGGACCACTTTAGTAGCCTCGTCGTTTTTATTACTTTGCATATTTTGCTCACAAAACATGGTTAAGCAAACCAAAACAAAAAGAGGAAAAATTTGAACTTCTTACAGCCAAAATCAGCTATGCCAAATTTCAGGCTCCAAAAAAAAAGCCAATTTATAAATAAACATACTGTGTTTGCCAAATAAAGAGGAATGTGTTGGAGAAGGCCATGTGGATTGGTGAGAAAGCCCCCCAGCTGCTCCACAGTGCGTCAGGAGGCGGAGCTGCAGCCCCAGCCCTGCCCCTGAGGAGCTGTGTGTTGTTGGCCAAGTCACCCCACTTCTCTGGGCCTCTGCGAAATCGGGGTGGAAGGACTAATTGATCGAAGGAGGGGATGTTTTCCTCTCCTTAGCAAATACGCCTGTTTCTGTTTTGTTTTGTTTTTTTCTAGTTCACAAGCAGCTCAGATGGCAGCATCCCTTTCGCTTCCATTATCTTGGTGAAGTGATCAACTTTGTTTGCCCGGGACTTCCCTGGCTCTAACACTGAGAGCCCTGTGTCCCAGGAAACCCCCTAGTCGAGAGCCCGCTGGGACAATTGGTTAGTCTATCCTTGGAGTCTATCCCGACCCCATTGGCTGAAGAGATGTTAACAAGCTCAAGTACTTGTAGAGCATCAGAGTCTTGGACTTACCTATTCAAAGTGTGGTCCACACAGGAATCCCCTGGGGGTCAGCTGGAAATGCAGAACTCAGGCCCACCCAACCCAGACCTACTGAGTCAGAATCTGCATTTGAGCAACTCCCCAGGTGACTGAAGTGAAATGCATGAACGTTTGAGAAGCATTTCTAGGCAACAATTTTACTGACATGATCACAGCCTGTCAGGTGAGGGGGGGGGCAGAATTATTCCCCCATTTCTCAGATGAGGAAACTGAGGCTCAGGTGGTTTACTTATTTATTTATTCATTTGATCAATACTCATTAAGCACATACTGTGTGCCAGGCATCATTAAGTGACTTGCCCAAGGTCACACGGCTAGTGAGTAGCTGAGACAGTCCCCAAACCCAGGACTTTGGATTCCCATCCGGGGTTGTTCCCCGGGTACTGTGGGGTGACACCAGAACCACGTGGCCACAGTGTAACAGGGAAGCTGATTGTAGATTAAACAGAGCCCTTCCAGGCCTGTAGAGAGTCTCAAGAAGATGTAGAACGACGACGTCAAATACATACTCTAGGGACTTTCTTGGCGGTCAAGTGGTTAAGACTTGGCGCTTCCAAAGCAGTGGACACGGGTTCGATCCCTGGTTGGGGAACTAAAATCCTGCCTGCCATGCGGCACAGTATGTACTTTTGGGTCCTGAAACCGTGAGCTTATCACCTATTTATTTACACAGCCCAAGACCTTAAAAATATCCTCATTTTTACTGCTTCCTTCTCACCCGGATCCCCCACTCCAGTGACCCTCCGACGTGAAGATTTGGAAACACTCTCCGTAAGGCTTTACAGAACACCAAGGCACCCCTCGGTGCTTATTTTCTTGAATGGACGGCAACTGATTACTTCATTTTTCCCATGGGGCTGGAGAGAAGGGAGATGGGGAGGGGAGGGAGAATCCTTACTTGAACTGCTAACACCAAAGAGAAATTCTTCTGGGGACGATTTTTCTGATGTTCATAAAACATTTTTACATTTGGTCCCTAGAGATAGCTAAATCATGCCCACAGTTTTCCACAAAGCTAAAAGCATGGAAAAGGAAACATCTAAATATAAGCCAATAAAATCTCATCATACACTCCCAGGCTTGGGTGAGAACCTTTCCTTCCAGCTTCAGTGTTTCCTCTTCAAATTTTTCTATTCAGAAACTGACTGTCACCACCAGGGGTTCAGATGGAGTAGCCAAAATGTATGTCTCATCGTGTCCAGCTGAGAAAGTCTGAAAAGCCTCAAAAAATAACAGATCCCCCCAAAATAAATAAATAAATAAATAAAAATAACAGATCCCATCTCTTCTCCACGGATCCGCCTTACATTCCCCTCAGTTTAGACCCCATTTTGAATACACAGTTTTGCTGCTCTCAACAAACTTGGACGCAGTGGGTCCAGTGCCTAATGGTGATTGTTTTGCCTTTACTCCCCTCTCCCAAGGAGCAGTAAGTAATTCCAAGAGCCTCCCTCAAGGTCAAAAGGGCAGCCTGCTCCAGGGCCCACAGTCTCCAGTGGCCAGAGCTGCAGACACCCCTCTCTGTTCCTTGGGTTTGGTTGGGTTGCACCCCACAGGCCTACAAGGCCTGTGCTTGCCCAGATTCAAGACCAAAGAAAGAGCCCGGAGTCAGCAACAGAGACATCAATGGTTTAATGGATGTGGGAGCTTACACGTCTGAAGCAGGGTCCTGGAGCGACATCCCCCCATGTGCAGCAGACGGGCAGGCCATGGTGGCAGTCTTTGCTCCCAGGGGGAAGGAGTTGCCAGTTAACAGGGAAATTGACATCAGGTGGGCTCATTAGTCACCAGTAGAAGGGCACGCCCCTCACTATGCCTTTAACTAGAACAATCACTAGCTGGGGCCTGGGCCAAGTACCTAGGAAGGTCAGTCATGCGTGTAAGTTATAGGCGAAGCATAGGCACTGGTCGGGCTGGGGATGTACAGAGAGCAAGAGAACAGCCATCTTAAGTGGCCCAACCATACAGGGCCCTTCTCCCCCAAGGCCTCTGTGCTCACAACTTTGGGCATTAGCAATGCTTACTTACAAAGGCCCCGACCTACTTATTTTTGTCCTCTGACATGATGACGGTGGGGGCGTGGCAGCTCACATTTGCTAAGTGCTGACTGTGTTCCAGGCACTGTTTTATGAGAGTTATTTGTATTATCACCTATGGGGCAGATGCTACTGTTATCTCTACTTTACAGAGGAGGCCACTGAGGGTCAGAGCGAGAGGGAATTTGCTCAAGGTCACCAGCAAGGTCACTCAGGAAATGTAACTAGAACTCGGCAAAGGTAACTAGAAGTCAGATGGACTTTGGCCCTCAGCTTTGGTTCCTGAGGCCAAAGTGTGCCCACTCTCCTACCCTCAACACCTCGACCCGTCTTCTGTCAAAGGCACTATGGACCCTGTCCTCTGTGGAAGACTCACTTCCCAGCCAGGAAGTGAAATTGGGTGGGAAGAGGCATCACTGACCTAGTTTCAAGTAAAAGTTTTAAATCTCTGAGGCCCCACAGATGGGGTGACCTCCAGTTCACTAGGCTTTAACCCTGTAGGAATGAACCTTCTTGGGGGTGCTCCTCCCATCCTTTGGGCCACACATCTTAAGAGACTCTTACCGGATGTTTTCTCATCTGTAAGAGCCCAGTTTATGAGAATGGCTCTCTTGGGACTTCCCTGGTGGTCAGTGGGTAAGACTCCACGCTCCCAATGCAGAGAGCCCAAGTTTGACCCCTGATCGGAAAGCTAGATCCCGCATACATGCTGCAACTAAGAGTCCACATGCTGCAACTAAGAAGCCCGCATGTCACAAGTGAAAAAAAAAAGATCCCGCATGCCGCAATGAAGATCCAGCGTGCCGCAACTAAGACCTGGCACAGCCAAAATAAATTAATTAATTAAAGAAAAAAGAATCGGTCCCTTGTCCAGTCCCCCAATCCCTTAGTTTTACAGATAGGAAACGGAAGCCCCAGGAAAGCCAAGAACCACGCCCAAGACCACACAGGAAGTGAGAGAGCCGCCCCTGCTGTTTCTCCAGCATGTGTGGTGGGTAAGTGCATGGGCTCTGATGCCACCAGGCCTGAGTTGATTCCTGGTGATGCCGCATACCACCTCTGTGACCTTACAAAATTACTCAATGTCCCTATGTACTTTCCACTTCAGTTAAATGGAAGTGATGAAAGGAATAGCACCTGCCTCCTCAAGCTTCATGAGGATGAAATATTCCAGTGTTTAGCCAAGCATAGCACTAAGTGCTCCGGAAGTCTTGGCTTCTTCTTTACTTGTTAGTTACTGAATGCAACACCACCTATTACCCAGGGCAGTGAACAGCTTTTCTGGTGCTTCCTGCTGTCTTTATGTTTGAGCATCACATCTACCAGAAGGAGGCACTCTGCTGAGTGACCTGCTCAGAAAGCATCCCTCTCAGAATGCCTCCCACTTTCCCCGGGATGGGGACAGACACCGACAGACATCCCTGCAACGGGGTGGCTCTCGGTACTCTGAAAGAAACAGAAAGGCACTGAAATTCTTCATTCTTAGCTTTCTTTTTCTTTTTTTTTTTTAACATCTTTATTGGAGTATAATTGCTTTACAATGTGTTAGTTTCTGTTGTATAACAAAGTGAATCAGCTATACGTACACATATATCCCCATATCCCCTCCTTCTTGCATCTCCCTCCCACCCTCCCTATCCCACCCCTCTAGGTGGACACAAAGCATTGAGCTGATCCCCCTGTGCTATGCGGCTGCTTCCCACTAGCTATCTGTTTTACATTTGGTAGTGTATATATGTCCATGCTGCTCTCTCACTTCGTCCCAGCTTACGCTTCCCCCTCCCCGTGTCCTCAAGTCCATTCTCTACATCTGCGTCTTTATTCCTGTCCTGCCCCTAGGTTCATCAGAACCATTTTTTTTTTTAGATTCCATATATATGTGTTAGCATATGGTATTTGTTTTTCTCTTTCTGACTTACTTCATTCTGTTTGACAGACTCTAGGTCCATCCACCTCACTACAAATAACTCAATTTTGTTTATTTTTATGGCTGAGTAATATTCCATTGTATGTATGTGCCACATCTTCTTTATCCATTCATCTGTCGATGGACACTTAGGTTGCTTCCATGTCCTGGCTATTGTAAACAGTACTGCTATGAACATTGTGGTATATGTTGCTTTTTGAATTATGGTTTTCTCAGGGTATATGCCCAGGAGTAGTATTGCTGGGTCATATGGTAGTTCTATTTTTAGTTTCTTAAGGAACCTCCATACTGTTCTCCATAGTGGCTGTATCAATTTACATTCCCACCAACAGTGCAAGAGGTTTCCCTTTTCTCCACACCCTCTCCAGCAATTATTATTTGTAGATTTTTTGATGATGGACATTCTGACCAGTGTTAGGTGATACCTCATTATAGTTTTGACTTGCATTTCTCTAATGATTAGTGATGTTGAGCATCCTTTCATGTGTTTGTTAGCAATCTGTATATCTTCTTTGGAGAAATGTCTATTTAGGTCTTCTGCCCATTTTGGGATTGGGTTGTTTGTTTTTTTGATATTGAGCTGCATGAGCTGCTTGTATATTTTGGAGATTAATCCTTTGTCAGTTGCTTCTTTTGCAAATATTTTCTCCTGTTCTGAAGGCTGCCTTTTCATCTTGTTTATGGTTTCCTTTGCTATGCAAAAGCTTTTAAGTTTCATTAGGTCGTATTTTTTTATTTTTGTTTTTATTTCCATTTCTCTAGGAGGTGGGTCAAAAAGGATCTTGCTGTGATTTATTTCATAAAGTGTTCTGCCTATGTTTTCCTCTAAGAGTTTTATAGTGTCTTGCCCTACACTTAGGTCTTTAATCCATTTTGAGTTTATTTTTGTGTATGGTTTTAGGAAGTGTTCTAATTTCATTCTTTTACATGTAGCTGTCCAGTTTTCCCAGCACCACTTATTGAAGAGGATGTCTTTCTCCATTGTATATTCTTGCCTCCTTTATCAAAGATAAGGTGACCATACGTGCGTGGGTTTATCTCTGGGCTTTCTATCCTATTCCATTGAGCTATATTTCTGTTTTTGTGCCAGTACCATACTGTCTTGATTACTGTAGCTTTGTAGTATAGTCTGAAGTCAGGGAGCCTGATTCCTCCAGCTCCATTTTTCTTTCTCAAGATTGCTTTGGCTATTCAGGGTCTTTTGTGTTTCCATACAAATTGTGAAATGTTTTTGTTCTAGTTCTGTGAAAAATGCCATTGGTAGTTTGATAGGGATT
>NW_020171981.1:2677085-2731706 GCF_003031525.2 Neophocaena asiaeorientalis asiaeorientalis
TCTTCTTTGGAGAAATGTCTATTTAGGTCTTCTGCCCATTTTGGGATTGGGTTGTTTGTTTTTTTGATATTGAGCTGCATGAGCTGCTTGTATATTTTGGAGATTAATCCTTTGTCAGTTGCTTCTTTTGCAAATATTTTCTCCTGTTCTGAAGGCTGCCTTTTCATCTTGTTTATGGTTTCCTTTGCTATGCAAAAGCTTTTAAGTTTCATTAGGTCGTATTTTTTTATTTTTGTTTTTATTTCCATTTCTCTAGGAGGTGGGTCAAAAAGGATCTTGCTGTGATTTATTTCATAAAGTGTTCTGCCTATGTTTTCCTCTAAGAGTTTTATAGTGTCTTGCCCTACACTTAGGTCTTTAATCCATTTTGAGTTTATTTTTGTGTATGGTTTTAGGAAGTGTTCTAATTTCATTCTTTTACATGTAGCTGTCCAGTTTTCGCAGCACCACTTATTGAAGAGGATGTCTTTCTCCATTGTATATTCTTGCCTCCTTTATCAAAGATAAGGTGACCATACGTGCGTGGGTTTATCTCTGGGCTTTCTATCCTATTCCATTGAGCTATATTTCTGTTTTTGTGCCAGTACCATACTGTCTTGATTACTGTAGCTTTGTAGTATAGTCTGAAGTCAGGGAGCCTGATTCCTCCAGCTCCATTTTTCTTTCTCAAGATTGCTTTGGCTATTCAGGGTCTTTTGTGTTTCCATACAAATTGTGAAATGTTTTTGTTCTAGTTCTGTGAAAAATGCCATTGGTAGTTTGATAGGGATTGCATTGCATTCTTAGCTTTCTATAATTATCTTCAAAACACTAGCTCAGGCTTCCCTGGTGGCGCAGTGGTTGAGAATCTGCCTGCCAATGCAGTGGACACGGGTTCGAGCCCTGGTCTGGGAAGATCTCACATGCTGCGGAGCAAATAGGCCCATGAGCCACAACTACTGAGCCTGCACGTCTGGAGCCTGTGCTCCGCTACGAGAGGCCATGACAGTGAGAGGCCCATGCACCGCAATGAAGAGTGGCCCCCGCTCGCCGCAACTAGAGAAAACCCTTGTACAGAAATGAAGACCGAACACAGCCAAAAATAAATAAATAAATAAAATTTTAAAAACCCAAAGAAGACATACATCTTTAAGTTGAAAAAAAAAAAACACTAGCTCATTTTTATGTCCTTTAAGGGAAAAAAGGAATATGAGAAAGGGGTATTGCAGAAATCAAACCCTGGAAACTTCCCTCAGCGATTAATTCTGAAGGAAGGTCTCAGTACTCAAGGCTGACTGTTTTTTTAAGTGGACCAGATGAGGCACTGGGTTGAGTTTTCCATTTCCTTTTTTTTTTAATTTAACTTTTCTATTTCCTTTTAAACTTAAATTAGATTAATTGTTGCAATTCCTTTTTAAAAACAGGTTAATAGAGCACCTACAATGAATACTAACAGGCACTTTGCATATTTGTAGAAAAGATACATGTAGAACAAGACGCATGGCTCTTATCTGGAAACTCTTCTTTTCCTCACCTGAGAAATCCCTCTCAGGGATATTTTGATGGAAAGGAAAAAGGTGAAAAGACTTCCATATTATTTCAAAGCCTTGTCACACGAGGCCAAGACAAGCCCAGATGTGGCTCTCCTGCAGGCTTGTGCGTGCGGATGGGTAACAGGCCTGAGGAAGGGTGGGATGAATCCCCATGCCTGGCTGAAGAGGGAGCCTTTGATCTCTAGGCCCACGGAACAACCAGAAAACCCACATTTCTCCTCTTGCTTGCTTCCTCTCCTTCACGAGGGGAGACTGTTAAGTTCCCGGCAACCCTGGAAGCAGGACAATGGGTCAGTGGACATGGAAGCATTTCCCACTCACACAGGCCCCAGGGCTGGGTCTGCCAGTTTCTGGTTATTTGGGGGGAAAAGGCACACATTAACTCTCAGACCTCAGCACCCAAATATATGACTCATAGGCAGCCTGCTGCATAAAGAAAGGACACAAAATGAGGAAATGCAAAGTGTCAGAGACGTTTCTGGAACAAACTCCTTCCTGCCCAGGTCTTCCTAATCCAGATTTTCAATTTCTGGGGAAAATCGCTCTCTGCAGTGGAAACCCCCTAGCAGAGTAGGAGGCATGGAAGGGTTCATGGCCCCGGGCAGGTCAGAATCAAGTACCAAAGGGCTACAAAGGAATATCCCCTTTTCTGTGTTTATGAAGATTTACTGAAAAGTCCCTTTGAGGAAGTCATTCTGCCTCTCAGAGCTCAGAGAAGCAGAAAAGCTCCCATGGGCCTTCTATAAGTTTTCTCCTAGTTCTTCTACTTGGAAGTGATGGTTGAAGATATATCCACCACAGTGATTTCTGTTAGTTCCATGAGTTCCTTCTTTTCAGGCTGTAGATTTGACAACCAGCAATTATAAGAACCTAAATGAGTACAGCTCTCACAGCACTTGTATTTCCCTATGCTCTAATAAAACAAAGTTCCTCACCAGTTTGACATACAAGGGGCTCCCTCTCCCGCCTCCACTCTCACTCGTAATGAAAGGATCGCTCCTTTAGGGCTTTACAGATCTCAAAACACTTTCACTTATTCAAGTCATGCCACAGGGGCGTTGGGACCTCCTGATGCCATTCCTCCCCCCAGCCCAATGCCAAACAAGATGCCGAGTTCAGTACTAGAATAACCATACTTTATATTGATAGATCTTCTTAGTGTTCAAAACACTTTCTCAATATGGCATCTCATCTGAGCATACTAGTTCTCCTTTGAGATTAACAGGGTGGAAACCTACATCTCATACTAAGGATAAAGGAAACTGAAGCTCAGAGCACTGAATGATTTTCCCAGGCCCCACTGCCTCGGACCAGGAGATCACATCAGAACTTCAACTCCACCCACCACTAATAATATACCAGTGACAGCTAAAGTTTATGGAGCATATTTCGTAGTCCAAGCACTACTAAGCATCTCATAGGCATTTCAGCCAGAAAGTGGAAAGGAAGGCAGTGTGACCTTCACTCACTGCTGGATTCCCAAGGACATCAATCAAACTGCACTTTTTAGGCATCAACCTGGGCCCAGCAAAGCAGGAGCTTTAGAAATACAGAATATAGGGAATTCCCTGGAGGTCCAGTTGTTAGGACTCAGTGCTCTCACTGCCAGGGGCCGGGGTTCAATACCTAGTCAGGGAGCTAAGATCCCACAAGCTGTGTGGTGCAGCCACAAAAAAAAACAGAGCATAGGAGATAGTTGCCTTTATGGTACTCATGGTAGAGTCAGTCAGACAAGATAAGATCCTTCCAGACAGAAAACAATAAAATCTAATCCATATTTATGACCTAAATTGGTAAGCTGACTAAACTCTCAAAGTTATAGTAGCTCAAAGGAGAACTAAGATGGAAGATTTAGAGCTGCACTATTCAGTCTGGTAGCCACTAGCTACATGCTACTGTTGAGCACTTAAAATGTAGCTGGTCCAAACTGAGATGTACTATAAATTCAGTCTGCACTCTGGATCTTAAAAATTTAGTACCAAAAAAATTATTGTAAATATATCGCATTAATAGTTTTTAGGATTACACATCAACATTATAATGTTTTGTGTATGTTGGGTTAAATAAATTAATAAAATTAATTTCACTTTTTAAATGTGACTACTAGAAAATTTAAAATTACATATGAGACATGCATTATATCCTCTTTTTTTAATTCAAGTATCATTGATTTACAACATTCTGTTAGCTTCTTGTGTACAGCAAAGTGATTCAGTTATACATTATATATACATATTCTTTTCCATTACAGGTTATTACAAGATATTGAATATAATGCTGTATAGTAAGGCCCTGTTTATCTATTCTATATATAGTAGTTTGTATCTGCTAATCCCAAACTCCAAATTTATCCCTCCCATAAGTTTGTTTTCTAGTCTGTGAGTCTGTTTCTGTGCTGTAACATTGTGTCATATTTTAGAGTCCATATATAAGAGATATCATATGATATTTGTCTTTCTCTCTGACTTACTTCACTTAGTATGATCATGTCTAGGTCTATCCATGTTGCTGCAAACAGCATTATTTTATTCTTTTTATGGCTGAGTAGTATTCCATTGTGTGTGTATAGCTATACACACACACACAATGGAATATATATATATATATACCACATCTTCTTTATCCACTTATCTAAATGTCAATGACACTTAGGTTCCATGTCTTGGCTATTGTAAACAGTGCTGTTATAAACATTGAGGTGCCTGTGTCTTTTTTTTTAATTAATTTATTTATCTTTTATTTATTTATATTTGGCTGCATTGGGTCTTTCTTGCTGTGCGTGGGCTTTCTCTAGTGAGCGGGAAACACTCTTCATCTTCATCGCGGTGTGCGGGCCTCTCACTGACGTGGCCTCTCTTGTTGTGGAGCGAAAGCCCCTGACATGCAGGCTCAGTAGTTGTGGCTCACGGGCCTAGTTGCTCCATAGCATGTGGGACCTTCCCATACCAGGGCTCGAACCCGTGTCCCCTGCATTGGCAGGCAGATTCTCAACCACTGCGCCACCAGGGAAGCCCCTGCCTGTATCTTTTTGAATTAGAGTTTTCTCTGGATATATGCCCAGGTCCCATTTGTTTATTTTTGCTTTTATTTCTATTGCCTTGGGAGACTCACCTAAGAAAACATTGCTACAATTTATGTCAGAGAGTGTTTTGCCTATGTTCTCTTCCAGGAGTTTTATGGTGTTCTGTCTATATTTAAGTCGTTAAGCCATTTTGAGTTTATTTTTGTGTATGGTGTGAGGGAGTGTTTTAACTTCATTGGTTTACATGAGGCTGTCCAGATTTCCCAACACCACTTGCCAAAGAGACTGTCTTTTCTCCATTGTATTGAATATATTCTTGCCTCCTTTGTTGAAAGTTAATTGACTGTTGGTGTGTGGGTTTACTTTCAAGCTCTCTCTTCTGATCCATATGTTTGTTTCTGTGCCAATACCACACTGATTTGATTACTGTAGTTTTGTAGTATTGTCTGAAGTCTGGGAGTGTTATGCCTCCAGCTTTGGTTTTTTTTCCTCAGGATCGCCTTGGCAATTCTAGGTCTTTTTTGGTTCCATATACATTTTAGGATTATTTGTTCTAGTTCTGTTGAAAATGTCATGGGTAATTTGATAGGGATCACATTAAATCTGTAGATTGCTTTGGGTAGTATGGCCATTTTAACGATATTAATTCTTCCAATCCAAGAGCATGGTATATCTTTCTATTTCTTTAAATCATCTTCAATTTCCGTTATCAATGTTTTATAGTTCTCAGCATATAAGTCTTTCACCTCCTTGGTCAGGCTTATTCCTAAGTATTGTATTCTTTTTGATGCGATTTAAAAAAGGATTGTTTTTATACTTTCCGTTTCTGATATTTCATTGTTAGTGGAAAGAAATGCAACAGATTTCTGTATGCTAATCTTGTATTCTGCTACCTTACTGAATTCGTTTATCAGTTCTACTAGTTTTTGTGTGGAGCTTCACATTATATTCTATGGGACAGTGCTGGTTTCAAACAATGATTAGTCCTCATGTTTTAGATGCCTAACTAAATGCTAAGCACTTTATGTGCATTCCTTATTTAATCTTTTCATCATCTCCACAATTTCATTGTTATTCTATTGAATATTTTACAGAGGAGGAAGCCATGGCTTAAAGGAGTTAAGTATATAACTATGAAAAAGGGTAAGTTAAAACTAAATGTGGGACTTCCCTGCTGGTCCAGTGGCTAAGACTCTGTGCTCCCAATGCAGGGGGCCCAACTTCAATCCCTGGTCAAGAAATTAGATCCCGAAAAAAAAAAAAAAGGAATTAGATCCCGCATGCCGCAACTGCTGCAACTAAAAATCCCACATGCCGCAATGAAGATCCTGCGTGCCGCAACTAAGACCCGGTGCAGCCAAATAAATGAATTAAATAAATAAATATTTAAAACAAAACAAAAAAACTAAATGTATTTCAATGGAAAGTGTCCACAATAAATTGTGTTTGCTTTTTCTTTTAAACAGTGATCAACCATTATCAGAAAAATAAAATATGCTTATATCACTTATTTTAAATAAGACATTAAGTGACTTGCCCATGGCCATCTAATTGCAGGGCCAGGACTTGAATCCTGGGCCTGGGATGACTCCAAGTTCATGCTCTTATCCCCATGAGAACTCGTAGAGGTAAAAAGGCTTTGGAGGGCAGAGTAGCTAAACTCCCACCCATGACAGGTCTTCTCTCTGTAATATTCCTGGAAAGCAGCTAAGTAGTGCCTGCTTGAATAGCTATAGTAATGGGGAGTTCATTACCTTGCTAGGCAGCATGCCCCATTGTTGGCTACATGGTTATTAAGATTTTCCTC
Source organism: Neophocaena asiaeorientalis asiaeorientalis (assembly GCF_003031525.2). Taxonomy (NCBI): domain Eukaryota; kingdom Metazoa; phylum Chordata; class Mammalia; order Artiodactyla; family Phocoenidae; genus Neophocaena; species Neophocaena asiaeorientalis. The sequence goes on from NW_020171981.1 coordinate 2,683,447, forward strand.
CATTAAATGAGGAGGAATCTGTTCATCCTAAGTTCTGTCCTTGAGTTTGGGATCCTCTTAGTGGAGGTGGCCTCCTTGAGCTAGGCTGAAAGGATGGGCTGGTTTGCACTGGTCTCTAAGGAGAGACCTCAGGAAAGGGTCCAGCAGGTTACCCACTGCTTCACAGGGAAGGGAGCCCAAACCTGGCTACACCCCTCCTCGCACCTCCGAGGCCCAGCACTTACTGCAGACTGACCCAGGTAAAACATGCCTGCTTGGTGTGCACCGCCTCCCTGATGTGGGACCACAGATGGAGCGAACACCTGAATTTCCATTCACGGTAGAGCCTCCATCCGCTGAAAGGATGATCATCTGCCTGCTGCTCTGACAGGGTCTCATCGGGTGAGGGCTGAATGCTGGGTCTTTAGAAAAGACACAAGAAACGGCAAGCTCCTGTCCTGGCTTTGGCAGCTTCCCTCAGCTACTCTAAAGGGAAGAAAAGAAATTGCTGGGGTAGAGGTTGGGGGTGGGAGTAGGCACAGAGAGGGAAGAAGAAGAAGAATTTGGGATGCTAATGAATTCCTTGTGATCTCACTTTTCTTCTTCCAGCGCAGGTCCCTCTGCAAAAATTGATGGGGCTGCTTTGCCAGCCAGAGCCTGAAAATGTGCCCAGGTAGACAGAACCCCAAGTCCCAGGACAGCCTGTGAAATGCTGGCTGCCTACAAACATATAAAAGGGCAGGACAGGGCTTCCCTGGTGGCGCAGTGGTTGAGAGTCCGCCTGCCGATGCAGGGGAACACCTACAGCCCATGCTCCGCAACAAGAGAAGCTACCACAATGCAAAGCCCGGGTACCGCAACGAAGAGTAGCCCTAGCTTGCCACAACTAGAGAAAGCCTGTGTGCAGCAATGAAGACCCAACGCAGCCAAAAATAAATAAATTTATATTTAAAAAAGAGAGAATTTAGCAAGCAAGTGTATTAGAAACAAAATCAATAAATGAAAATCAAGCGCATTTCTATACACCAGCTACTAATAGATTAAAAATATGAAATACCCAGGAATAAATCTAGCAAAAGGTGTACCAGATCTCTATCGGGAAAAATTATAAAGCTTTATTAAGAGATATTAAAGAATACCAAAATAAACAGAGGGCTTTGCTATGTTCATAGACTGTAAGATTTGCATTAATAAAAATGTCAGATGTCCTCAAATAGATCTATAGATTCAATGCAATCCCATTCCACAGATGAATTTAAACCTTTTTTTAAGAGGAAGGAAATTGTAACATATGTTACAACATGGATGAAGCTCAAAGACTTTATGTTAAATTAAATAATCCAGACACAAGAGGACAAATAATGTATGATTCCACTTACATAAGGCACTAGGGTAGTAAAATTCTCAGAGGAAGTGGAATCATGGCTTCCAGGATCTTGGGGGGAGGAGGGAATGAAGAGTTAGTATTAATGAGTACAGAGTTTCAGTTGGAAGATAAAAGAGTTCTGGAGATGGATGGTGGTGACGTTGCATGACAACAGTAACGCCCTTGATGCCACTGCGCCGTACACATAAGGGTAGTTAGAATGGGAACTATCATGTGTGTTTTACCGCAACAAAAAACGGTTAATCTAAAATTCCAGATAATATTCATCTCTGGGAGGAAGAGAGGAGATGCAGTTGGAGAGAAGTAGGCATGGGTCTTGACAGTGTTCTATCTGGGCCTGGTAATAGATTCACAGGTATTCATTGTTGTTGTTTAAACTACACATATATCTTTTCACACCTGATTTTGTATGCATGCCGTATTTCTCTTAAAATTTTAAGCGCATATATACATATAAATACGAGGAAAATAAATGTATGTGGTAAACCTGTAATGAAAAGCAAGGGAATTTATAAACACCAATTCAAGATAATGGTTCCCTCTGAGGGAGAGGGAAGGACAGGGATCTGGGAGGGGACCCTAGGGGACTTCAGAGGTCATGATGATGTTTTGTTTTGTTTCCTAAAACTGAGTGGTGAAGTATACACAGGAGTCTGTTGCATCACGATTCTTTTATCCTCACACATATTTTTCAAATATTCTTTTAAATTTATTCAGTGTTTAATAAATGTAATTTTTACCGAGATCCCTAACAATATATATTTTAGAGTTTTGGCTTTATTTGTAAGTTTGGCACAGTGTCAAACACCGAGGCCAGTTACTTGGCTAGATTTGTCTAGGCTACTTCTTTCCTAATACCTTTGTGGTTCCGTGGTCTAAAGAAGTACTTGTGATGTGATGAACAGACAACTTTAGTATATAATAAACCATAACTCTCCTTTATGCAAGTGGTTAAAAGGAGAACGTGCCCTCCTTTGGGGTATATTAAAATTTTGCTGCAGCTCCTCCAGTTCCTTGCAGGGTAGAAATTGGGCCACTATGTCCCTTGGCTGCATTCATCCCATTAGCTTTCTCTGCCTTTTTCCCCAGCATCAACAAAGGAATAATATATAAAATACAACCACATAAAAGATCCTGTCATTTTTGACAAAGGAAACATTTTTCCAGGATAAAGTACGAAGCATCTCTACTATTATATTAGAAAGTGAGTAAGGCTAATTATGGGGGCTCAGAGGGCTGTTTGGCAGAGCCCTCATAGCCACAAAGAACCCCAAATTTAGATCTTTGACCTCATCTCCAAATGAGATTACAATACAGTCACAAAGGCACACAAAAAAGACATTTGTTATGTAGTTTGAAGTGCATGTCCCAATACCAGACCATGATTCCTGTAGTGCCCTGTGAGTTGATATTTATTATAAGTCCCACCATTATCTTCTGACTAGCAGTTATATTGCAATATATTTCTTGGTTTAGCATTCTAACTTATTAAATGTAAATATGTTAAAATTTACCACTAATTGTATAACACTGCTTTGGTGTTTCTTCATTTTGTAATAAATCAGAAGCCTTTAAAAATTAGGGCTGCCAGGTTTAGCAAAGAAAAATACAGGATACCCAGTTTAATTTTAATTTCAGATAAACAACAAGTAATTTTTAGTATGAGTATGTCCCATGCAAAAACGGACACTTTTTTAGTGTATGTACGTCCCAGATTTTGCATGGGACATACACATACTAAAAAATTACTTGTCATTTACCTGAAATTAAAATTTAACTGGGTGTCCTGTATTTTACCTGGCAGCCCCGTTAATGGAAGTACCCAGCTTCTCCACCTCTGAGTGCCTCGGAGTGGGTAGAAAAAGGAGGTAATATTTATTGAGTGTCATATGTTATGAGCCAAGCGCATTGCAAGTGTGATCTCATTTAAACCTTGCAACAACCCTATGGGATAGTTATTATCACCCCATTTAAAAGTGAACAGTATAGCACAGGGAACTATACTCAATATTTTGTAATAACCTAGAAGGGAAAAGAATCTGAAGAAAAGTAGATATATATGTAGGTATAACTGAATCACTTTGCTGTACACCTGCAACTAATACAACATTGTAAATCAACTATACTTCAATTAAAAATTTGTTTAAATATATAAAATAATTTTAAAGGAAATTTTTAAAAAGTGAACACAAAGCTTGAATAATTTGTTCAAGGTGAGACAATAGAAATGAGATGGATGAAGAATCAAATTCAGGTTTGCTTCCCAAATCTGTACTTTTTCCCTGTCAGTGCACCTCCCATCAGAAAGCTTTCAGATGGCCCCTCTTTTTTTTTTTTAAGGTTTAATCAAAAAGGGAAATACTCCAAAAGCTTTTCTATCAAACCTTAATATTTCACGTGAAATATTATATTTTTCATATCTAATTAAATTTGTTTGCTTTGAGTATAATGTAATTATAAGTGAAATTTGCATAGCCTGATGTGTTTCGAGGAATTTATGTTAGCGAAGAGTTTTGCCTTAGGAAGGTCAGGTAATCTTTTGTAGCTCAGTTTCTTCATCTATAAACTGAAGGTGTTCTGTGACAACTAAAGCTCTTTCTAATTCCCCACCTTGAGGATTTCCACTCCTCATTTAAGAAAACTTTAAATTTTACACAGCTCTCTGCTGTCACCTGCTGGAAAATTAGAGAACCTATTTCTACTTGAAATGTACTCTATTCAGTAGCCAGTGAGCTCTCTAGATCCTGTGGCTTGTTTACTTAGTAATTTCAGTCATTAATGAGAATTATAGATTCCTGAGTTTCCCCAATTTCAGTGTTTTCCCAATTTCAGTGTTTTCAATTTCTAAAACATTCCAGATGAATCAAGCCATCTGAGTTGACCATCTGGAAATTAAGTTTTTAGCAGTTTTTTTCCCCCACAGGGGAGTATTTTCCATACTTGTCCCGTGTTTTGTAATGACTGTCCCCCCAAAACTACGCACACAAAATTTGCTTTAATAATCGCTGTTAGTGTCGCATTCATGAGATCTGATAAGAAGTACTTAATAGAACAGAAAAAAATTTAAGTATCTTTTAAAGATTTCTGCAACATTCAATTTTTGTCTTCTAAAAGACAAGGGTACAAATGCTCATCTACTTTCACACCCTCACACACAACCTGGAATGCAAGTACATTTTTTTTTTTTTTACCTGACTGCTTTATACCTGGAAAGTCTAGTTTTTTAACTGGGAAAGTGTTCCTGAATTAAAGACTAAGTGCTGGCCTTAACTTTTTAATTTTTTTTAGAGCAGCTTTAGGTTCACAGCAAAATTGAATGGAAAAGAGTTTCCATCTGCCCCCACCCCCCCATCCAACCCCCAGCATCAACATCCCGCACCAGAATGTTGCATTTGTTAAACTTGATAGACACAGTATTGTCACCCAAAGTCCAAAGTACATTAGGTTTCAGTTTTGGTGTTGTACATTCTAAGGGTTTTGACAACATATAACGACATGTATCCAGTATTACGGTATCATACAGAATAGTTTCCCTGCCCTAAAAATCCTCTGTGCTCTGCCTGTCCATTCCTTCCTCCTCCCTAGCCCCTGGCAACCACTGCTCTTTTTACCGTCCCCATAGTTTTGCCTTTTCCACATGTCATATAGTTGGAATCATACAGTATGTAGCCTTTTCAGATTGGCTTCTTTCACTTAGCAATATGCGTTTAAGGTTCCTCCATGTCTTTTTGTAGCTTGATAGCTCATTTCTTTTTAACACTGAATATTCCATTGTCTGGATATACCACAGTTTATTTATCTATCACCTACTGAAGGACTTGGTTGCTTCCAAGTTTTGGCAGTTATGAATAAAGCTGCTATAAACATCCATGTGCAGGTTTTTGTGTGGACATAAGTTTTCAACTCCTTTGGGTAAATACCAAGAAGCATGATTGCTGGATCATATGGTAAGAATATGTTCAGTTTTGTAAGGAATTGCCAAACTGTCTCCCAAAGTGGCTGTGCCATTTTGTGTTCCCACCAGCAATAAATGACAGTCCCTATTACTCCACATCCTCCCCAGCATGTGGTGTTGTCAGTGTTTTGGAATTTGGCCATTCTGATAGGTGTGTAACGGGATCTGAATGTTGTTTAAATTTGCGGTTCCCTGAAGACATATGATGCATGGCATCTTTCATATGTTTATTTTCCATTTGTATATCTTCTTGGGTATCTGTTCAGCTCATTGTTTAATTGGGTTGTTCATTTTCTTACAATTTTAAGAGTTTTTCGTATATTTGGGGTAACAATCCTTTATCAGACATGTCTTTTGCAAATATCTGCTCCCAGTTTGTGACTTATTGGCGTTAATTTTTTTTTTTTTTTTTGCGGTATGCGGCCCTCTCAGTGTTGTGGCCTCTTCCGTTGCGGAGCGCAGGCTCAGCGGCCATGGCTCACGGGCCCAGCCGCTCCGCGGCATGTGGGATCTTCCCGGACCGGGGCACGAACCCGTGTCCCTTGCATCGGCAGGGGGGGCCTCCACCACACCCCCCCCCCGGAAGCCCCGCCCTTCTTTTTTTTTTTTTTGCGGTATGCGGCCCTCTCAGTGTTGTGGCCTCTTCCGTTGCGGAGCGCAGGCTCAGCGGCCATGGCTCACGGGCCCAGCCGCTCCGCGGCATGTGGGATCTTCCCAGACCGCGGCACGAACCCATGTCCCCTGCATGGGCAGGCGGACTCGCAACCACCGCGCCACCAGGGAAGCCCCGGCCTTAATTTTTAAAACAAAAACATTTTCCAGAATTCTCAACACAATGCTAAAAGTACAGCCCAAATAATTCAATTATAAAATATAAAAGATGGGATTAAATTTATTGCCAGTTGGACATGAAAAGATGCTCAACATTGCTAATTATTAGAGAAACACAAGTCAAAATCACAGTGAGATATCACTTCACACAGGCCAGAATGGCTATCATCAGAAAGTCTACAAATAATAAATGCTGGAGAGGGTGTGGAGAAAAGGGAACCCTCCTACACTGTTGGTGGGAATGCAAATTGGTGCAGCCACTATGGAGAACAGTATGGAGGTTCCTTAAAAAACTAAAAAATATAGCTACCATATGATCCAGCGATCCTTCTCCTGGGCATATATCTGGAAAAGATGAAAACTCTAATTCAGGGAATTCCCTGCCTGTCCAGTGGTTAGGACTCCATGCTTCCACTGCAGGGGACACGGGTTTGAGATCCCTGGTCCGGGAATTAAGATCCCACAAGTCATGCGGCCAAACAACAACAACAAAAAACAACCTCTAATTCAAAAAGATCCATGCACCCCAATGTTCACAGTAGCACTATTTACAACAGCCAAGACACGGAAGCAGCCTAAGTGTCCATCAGCAGATGAATGGATATATACAATGGAATATTAGCCATAAAAAGAATGAAATAATGCCCTTTGCAGCAACATGGATGGATCTAGAGATTATCATACTAAGTGAAGTCAGACAGAGAAAGACAAATATTATATGTCATTTATATGTGGAATCTAAAAAATAATACAAATGAATTTATTTACAAAACAGAAACAGATTCACAGACATAGAGAACAAACTTATGGTTACCAAAGGGGAAAGCCGGGGGAGGGATAAATTAGGAGTATGGGATTAACAGATACACACCACTATATATAAAATAGATAAGCAACAAGGATTTACTGGATAGCACAGTGAGCTATATTCAATATCTTTTAATAACATATAATGGAAAATAATCTGAAAATATATATATAATTGAATCACTTAGCTGTACACCTGAAACTAACACAATATTATAAATCAACTATACTTCAATTTTTAAAAAATTTATTGCCGGTTGGGGTTGAGTTGGTTTCTGAGAGTGGGAGCCAATAGCCAGTCCCTTCATATCTGAATTCTCACTATCTCAGGGGTTTTTTTGTATAGCTGCCTGGAGCTTGATACAATCTAAGGGGTAATAAAATCAGAGTCCTGGGGAATTCCCTGGTGGTCCAGTGGTTAGGACTCTGTGCTCTCACTGCCCAGACTAACATCCCACAAGCCATTAGGCCAAAAAAAAAAATTCAGAATCCTACACCTTTCTAAAAACTAATCTTGAGGGAGGGCTCCTTTTGAAAGGAGATCAGAAAAAGATTTTGGGAAAAGGGCATAGTGCCCACTAACTGCTGTGCTATTTGTTCCTTGGCCTCATAATTTCCCAGACAGAGCTATCAACTGGCTTAAATATTTGAGTACATTTATTTATTGCTATATTTCAGTTTATGACAATACTCGTTTAGAAATATCCAAAACACCTTTTCAACCCTTCTCCATCTCTTCCATTTGTGCTACAGTAATATACAACAGTGTACATTTTAAATATTTTTTCTAATAATGCAAATAATATGGACTCAATACAGAGAATTTGGGAAATCCCGAAATGCACACAAAAAAGAACTTACTTAAATCTCCCTTAATATTGCCATGCAAAAATAACTACTGCTGGGCTTCCCTGGTGGCACAGTGGTTGGGAGTCCGCCTGCCCATGCAGGGGACACGGGTTCATGCTCCGGTCCGGGAAGATCCCACGTGCCGCGGAGCGACTGGGCCTATGAGCCATGGCCGCGGAGCCTGTGCGTCCGGAGCTTGTGTTCCGCAACGGGAGAGGCCACGGCAGTGAGAGGCCCGTGTACCACACAAAAAACAAAAAACTACTGCAGACATATTACTAGTGTCATTCCTCCTGTTACCTGAAAACTGGGTTCGCCTCTTAGTGGGTGTTGAGTCAAAAGACACACCCAGGCCAAAGATAGGGAGAAAGAGGGATTTATTACTTGCAGCAAGTGGAGAGCACTAGGGATCTTTCCCAAAGCAGTATCTCCCCAAACAGCAAAATTGGGTAAGAGTTTAAGCTAAGGGTACATGCATATTCATGAAGGGGTCTGAGCAGAGAAGTCAGCATAGAATAGGGACAAAGGTCAACAGAGTTCAAGCTTTAGTTGATTAAAGCCAAGAGGGTCAGAAGATGTCAACATCATCATCCCTTAAGATTCCAGTTGATCTGATGAGCGCTTGACGGGGGAGGGTGGGGGGCGTGGGGGTGGTTTGAATTCGGGGTTTGAATTCTGCAAAACAGCTCAAGAAAGTGCTTCAGGCCAATCTTTACCTTTGAAACAGAACCTGGAGTATTTACAACTGATTTATTATCTTTAATATTGCTACTTATCTTGCCTGATAACAGTTTGTTCTTTTGTTCCCTTAAGATCATTATTACCGAGACCTGTTCAAGGGCAAGCACTGTGACCAGACTTAGATCGCAAAATGACTTAAGCCTCAAAGGGCTTCTCGTGTCAAAAGGCTGTATCTGGTTCTCTTTCTCTGGGGACCCCCCTACCCTATCAGCTTACACTTCCAGTATTTTATATACTTATATATACATTTTTTTATTTTAAAATAGTATAATACCACACGCATTACTTTAAAATAGACTTTTCTTTTCTCTCTTTTTTTTTCCTTCTTTTTATATAGTAGACTTTTTAACATAGCACTTTTCCAGGCAAAATTTGACATGACCCAAACGTAATCACTAAAACTGGCTTCATGCCGGGAAGGACACTGGAGTTGAAAATCTTGGGAAAGACACAACTTGTTGGGCCTTGGTGTCCTTGTCTGAAAAGTGAAGAATTTCTTGCTATTCTCCTGCCAAAGCCTTTTACTGGATGAAATCTTGTCACCATGTTACATCCTAAGGACTCTATGTAACAGTCCCTGGTTCCACATACCCTTAGTTTATACATCTTTTTATTCTCGTTTGTATATTTTTCTCTGACTGCCCTATAAAATCACTTGAATCTGCCTTATTATTCTGGCTGGCAATTTTTGTGATTCAGCTGACTAGTCTTTAAACATGAAGAGTCAAAAAAGAAAATACCCATCTTTTCCATAAAAAAAAAATGAGGACAAAAGAGAAGATAAAAAGTCCTCAGTCTGTGGGCTTTACTCTTAGTATTTAAAGAAATAAATGCACAAAAGTAAAGGACAAATAAGACAAATAACTAATTCAATTCAACCAATTATGATTTAGTCAGAAGAAAAGGTAACAGACTTAGGGACCAAAATAAAGCAGCATCAAGAGAAGATGAGAAATATATCAGAAGGATGGAATAGGATTTGGAAATGCCAAGGAAATCAAATTAGAAAGGAAATTACTTCGTCTAAAGAAGGGAATTTAGGGCTTCCCTGGTGGCGCAGTGGTTGAGAGTCCACCTGCCAATGCAGGGGACACGGGTTCGTCCCCTGGTCTGGGAAGATCCCACATGCCGTGGAGCGGCTGGGGCCGTGAGCCATGGCCGCTGAGCCTGCGCGTCCGGAGCCTGTGCTCCACAACGGGAGAGGCCACAATAGTGAGAGGCCCGCGTACCACAAAAAAAAAAAAAAAAAAAAGAAGGGAATTTAGAAGTAGCTTTAGTTATTTTCAATTATATAAAAGATATAAGCCAACTATGTGTTTTCTCTATCAAGAACCAACAGGAAATTGATTTAGCCTCTTAGATTAATTTGGACATTAAAAAACTGTTCACTAAGGATTGGGAAATCAGAAAGTAAAATGTGGAAAATGTGCTGACTTTTTGTACAGGGACTGCTGTTGTACTCTGATATCTGCTCTTCCCTTCTTATATAGTAATAGAATCCCCTATTTTTAAGCTGGGCACAGGGCCCTCCAAAATATTTCTCAGTTAGGACTGACTAATTCTGGCCAAATCCATGTCAATGGAAGAGTCTCTGAAGTGTCAGGGAGAAGTCCCTTCTACCCCCTTTCCTCCTTCCTGCTGACTGGAATGTGAATATGATAGCTTGAACTCAAGCAGCCATCTTGGGCCATGAGGTGGCAGCCACAGGTTGAGGATGTGGAGCAACAAGATAGAAGGAGCCTGGGTTCCAGATGATTGTAGAGCTGCCACACCAGTCCTGATTACTTATCTCAAAACGTTGTTTATATAAGAAAAATAAACTTCTATCTTGTTTAAGCTACTGTAGTTTGGAGTTTTCTATCACTTGAAGCTTATCCTAATTTTAAGTGCTATCTTCTTAAAACCAGAATCTGAGGAAGTTTATCCTCAGATGAATATACAAAGTGCTCCTTGCAGCACTGTTTAATATTAAAAAATTGGAAACAAACTAGTGATGCTGAACCAATTAAACAAATGTACGTTATATCTTTATAGTGAAATACCATGTAACTAGTAAAAGGGGTGATATAGATCTATATTTATTGGCCAGGAAAGATTCCAACAGGAAGGAGATGTACCAAAGTGATATCAGTGTTTATCTCCAGGTAGAAGTGTTAGGTTGATTTTGGGGGGTGGGGGGGAAATATGTATATTTTTACATTTTTCTGCAATAAACATTGATTTCTTGTAGGAATTTAAAATTAATATTTTTAAGGAAAAGAAACCTGTATATTGTTTTAATCAAAGAAATTTGTGGAATTTCGTTACCTAAAATTTTTGTGTAATGTTACAAGTAACGAGCTGTTTTTGAATAATTTAGATCAGCTCTCCTACTCTGGAATTCAGGGATGAAGATATAATTTGATCACTCAGCAGCAGTCAAAGGTAAAGGGAATGATATTTTAGGCTTTCATAACATAAAATAATAGTTAAATGCTCATTTTATTAAGTAAAAATAATTGCAACAGATTTTCCCTCCCACACATGGCACATTTGAGAGTCAATTTACATATGGATCCTTGCAAAATTCTGAGAAACAACTAAAACAGCACTAGCACCACCTAGGTTTGGGTAGGTTTACATGTGTATATGGGGATGTAGAAGGGCAGCGAGAGAAAGACCAAGTCAACTAACTCATCCCTAAATTGAGTTCCACTGTTACAGCCTTCAGAGAGCTCACAATCTAACAGGAAAACTAAGAGTTGTATAAAATTAACCATGATTCAAGGCCGAATGAAGTGACCATAGAGAAGTACCAGCAAAGAATGAAGAAGGTTCAAAAGAGGAAAAACGTTTCTCACTTTAGGGATTTTAAAGGGTTGAAAAGTAGGAGGTGGCCCTCGAAATGGCCTAAGTCAGTATATCTCAACCTCGACTGTGGATTTTGTTAAAATACTGTTTCTGATTCAGTAGGTCTGGGGCTGCATTTGAGTTTCTGCATTTCTAACAAGCTCTCGGGTCACTTGGTTCATCCAGGGACCTCTCTTCCAGGAGCAAGGGCCTAAAGGCTATCTTAGGAAGTCAAAAGGTAGAGTTGGAAGAGACCTCTCCGAGCAGAGAAATCAGTATGGGCAACAATACCAAGGTGACAGCAAGGGGTTCAGTTTGGGGGAAATAAGGCTGGAGACATAGAATTTGGCCACATGTAAGCAGTCCTTGAAGGCCAGGTTGGGAAACTTTTATTTAATTAAAGGCAATAAGGAGCCACTGAAGGCTTTTGTGCAAGGGAATTATATAAGCAGTAACTACAGTTCTCATATAGAGCCCTAGAAATAAAACAAGCTTAATAAATCAACAAATATTTGAAGTTAGCAAATTCAGAGACCATCAGTAAATACGTCTTCAATTTTCACCCACTGTTTATGAATACAAAATTAAGTATGGGGCCTTGGAAGGGACCTATGCAAGTAGGAGGCTCTGAAGCTTAATTTTCCAAAGGCCCATGGTAGCTCCATCTCTGTGTCTGTTGTTCTTTCATGTGTGAAGGATACAAAAGAGATATACGGCATCTCAAGAAGTTTACAGCCTGGTTTAGGAGAGAAAGCATACTTATTGAAGAAACAAGCTTTATGCAGGGTGTCCATCTTAAAGTGGGTCCTGGAGGAAGATTTAGAAAGAAAGGAAGTCATTTTTGATGGAAGGTTCAGCACAAAGAGTGGGGGTGAATCTGCTGAAGAAGAGACACCTCCTCCCATCCCTCTCCCCCTTCCCCCCCATCCTCGCTGAAATAGCAGATTTGATTCCTGCTACATGTTACTCCAGGATGGGAGCTTGTGACCATGAGCCACAAGAAGACAGAATCCGTACTTACCCTGCAATTAACACGGGGCTTGGCAGAAAATGAGCATGGATCATAAATAATGAATGAACCAATAGAGGAGGAATAGATTATAGAGGACATTGAAGAAATGGCAGAGGGATTTGAGTTTGATGTGGCTGACAAGGCAAAGTCACCATAGGTTCCTGAGATGGGGAATGACAAGGTGGACACACAGTACTTCTACCTAAATTAGATTGTTAGTCCAGCAGACACCTGGCTGAAATCAGCAGCACTGGGCCCAGCTGACCACTCTCGTTCTTGAAGCACTCCCTTTCAAGCCTTCTCTGTGACTACATTCTCTCCTGGTTTTCTCCAGTTTACTCCACTAGATACTCCTTTTCAATCTCCTTGGAGAACTTGTCTTCCTTTTCCCAATCTCTGAAGGTCACTATTCTTCTATTGCAGAAAACTCTTAAATTTATATATCCAGCCAAGATTTTTTTCCTCCAACCTCCAGATGTAGTTCAACTGCCTCCTTGACATCTCCCTTGGATGTCTCATAGACATATCAAATTTACCATCTGCAAAATTAAACTTTTAATTTTCGGCTAAAAAATCTCCTCCCCACTGGCATATCACAGTAAATGGGATTACCATCCACTCACTTATTAAAGTTAGAAGCCTGGGAATCATCCCTATCTCCTTCCTTCCCCTCCCTCCCATATCCAATACATCAGCAAATTCAGTTACTTTTAATCCCCAAAATATATCTCAAACCTGTCTCTCCAAGGCCACCACTCCAGCCCTGCACAACATCCTAACATATCTTACCTCTTCTACTCTCACCCACCTCGTTCATTCTCCACATAAAAGCCAGAGCAATCTTTAAGTGTAAATCAGATTGTATCACTGCTTAAAACTCCTCCATGACTTTCCATGACACTCTGAATAAAATCCAAACTTCTCATCACTCTGTACCTTGGTATCCACTAGGCACTCATAGCCCACAGCATAGGGGCTGAGACCTTGTCACAGACCTAATAAAAAATGCTTGAGACAGGGGAGAAAAAAAGGAACTGGCTCCAAAAAACCTTTGTAAGTCAAAATTAATGAATATTTGTAACTGCATGATATATGTCAATTAATCCTAAATTTCATCTCAACCTTTATGAAGTTATTTATATATTTTATTTTACTGAGGGGTGTGGGTACATATTAATTTCTTGGATATAATGTGGAGTGGGTCCCCAAAAGCAGGAGTATAGAGAGCCTTCCGGGGGTCGAAAATGGCCCTCATTTAAGGTCCTGCACATCCCCATCTATGCTGCCTTCTCCACGGTCTCCATGAGGTCACTCCTAATTGCTCACTAAACTCAACCAGCCAGCCTTGCAAATGCCTAGAACATACCAAGATCCTTCCTGCTGTTCCATTTTCTCCCAGCCCTTCTCCTGACTGGCTCCTTCTCCTCCATTAGTTCTCAAATTAAATGTAACCTCCTGAAAGGGACTTTTCTGACCAGTCCATCTAACATAGGTGCACACTCCCTACCCCCAACCTTCTCATTTTCTGTTGCCTTATTTCCTCCAAAACACTGCTCTCCATCTGCAGTTTATTTTGCCTGTTTATTCTATATTTCCCATTAGATTAATGAGCTCCATCAAGGCAGGAAACTTATATATCTTGTTCTCTGTTGTATCTTTAGGGCCTACTCCAGTGACTGACCCAGAGCAGGTTTCAACAAATAGCTACTGAATAAATAAATGATTGAGAACTTAATCTTTAAGGGAGGAGGACCATGCAAGGAAGATTTGTCTTGGACCCCATCTTGAGATGCCGGAGGCACTCACCCTCCTTTGATTCTAGGCACCCAGATAGGTTTAAAAAGGAACGTTTGGAGGTTTTTCCCAACAGAAGTTTTCATGAAAGCTCTTGTAACCTACCCTCTTCTGGGTCGGGGGGGTCGGGGTGGGGGGAGGAATTAAACACCGGCGAAAAACTAGGTTAAAGGGAAAGGAAGTGGTTTGGAGCAGATGTGTGCTGCGCCGGGTTGGGGCTCTTCGTTTTGCACCCTCCCCTCCGCGTCTCTAACGGCTCCTACCCTTCCAGACGGCTCCTACCCTTCCTCTCATCAGCCTGAAGCAAAAGATGGCTTTGGGCTAAGCTCAGGCTCCCAAGGCCTCATCCTCGTTAATTATTCATGGTGTAGGCGGGCACTGTGGGTGTCGTTCTTTTAAATATTCATGAGAGGCGGGGCCGCCCGGCCGCTGTGGCTCCTGGGAGGGTTCTAAAATATCCCTGAGGAAGGAGGGTACTATGGGAGCCGAGGTTCTTGCTATTCATGAGGGGGCGGGGCCTCCTTCCCGAAGGGGCTCCTGGGAGGATTCTAAAATATTCTCGAGGCCAAGGGGGCGCCTGGGAGGCTGGAGCTGACACGAGCCGGAGCTTCCCTCTTCACGGCGGCAAAACCTTGAGGAAATATTTTTTTTAAACATTAAGAAATTTGAGGATGGTAGGGCAAAACGATTAAGTCCCATTTTCCTGTGACCCTTTAGCCGAAAAACTGTCAAAATCTGTGGTAAAAAGAGATTTTTTTCCCCCAATGCTTTCTGGAGATAGTTTCATCTTTACATGGGCTGAAGAGGGTCAAAAATGCACCACAGTGTGGTTTGACTCTTCTATTGACCAGTTTCTCTTTTATGGCCTCCCTAGTTTACCTCTTTGGAGATGTTTCGGGCTACTTCCCGAGCAGATGGGGGTGGGTCTCTTCAAAGGATTTTCTTAGGTTAAAACAAAGTAGAAATCCTAGTGAATTGCTGTTGGACGGTTTTCTCTGAAAAGGGGGGAAAAGTTCATCCAAGAGGGCCCTCAAAGCCTTTCATACGTGGACAAGAATGAGTGGGGTGGAGTAGAAACATCATCTTTTTTTTTTTTTTTTTAAAGCAGAGGTCTTCTTAGAAGCCCATATGATTTAAATTTACTTATTTATGGCTGTGTTGGGTCTTCGTTTCTGTGCGAGGGCTTTCTCTAGCTGTGGTGAGCGGGGGCCACTCTTCATCGCGGTGCGGGTGCCTCTCTCTACCGCGGCCTCTCTTGTTGCGGAGCACAGGCTCCAGACGCGCAGGCTCAGCGGCCATGGCTCTCGGGGCCCAGTTGCTCCGCGGCATGTGGGATACCCCCAGACCAAGGTTCGAACCCGTGTCGCCTGCTGGCAGGCAGATTCTCAACCACTGCGCCACCAGGGAAGCCCGAAACATCATCTTATTAGGATTATTTGGGCTCGTGATTCTCATTCTCTAGAGGGCTGAGAGGAAACCAGAAATAATTTGGAATTACACCTTTAGGGTTTTCAGGAAAGCCTGCTATCTCCCCCAAAACGTTCAGATCTGAGGAAAATAAAGAATTGTAAGAGGAGAGTTCAGTTTTAGAAGAATTTGGGTTATTGTGTTTTAATCCTCTCAGAGGTTTAAAAATATATATAGTGTGTAGTTGACACACTAAAGTCCCCTGGGTATCGGGTGTCAGTGAGTCTCTGAAGAGCCCACAGGCCCCCACCCAAGTCCCAGGTTACCTGGTCCTCAGAGAAACAGAACAAATCCTAGGCCAGATGTATATTTTCCTATAATGAAAATGATTTAAAATGCCTACTGTGAAAAGTTAAAAACAATCTTATGGATTAAATAAATTAAGATTCTTCCATTTGATGGAATCCCATGCAGTTCTTAAAATATCAGTACATGTGCTTGCAGAAGTGTATCTATTGGCATGGAAAAAAATTACAATTCTAATTACAGTTAAAACTGAAAAAGCAGATTACAAAATAGTGTGAACAGAGATTCCCTCTTTTTTTGTAAAAATGAAATGTATATGTAAAATTCTGAATGATAAACCAAAGTGCTTAATTTTAAATGTTAAAAACCAAATGAATTTAATTTTCTTCTTTTTGTTTTGCTGTATTTTGTAAAATTTTGACAATGCACATGTTACTTGTGTAATTTTAATGATTATTTTAAAATACCTGCTAAATTCAATGCTCGTTGAATGCTGAAGCAGAGCGCTATGTATAGTATGGTTTTAAAGGAGGTTCACAGTATGCTTTTCACTAAGCACTAAGTTTCTTGGCCACATTTTCAAATATATAGCTGATTTTAAATTGATATAAGTTGACATGTAACCTTTTAGATGAATAAGTAACAATGTGATTTTTAGAAATTTTCTGACAAAAGGAGAAAATGTATTTTCGTCAGATATATTTGTAACTCTTTGATGAGATGTCTTAGTGGTTCCTTCAGAAACAAGGAGCCTTAGATTGGAGTTGTACTTATGCATATGTACCTATTCATGCATATATACAAAGGACAGTGTTTTCCAAATTGTAGGAGGAGTGACACAAAGTCACTGTGTGTGATGAATAACATTTTTTAAAAGAATTATTGTTTCGTGTAAGTAAATTATCAGTAATTTTAACAAAGTTCCTTCTAGGAAATACTCATTTTGAAATAAGTCGTGTAGGCCCTTCCTAAGACTTATTTAGTATCTACTATTAACCAGAAGTGGAATTGAAGGAGCAATTATTAATTTATTTTAGTCTTATTAGTTGTACAAAACTTTGATTTCATTGCACATAATTGGTAATCATAATGCAATCATCTTAATCTGTTAGAGCTAGTAAATTTTAAAAGCTGTAAACTAAAATCTCTACTTTTTAATCTCTTTTGTCTTTATTGTTTTAACAAAACATGTCAGTACTCAGTTTTAAAGAAATAGAGAAACATTACTACAAATTTTTAATATTACAGTAATACTTAGATTTTTTTAAGAATGTAAAGATTGTAAAAGCAACATACTAATTGACAAATATTGAATATTAAATTTGTTATTTTTTGTGTTAAATCTTTTACTTTTTAAAAATATCACATTTCTATTTTTAAATTTTATTTTGTTTATTTATTTATTTTTGGCTGCATTGGATCTTCGTTGCTGCGCGCGGGCTTTCTCTAGTTGCGGCGAGCAGGGGCTACTCTTTGTTGCGGTGCTCAGGCTTCTCATTGCGGTGGCTTCTCTTGTTGCAGAGCAAGGGCTCTAGGCGCGTGGGCTTCAGTAGTTGTAGCACGCAGGCGCAATATTTGTGGCACACGGGCTTAGTTGCTCTGCGGCATATGGGATCCTCCCAGACCAGGGCTCAAACCCATGTCCCCTGCATTGGCAGGTGGATTCTTAACCACTGTGCCACCAGGGAAGCCCCTTTAAAAATATCACATAAAAATGTCACATTTCTTTTCTTAGAATATAGCTCATCCAAATACACATCTCATTTTCTGCTAAAGCTCTATCTAAAATATTTGGCTAAGAGGGAAAAGATTTTTAAGTATTTCATATCATGCTGAGATAAATAAATAGACTCTACTGGTTGGAACTCCATAAATTGGACATCACATTAAAAGTTTTGTAAATACAAAGAGGCAGCTGTTGCCCTTCAATGTATGAACCTCTCCATTTTAAAAAACAACAGCTCTTCACCGTTTTGATTTCCTTTCTTCATTGTCTCTTTTACTTTGTTTTTCTAATCAGGATAAATTCATGAGATAAGAAAAAAAATGGCATCTAGAGTAAATACCAGTTTCACTTTGATTCCCACCCAGAAATACAGACGTCGTAATCATCGATCCAGCCGTTTTTCCAACATCCTTGACCCAGATTCTCAGCCCTTATCAACGCTTGGAAATTTTAAAGCCTTGCCATTGGAAATATTCCAAATAATCTTAAGATGTTTGTCAGGTGAGGTTTGGGGACTGAGTAGGCTACACGGACAATTGAATGTTTTATTTTCCCCAAGAACTAGTTTGTCATCTTAGGCCCTGCTAGAATGTTAATGGTGTTCACACTGTTTATTTTTAAAATTTCATCAGTGTTAGGTAGGTGGTACTCAAAGAAAATATGATACTCAAATGCTTTAAAACATGCTTCTAATTATAATGACATGGTAATTTGACTGTTACATCCCCAATGTTTCTAATTCATTGAGAACTAGATTTAAAACAATTTTAAGATTTTCCTTTTCCCCCACTTTTATTATTTATTTATTTAGTATTAATATTATTGTTATTAATCTATTATAAATAAATAGATTGTGCTAATAGTGATGTTCTTGTATTTAAGCCGTTGATATATGTGTGTGTGTGTGTATATATATATGTTTCTTTTGATAGTGAAGGATATCAGCGTGCTAAGCATGGTGTCCAAAACAGTCAGCCAGCACATTATTAATTATATCTCAACCTCATCAGGAAGCAAAAGACTTTTACTACAGGACTTTCATAACCTTGAGCTGCCTGACAGGAGACAAGACTCCACTATATTGGAACACTACAGATCTCTAGGTAATTTATGTAATGTAATGAGAATTGTAACAAGTAAAGAACTATACTTAATTAAGGGGATTTTATTATACAATTCTGTAAGGCCCGTGCGAAATGGAATACTTCCTATTTCTATGATGCTTTTACTCTTCAGTGTAAGGACTTTCCCTTAATAACAGTCCCTTACACTTATATTTAAAGATGAGAGAATGCACTTTAAAGTGTCAGTCCTTGTGATTTCATGTGGATACAATGTCACCTGTGCTTATTGTCTAGGTGGCTTGCCAGTTTAGGAAATTGATGTATTTTCTATGCTTTACTTCCTGTGAATCTAATGAGTTTTATTTCTGTACTGCTTTTCCCTTTCAACCATAATCTAATTAAAATAGAAATTTAAGCATATTATTGTGAAAAATCACTTATTCTCTTATCAGAAACAGTGGTTTTCTTTTTTTTTTAAAGCACTGTGCATATTTACTAATAAATCATAATGCTATTATTAAATTAACCTTATCAGAAGAAATTCTGGACAATTTCTTCCCTTGATTTGTAATCATTTATGTCTTTTACCCCATTCATTGATTTCATTCTCCCTAAGAGTGCTGAAAAAAAATTCTAATTTTGACTTGACTAATGACACCAGTTTAATTATGAAGCTACTTATAATTAACCAAAACATGGCAATAAAATTAAATATCAGAGTGATGTTGAGATGTAAATAAAGCCATAAGAGTAAGTTACCTTTTAGTAGCTCAAGGATGCCTAGCTTTAAGATAATAAAATAAGACTATATAGATATGTAAATACATCAAAGTGTATTTGACAAGTATACTTAGTAAGGCTAAGTGAAAGGTCTGTAATCTGGTTACAATGTTATTGGTTTCAGTATTTATGATTAGGCTTTGTGAAGCCTGTAACAGAATACGGCAACTACTTTTTGCTTCTTGTCATTGTGAATATCTTTTTTCCAATATCATCGGATGCTGAGGAAGGCTACTTGGGAAAAACTTATTCTTTAGTTTTAATTTGAATGAATTTTTTCTCCCTGACCAGGTTCAATTGCATAAACAAACAAAATAGCATTAAGACAATTATGTGGATAATTCAGTTAAAAATACAAATATGTATTGATCTCAAAAGCTAGCTTTTAAAAATGGTTTTACTCATGTAATGATTTCAACCTTCCATTTAAATTTTGTGCAGACACCTAGCTTATGACTAATTCTTTAGACAAATGTTTGATGTACTTACCATTTCCTATGTTGCCATTTCTATCTGATCTGTTCTTGTTTTCCGACATTAAAATAACATTTTCAGAATTCTCCATTCTAAGGATTATAAATTTTAATTTGCTTCTTCATACAAAACAGAGCAGATGGTCAGTGTAGAAAGAACGTTACATCTGACTCTATTTTAGTGGGAAGAAATTAAAGAAGTTAGTCTCTAAAGGGTATAGCAGAGCACCTGTGTTAAAAGAATAAATAAGTCAGCCAGTATTGTTTTTTGGGTTTTTTTTTTTGCCGTACACGGGCCTCTCACTGTTGTGGCCTCTCCCGTTGCGGAGCACAGGCTCCGAACACGCAGGCTCGTTGGCCATGGCTCACGGGCCTAACTGCTTCGCGGCATGTGGGATCTTTTCGGACTGGGGCACGAACCCGCATCCCCTGCTTAGGCAGACGGACTCTCAACCACTGTGCCACCAGGGAAGCCCAGCCAGAATTGGTTTTTATGGTAAATTGAAACCCTTAAAAATAGGCGTTCTACATTAGAAAAAGCAACCAACATACAATTATAGCTTACAATTCCCCAGCTATGATATGCCATGGGACTGGATGCCAAAACATGAAAGGAAGAGAACTCAGCCTGAAAACTAAACACTGAAAATGTCTTTTTATGTACAATAATAAGGAGGGCTTATGTTTAAAACTCAATTCTGGTCATGTGTTGCCCAAACATAGCAACTTCTAAAAATAGATTCAATTCCCATAGAGTCTACAGAATTATATATAAAGTAGTTATTATATTATGTAAAAAAGTAAATGCAGAGAAGATGAAAACTGAAGAAAGTCATGATATTCAGATATATATTTTCCTACCATGTATCTTATTTTTAGTTTGAGGACATTTGGCCTTATAGGAATGTTAACAATGTATTGCCATTTTAGGAAAACAGAACACTTAGAGGAAATAAATCATAACCATACACTTCCTGTCACTGTAGTTCAAGTTACATATCTCACTGGGAAATTGAAGGGTTTTTTTTCTTTTTTAAATATCTAAACACAAAATTCTATACATTCTTAACATGCAAGCCCCATAAAAGGATATCTCTGAAGGAAGAGATAAATATTTCATCCAAACTGGATACTTTCTGTGAGAGAAAAACCGACTTCTAATCTCTGAAATTTTAAATACTTACGACTTCAAGTTTTTGTATTTGGAGAAAGGAGTACAAAATCTCTTTTCTCATTCTTTGCATTAGCAACTCTTAAAACATTTTTCATGGTGGACATGAGCTTAATTTTAAGAAGTATTGGAATATGTTTTCTATGAAATAAAGACAGCAGAGTTTCCCTGTTGTGTTTTGTGTTTGGT
Organism: Neophocaena asiaeorientalis asiaeorientalis; assembly: GCF_003031525.2. Classification (NCBI taxonomy): domain Eukaryota; kingdom Metazoa; phylum Chordata; class Mammalia; order Artiodactyla; family Phocoenidae; genus Neophocaena; species Neophocaena asiaeorientalis. Next base: position 2,704,747 of record NW_020171981.1, read on the forward strand.
TATTGTATCTTTTAAAATCTGAATACTTTCTCATATCTGTACTATACCATCAATTTCACAATTTTTTGTAAGATTTTATGCCATAGCCTCTTGGGTGGACACCAGAGTCACTTGGTAAACACCATATATGTGTTTTGCACCCTTCCTCCCAAACTTCCTCTTAAAAACTCTATCAGCTCACAATCCACTATCGTATACTTGACTTTCAGGAAACATTATTCTGTGAGTTATAGATATTCTTAAGTTAATTACATTGTCATTTTTTCATATGTCTCTTTACTTTCTCAGGTCTACTGTTTAAAAGATGTACATTGCTGCTACCCACAAAGGAAAGACTGAAGTACATTCACAAGATACTTGCAGAAGTAAGATCATACTTCTGAATTAGCTCACAGTCTTGATTTCCAGTAAATATATTTTATTATTAATGTCTTATACTCATTTTAAATCTATCTTTAATTAGTGGAATTTCATGAATTGGTACTAAAAAGTTGGTTGATGATAATCTAATACTTTACCAAGTGCTCAGAGATTATAAAACACCAAAATGTAGTATAGGAGTATTTTACTTATTATAAAATAATTTTTACATATAACTAAGTACATCATTCAAGTTTATTAGGTTTATCAGAGTAGTAAAAGTATTTTTACCTCATGTGGGAATTCTGAGGTTGTTTTAAAGAGGTGATTTAGATATTTTATTAAAATGAAAATTATTTCCAAATGTTAACATTTTACTATTTAAATATTTGTGTTAAAACTATTTTTAATATATAAAACGACAAACCTTTTATGATAATTTATGCCTTGGAAATGTGTATCAATATGTTTGGGCATAATCTCTGTTAGACATCGAGTTTTACTATATAAACCCAATATATATCTAATACTGCTGATTCAGTTTTACACTCAATAGTATGCAAACTGTTTCTGATCCACTGGCTTTTTTCATGTCAGTGTTTGCATTGAGTTCAGCTGTATGTTATTGCAGCAGCTTCCAAGATGATCTTTCTGCCATTCACTTCTTCACTTCCCAAGACATTCTAAATGCTGAATCACTTACATCAAATTAATTTTCTTGCTTTTAAAAATATTTCCGTGGCTACTCAGTTTCATCAAGATAAGGTCCAAAGTCCACAGGTGGTATTTAGGGTTCCCCCGACAGTGCAGCCTTACTTTCTACTACTTTGAGCCTCATTAAGCTGCTCATATCTTTCTGTCCAAATGAATATTTAAAATTTTTACCTCTATACCATTTTGCCCTTATTGTTTCCCTCACCAATACTATCTATTGATTATATTTGAATCTTACTTAAAGACATTGCTTGTTTCACATCCTTCATAAGCTTTTTTAATCATTCTCAAAATTATCCTTTCCCTGCTTTCATTGTATCTGATATGTTTATTTGGTCATTTTAGCATTTATACATACTTTATCCTGAAATATAAAATTAATTTCATGTATGTATATCTTATTGTTCTAAATAAAGTGTGAGCTCCTTGAGGAGCTTGTTTTATGTTTCATAATCCCCACCTATATAACATGTGACTAATCAGTTGTTTAGTGTTTTAGTTATTTTCAGTTTAGACTGAAAACAATCCTTGCGTATTTCCATTAAATTTGAATGTCACATCATTGCACAGTTGCAGTGAAAAGGAGGAATTAACAGTTGTTCTCTTTACAGGTTTCCTGTTTTAAATTTAACGGCTGTGTAACTCCATTGCAATGTTTAGGATTACCATGTTACGGCATGTTTTTACAGGTACATTTTTTTTAGTGAAAGAAGAAAAGGAATTCTTTTTGAACTGTTATCAAGTAGAGCATGTAATCTGTCTTTCTATAGGATAATAAAAGTAATAATGATCTAAAAAGAAAACAAAATAACATTGTAAATGTTTGAGGATGTGTTAATCCAATAATATGTTTGCCACCTCAGATTTTCTTCTTGGATTTCTCACTGGTAAGAAATGTTTAACACTTATTTGCTCTATACCAATGTCCTTGAAGTTTCCAGCCAATTGTAATGACTAGAAATATTGTGGGGTAGAGGGTGTGTGTGTGCAATGAGTTTTAAGTCTTGGGCTAGTTATTTAAGATGTGACCTTAGAAATGAACTGTATAAAAAAATAGTAACTATAGGAAATGATATGGATAACTAACCTTTTTGTGGTAATTATTTTGCTATATATATATAATTACTATGTTATATGTCTTTAACTTATACAATGTTATACATCAATTATATCTCAGTAAACCTGGGAGGGGGGAAGAAATCAACTGCATGATTTTAAGAACACTTTTTACTATTTTATTATAAACATTATAATAATAACATTATTATTAATGCTGTTCAATATATTATTACTATATTGCACTGTTCTAAGCAGTTTACATGTATTAACTTACATAAATATTACAGCAACCTTATGAGGTTTACAACAATCTTACAACAGCCTTGCTTATAACCCATCCTGCCAGCCAGCCACCATCTGCATGTACAGGTTCCAGGGGCATAGGCCCTCCTTCTAGCCCTCTTCCAAGATAGATAGATTTCTGCTTTTTCTTTTTCCCTTTGGAACAGGTAATATGAGCACATGTATTCATATAAAATTCAAAAGGTACAAAATGGTATAAAGTGAATATTAAGTCTCCTCCCAGGCCTGTTCCTTGTTCACAGAGTTCCCTTCAACAGAAGTAACCACTGTTAGAAGTTTCTATTATGTCCTTCCAAAGAGAATAAGATTCATTTTTAAACTACTGAAATATAGTTCAACTATTTTAAGAAAAATTGATATGATCAATCAACTTTTTCAAAATCTACATATAGTTGAATACCATTTGAATTTTTCATATATGTTTAACTGTACATTCTGGTCTCCTCAAAGATAATTACTATATTTGGTCCTAATAAAAATTGTTTTTTGTTCACACCCAAATGTTGTAAATAAATGCTCATAATTGTCACATTAAAATGAGATCATTATCATTTGTAAGCCATATCATAACTGATAGCTAGAGGGGACCAAAAGGGTTCTACTGTAGTCTAAAACTAAGCCACAGTATGGTTGTGAGTCAGATGTCTAAAGTTGTATCTATACTGTCAGAGTTCAGGATTCAGTACCATTTAGTTCCCTGAAAAGATACTCCCTATGCAACCAAAAAGAAACTGGATTTTGGAGCATTTCTAGGTTTTGTTTATATAAAATTTCCTACGAATTTGAACAGTTCCATAGTGGATAAAAATTGCACATTGCCTCGATTTTATGCTACAGCAGTTATGGTCATAAGGCAATAGTGACTTATGTTTTGATTTGATGGTTTGAACATCTGAAATGTTTCCTTTATCATCCTCAGACCTTAACAGCAGGATGGGATGAACTTGAGTGCCATCGTGTTTATAACTTCTTATGTGAGCTGACTAATCTCTCCCGCAACATGCAGACAGTTGTCTGCAGCAAACCAGGTAAAGAACTAAAATTCAGAGATAACCTTATACAGAGATTAAAATAGAAAAAAAAAAGTATAGTTCTAAAGTGTATTTCAAAATAAATTGTGGCATTCGTTTGTAGTAAAAAGACAAAGAGATGCAAGGGAATGATAAACACTGAATCAGATAGTGAGGCAGAAGTGGCCTGTGATTAGAGAAGGAGAAGCTCTCAGAGGGCTTCAACCACATTAATAATATTTTATTCCTTAAGCTGGTGGAGGATACAAAGGTGTTCATTATAGTATTTTTTAAACTTCTATATATACCTGAAATAGTTCATATTTTAAAAATTATAAGAGGGACTTTCCTGGCAGTCCAGTGGTTGGGACTCCATGCTTCCACTGTGTGTGATCCCTGGTTGGGGAACTAAGATCCTGCATGCTGCACGGTGCAGCCAAAAAAAAAAAATTAAAAGAACCCTACAATTTAGCAGTTTCATTCTGAGAAACTCCCACAGTATGCACAAGGAGGCGTATAAGAATGAGCATTGCAGCATGTAACCAGGGAAAGCTGCAAACAAAGTAATGCCTGTTGTCAGGAGAATGGATAAATGAATTATGGCATATTTATACAATTAAAACCATTAGTAGTGGGCTTCCCTGGTGGTGCAGTGGTTGAGAATCTGCCTGCCAATGCAGGGGACATGGGTTCGAGCCCTGGTCCCGGAAGATCCCACACGCCACGGAGTAACTAAGCTCGTGTGCCACAACTATTGAGCCTATGCTCTAGAGCCTGCAAGCCACAACTACTGAGCCCACGTGCCACAACTGCTGAAGCCCATGCACCTAGAGCCCGTGCTCCGCAACAAGAGAAGCCACCACAATGAGAAGCCTGCGCACCGCAACGAAGGGTAGCCCCCGCTCGCTGCAACTAGAGAGAAGCCCATGCGCGGCAACGAAGACCCAATGCAGCCAAAAATAAAAATAAATTTATTAAAAAAAAAAACATTAGTAGTTAAAATGAATTAACTAGAGCCATGTGTCTTACTATGGATAAATCTCAAAATATAATTTGAGAAAAAAAGGTTACCAAGCAATGCTTTTAATATACCATTTATATACATATTAAAAACATGCAAAACAATTCTATAGATTCTTTATGGTTATATACATATGTAAAAAAGTATAAAAACATAGTTGGGAGGTATGATAGTTAATTTTGGGTGTCAACTTGGGTAGGCCACAGTACCCAGATATTTGGTCAAACATTATTCTAGATGTTTCTTTGAAGTTATTTTTTAGATGAGATTAACATTTAACTCAGTAGATTTTGAGTAAAGTAGATTACCCTCCATAATGTGAGTGGGCCTCATCCAATCACTTGAAGGCCTTAACAGAAAAAGACTCCCCTCCCCAAACAAGAAAGAATTCTACCAACAGACTGCCTTTGGACTTGAACTAGAACTCTTCTCTTGTCTGCAGCCACCCACCCTACCCTGCAGATTATGGACTTGCCAAGCTTCCAGAATCCTCATGAGCAAATTCCTCAAAATAAATCCTTCTCTATGTATATACACACATCCTGTTCGTTTCGTTTCTCTAGAGAAAGCTGACTAATACAGGAGGGATAAAACCCAATTCAAGATGGTGATTACCTCTGGGGAGGAAGGTGATTGGGACTGATACACAAGAAGTTTTAACTATATCAGAATGTTTTATTTATTTTTAAAAATCTGAAGCAAATATAGCAAAAAAATAAAGATTTGACAAAGCTAGCTGATCAGTACACAGTGTTTGTTATAGTATCTCTGCTTTTCTGCCAGCTTGAAATATTTCATTATGAAACAAATCATGGCAGATTTTAATTTTAAAGGCAGACATAGAAGCCCAATGAAACAATAACAAAATTAATTTATCATGTCTCTCTCTTGATCAAAAAGTTTTATTAGCTTCCTTATATCTTCAAAATAAAGCCCAAACTGTTTATATCGGCCTTCATATTCTAATCCTAACTTACTTTTTCAAAATTATTGCCCGCTACTTCTGTATCAGTTTGACATAGGCATATTGCTCTACTCACTGTATCTCAGACCCGTCTTACACATTTCTACCTCATACCTTTTATTCATTCTCTCTTTTTCCTGAAATACCATCTCTCCTTTTTAAGACCCAATTTACCTGACCTCCTTTAAGACCCAATTTACCTGACCTCCTCTGTAAAACCTTTCCTGATCTTCCCAGACCTGCAATTATCTCTCTCCTCTAAACTTCTGTGTTACTTGACTTAACACATCAGGAGACACTTACATATGGCCTTAGTGCATTGGCAGACTTTCCATTTACACTTGTCTTATCTACAAGTAAGTAGAACATAAATGGTATAAAAATATAAAATGTAAAATGGTACCACCACCAGGGAAAACAATTTGGACATTCCTCAAAAAGCTAAAGGTGGAGTTATCATATGACTCAGCAATTGCACTCCTAGGTACATAACTAAGGAAATTGAGAGCAGGAACAAGGACAAATACTTGTGCACCAGGGTTCACTGAAGCATTATTTTCAGTAGCCAAAAACTGGAAACAACCCAAGTGTTCATCAATAGATGAATGAATAGACAAAATGTGGCATATACATACAATGGAATATTATTCACTCATAAAAAGGGGTGAAGTTTTGATACAGGCCACAACATGGATGAACACTGAAAATATATGCTAAGGGGCTTACCTGGTGGCACAGTGGTTAAGAGTATGCCTGCCAGTGCAGGGGACACAGGTTTGAGCCCTGGTCCGAGAAGATCCCACATGCCATGGAACAGCTAAGCCTGTGTCCCACAACTACTGAGCCTGCGCTCTAGAGCCTGCGAGCCACAACTGCTGAGTCCATGTACCACAGCTACTGAAGTCCATGCGCTTAGAGCCCATGCTCCACAGCAAGAGAAGCCACCGCAATGAGAAGCCTGCGCACCACAACGAAGAGTAGTCCCCACTCGCTGCAACTAGAGAAAGCCCATGCGCGGCAATGAAGACCCAACGCAGCCAAAAATAAAATAAAATTAATTAATTAAAAAAAAGAAAATATATGCTAAGTGAAATAAGTCAGACACAAAAGACAAATATTGTATGATTCCACTTATGTGAGGTACCTAGAACAGGCAAATTCATAAAAACAGAAGGTAGATTAGAGGTTACCAGGATGTGGGAAGATAGGGAATGCAGAGTTATTGCTTAATGGTTACAGAGTTTCTGTTTGAGATGAAAAATTTTAGTGTAAGACAGTGGTGATGGTTGAACAACACTGTGACTGTAATTGATGCCACTGCATTGTATAGTTTAAAAATGGTTAAAATAGCAAATTTTATATCATATATATTTACCACAATTTAGGAAAATAATGTAATATATCAAAAACTGTTGAATTATATACATTAAAGGGTAAGGTATACAGTATGTAAATTATATATATTTCAATAAAGCTGTTTAAAGAAAACCATGAGATACCACTTCATACCCACTAGGATGGCTAGAACCAAAAAGTCAGATAACAAGCGTTGGTGAGAATGTGGGGAATTTGGAGCCCTCATACATTGCTGGTGGGAATGCAAAATGGTGCAGTCACTTTGGAAACAATCTGGTAGTTATTCAATAATTAAATATAGAGTTACCGTATGACCCAACAATCCCATTCCTAGGTATATCCTCAAGAGAAATGAAAACATATGTCCATACAGAAACTTGTACATGAATGTTAATAGCAACATTGTTCATAATAGCCAAAAGGTGAGACAACCCAAATATCCATCAATTGGTGAATCGATAAAAAATGTGGTATATCTATACAATGGAATATTATTTGGCCATAAAAAGGAAATGAAGTATTGATACTTACCATAACATGGATATACCTTGAAAACATACTAAGGGGACTTCCCTGGTGGTCCAGTGGTTAAGAATCCGCCTTCCAATGCAGGCAACGTGGGTTCCATCCCTGGTTGGGGAACTAAGATCCCACATGCCACGGGGCAACTAAGCCCACAAGTACTGAACCCACGCACTCTGGAACACACGTGCCGCAACTAGAGAAGCTCATGCACTGCAATGTAAAGATCCCGCATGCCACAACTAAGACCCAACACAGCCAAATAAATAAATAGAAAATAAGTATTAAAAAAAAAATGCTAAGGAAAGAAGTCAGTCACAAAAAACCACCTACTACGTGACTTCATTCATATGAAGAATAGGAAAATCTACAGAGACGGCAAGTAGTGCTTAGTGCTGGGTGTGGTAAAGGGCAGAAGGATAGGAGAGTGATAGCTAAAAGAGCAGGGTTTCTTTTTGAGGTAATCAAGATGTTCTAAAATTTACTTGGTAATGGGCGCATATATCTGTGAATATACTTTAAAAAAACGTTGAATTGTACACTTTAAATTGGTAAATTTTATGGGATGTGAATTGTATCCCAATAAAGTTGTTTTTAAAAAAGTAGTTCCTTGATAATCTCAAATTTTTACAGAGTAAAATGAAGTAACACTCTCAGTACAAAGCATTTAATGATGTATGTCTTGACCTATCCAATATGCATATCAATCTTTCTAAGAAGAATTGTTTACAGTGCTTTTGTCTTCATAGGAGTTGCCACAAAACTGGAGTTATGGATCAGACTGTTCTGTAGGAACGTTTTTCTTGATCGTTGGACCCATCAAAGCGATTCTGCATTTTGGTTGACGTGCATATTAAAACCATGGCCAATGGTGAATCAGGCAAGATTACTGTATATCATCTTTGGACCAGTAGCTCCTCAAGATGGTGAGCATCCATTTCTTTGGGATGTATGTTACAAAATTGGTTAATTACTTTCAGTTTAGGAAACATATCTTTTTGTACCTGCTTAGTTTCATCATTCCTAATAAGTAAACCATGTTTCATAAATGTATATACTACATTGACTTGTATATAACTTAAGCATCAAGACAGAAATTGTTCTGCTGCAGGCCATTTCCAAATATATTCTCATCATCTCTGATTTACCCAAAATAACTGCATTTCGGACTTCCCTGGTGGCGCAGTGGTTGAGAGTCCGCCTGCCGATGCAGGGCACACGGGTTCGTGCCCCGGTCCGGGAAGATCTCACATGCCACGGAGCGGCTAGGCCCGTGAGCCATGGCCGCTGAGCCTGCGCGTCCGGAGCCTGTGCTCCACAACGGGAGAGGCCACAACAGTGAGAGGCCCACGTACCACAAACAAACAAACAAACATTATTTTTATTTTTTTAAATATATTTATTTATTTATTTTGTCTGTGTTGGGTCTTCGTTGCTGAGTGGGATCCTCCCAGACCGGAGCACGAACCCGCGTCCCCTGCATCGGCAGGCGGACTCTCAACCACTGTGCCACCAGGGAAGCCCGGTTTAGTTGCTTTGAGGCATGTGGGATCTTCCTGGGCCAGGGCTCAAACCCGTGTCTCCTGCATTGGCAGGTGGATTCCCAACCACTGTGCCACCAGGGAAACCCTTTAAGCATTATCTTAACTCAAGATTATATTTGCTGCTGTAGGGGACTAATAATGCAAGGGAAGCAATGTGGTAGTCAGAACTGATGTTTTACTTAATTTGGGGTGCATCATATTATTTTTTGCAATTTTTTGGCCTTTCTAATTAAGTTTTGCTTGGATGAATGTTAAAATTAGCATGTATTTAGTTCACACTGCCTTATATCAGGAGTTAACTAGTTTAAAGTGTGTTGAGTAGCAGCAGGAAGCCAATCTGGGATCAAATTTTGTTTGTGTAATTCACAAAGAGAAATTGGTCATAGGTAAATAATAAAAAATTGACTGGATTACTCTGTTTTGATGTAAATGTCTGGAAAATTCTCAGATACAGCATGCTCTCTTTTTGGAAGTCTATCACTAGGTTTTATTTCATTTTAGTAAGATTACATCAATTGTTTATTTTAATTTCTGTTATGGGGTAGCATTATCTTTGAACCAGAAACAGTGTTTTGCTTGGTGAAACTACCTTTTCTTTTCCTCATTTAGCTATTGTTGCTGTGCTTCATCACATCAGTCAGAGACATTAAAATTTATACTGTTATCAGAATTGACCTTTCATTATGAAAGTTAAAATGAAAGTAGCATATATAAGTAATGGATTCCATTATGCAATCCAATTTCCTTTTTAAACAATCTGTGTAGTCTTTGTCACAAAGCCAACTATTCTGTCATAGCCTAGCTTTTGTTTCAATTATCATTCAGGACAGGTGGTTTGGCAGAAAATGATAGAAGGACCTGCAGATGAACCCAGTCTGAAAGGTTTGGCTGATGCCATTAAATTACTGTATGATACAGGCACCAAAGAATGGACAGCAGATGATGTTATCAGTCTTGTAGATGAACTATCAGGTAAAAGGAATTATTTACCACATACAGTAATAGAAATTTGTTATTAGAATACAGTTATAAAATTGTAAGGACAACTCTATAGGTAACAAAAGAACTGCCTATTGGAAATCACTAAATGCTTTAAAATATTTAAAGTTTGTCTTTATGTTTGAAGAGAATGCATATAATCAACTTACTTTCCTTCTATTTTCCTTGCCAATTTTATAAATATGTATTTATTGCTATTATTTGAAAGCTTCATAATTTAATTAGCTTAATTATTCCCATTCTGAAGTTCTCAGAAACACGTCCAAATGTTGGGTAAGAGGAAGGCCCTTTCCTGTTGGTACTGGCTTGATGAAACAATGTTTCCCATTCCTGCATAATCCTTTAGATTCTAAAGTTTACAAGATTTCTTTCTTTAGCAGGATTACACCACCTTGTCTGTTGACCTATGTGTAGGAGAAATGCGTTGACTGTATTACTAGTATATTTGTAAGAGTCGCTGCGACTTGGCAATAAATAATCTCTGTCCCCGGTTGAATGCTGTAATCGGAAAACTAAAGCATTTTTTCTGAGATTCTCCCTTGGCACTGATTGTATTTCCAATAAAGTAATATAATATTGCATGTATTTAATGATGTTTACTATAGCTATTGTGTAATTTCTCATTAAATAACTGTTCTTTCTTTAATAAAAGTGGTTCCCCGTGAGTGGCTTCTAGAGAATAATGCACATCTCCTAATCCTAAGTGGGAATAGCGTCTGTTTCACTTTCATGGCTAGTAAAGCTATGAATGGACGGGCCATTGAACTGGCAAGGCTGATAGTCTTTTTGGCTTTGGTAAGTATAAAATAAGTTTTTTCTAGCAAATTGTTTAACATTATAGTTGACCTACTAGGGAGCTGCCCTGAAGGAACTGAAATATGTACGAAACATTTTGAAAGAATAAGTATTTAAGTATATATTTTTATATATACTTTATATATTTAAAAAAATTTTTTAAATTTATATAATAAACTATCATATCTGGAATCATTCCTTGTGTTAACCTCTCCCCACTTAATATCTGGATTGTCATTATACAGCTCTGCCAAGTTATATTCTTTTTTTTCCCTTAAATTCCATTTAAAAATAAAGCATCCCTTATGATTTGCTCCAGGATAATCCCTGGGCAGCAGGGAGAGAATGTGTAAGTGAGTGGTGGTAGAAGTGAAACAAGATTAGTAATTGTTGAAGCTAGGGAATGGATACTAGGGGTTCATAATACTACTCTCTTTACTTTTATATAGTTAAAATGTTTTTCAAAATAAAAACATTTAAAAATGTATTTAATATTCATTCATTTAACACAAATTGAGTGTTTACTATGGGTCATACCTGTGAGAGATTTTAGGACTGTGGAAATTAATAGAACAAATCCCTGACCAAAAGCTGCTTACAGTCTTCTAAGCAATATCAAAGTATATATAAATAAATTCAGTGTGATAAGTGCAAAAATATGTAAAAAAAGATACAAAGGTATCAGAGAGGAGTCAATATTGGGTGGGCATAGAGTACAGAGAGGGCTTCCCCAATTCCAGTAGATATAAGTTTTTTAAATGAATAGGAAGTGTTCACCAGACCAGAGGGGTTCGATTATTCAAGCATGTACCTGCATGTGTTGCATAGATATCTCATTTATTTGGCTTCCATCACAGATGCCAGCCCAACCAGTGCTTCAAAAGCAATGGAATAATCTTCAGCTGGCTGTTGTGAGGAATAATTGAATGTAATCCATTTTCTACATAATGGAGACAGGATCTTCACCAACTCAACTGCTTAAAACATGAATGAAATCTCTGTGGCTCTTTTAAAATGTGAAGAAAGCTATTAAATTAATTGTATTCTAAATGTAAATGTTTATTTTAATAAGCAGAGGCCCTCAAAACAAAACAAAAAAAAGGAAAGAGAGAATTGGAACTGCATGACTGTATCAGGGAACTATAAGCAGTTCAGTATTATTTCTGAAGGGAAAAATGTGTAGAAGAGGAGGAGATGGTAAGTTTAGATAGGAAGGGAGAGGCTAGGTAAGGCAGGGCCTGGTAGACCATTCTGTGGAGCTTGAACCACAGGAGCCACACTGCTGACAAGTTTTAGGAAGCAGGGAGACATTGTCAGTTTTACGTTTTTGGAAGGTGAGTTTGGCCACACTGTAGTAAAAGGAATGGAGAGGAAACCGCTAGGGGTGGAGAAACCTTCTCCGGAAAGCCTTCTCTGTTTAACATCTCAACTCTGGTCACATTAATTTTCTCTAAATGGCCTCAGATTTGTCTTCTCTTTATCTTCATTTACCAGTGGTGTTCTAAGGCCACTGTATGTGTGGGGTAAGTCATCTCCCAAAATAGATTGCAAACTCTTTGAAATCCAGGACTATGCCACTTATTTCTTTCATAGTGCCTTGTACAGTGCTTTACACATAATAAGTAGGCAATATATCTTTCTTGTCAGGTTAACATTATTTAGTTACAGTACTATATAGTTTATTTTCATGCTCTATGTTATTTGGCTATGTGAGTTAAATTGACCATTTAAGATATTAGTAAATAAACCTTTTTCCTTTCAGTCAGTTTTACCTATAAACATGTAATTTTCACTTTATCTATGTTTTAAATAATAGAGAAATATTCCCTACTACTCTCAAGATGGAAAGTTGGTGTCACCATAGGGCTCTCTTGCCTGTTGAAATTGTCTGTCTGTCACCCTCATTGGACTCCTTGAAAATAGAGACCATGTCTTTATGGCTTACCATTGTATCCCCAGCTCTTAGCATGTGCTCAATAAACACTTATTGAATGAATGAGCAGGAGCCTTATTTTTCATATGTTTAACAATTGTTTTCAATATTATTTCTTATATTAATAAACAAATATTCTATGATAATCTTTTTTTCTATGATAATCTTGAACCAGGCTTTTTTTACTTCACACTTTTCCCCACTAAATTTATACCATTTGAGAGCAAAGAAGTGTTAGATAGAAGAGCATTTCCCATTTATAGACTCAGCATGATGTTATATGTATTAAATTCTGTAAAATTATAAACGGTCATTGTTAATACCATTTTCAAATTCTACCGCTTTCTTCAAATAAAGATTTACCATAATGCTTTGTATGTCTAAATCAGGTATGTGAGAAAGAACTATACTGCATGGATTGGGCAGTTAAAATGATGCAAAAAGTCTGTAAAGTCTTTAGCACTCCAGTGGAAAGAAATAACTTCCTGCAGAGTGTGGCAAATGCATTTGCGTATGTGATAATGGAAATGCTACAATCAGTTCTGTCTGGTGAGTATGCATGTAGATGGTGCTCAGTTGTGAGTAAAGTGCATTCTAGTCACCCCTTAAGACATAGATAATTCTGTGTAGACTTTTATATCCAAGCTAAAAATAGAAAAATCAGACATTGTTTTTCCATGAGATATATTTAGTTCCTGGTTTCGTCACTTTTTAAATCTGGTATTAGTTTTAATGGAAAATGTAAAGTTGAAGAGTCTGCTCTGAAAGGAACTAATTTCAATTCTGCACAGCAAAAAATTTTAACTTGCTTACTTAACCAACTATCATAATCATCATAATATTCTTTATTTGTATAGTTTACACGTATAGATTTTTATAGTTTTATTAGGTGCCCAACAGGATAATTAACCCTATTTTACAGATGGGAAAACTAAGGCTTAGAGAAATTACCTGACTTGCCCAAGGTCATGAAGTTAGAAGCAATAAAGCATGGACCAGCATCTTTTTCTTCTGATTTCTAATTCAGAGCTCTAAATATAATTCCATGATTTCAATGGTTAACGTCTGACTTAGGGAAAATCACTAACTAGTCTTCTGTTACATATTATTAGGGAAATTGGAACATCTTATGTTTCAAAGAAATCATATATTTAGAAACTTAACTGTCATTTTCTTTTCCCTACTGTCTATTCCTGTGTATGGCATATGGAAGACCATGATGAAGACAACAGAAGCTTTCTGGATTTGTTCCATCTTGTGCATGCTCAGGCCAACTTCCATAAGGAGGTCCTGTATTTGACCGTGAACGCTCTCTCTGCCTAAATACTCAGAAAGCCTTGCGTTTAGAGAATAACTGAGTGAGCTAACTATTAGAAGAGTGCTAATTTTCCACACTCAGAGAATAGCATCCATGGGCCTTTTTATCACCTAAGTAACCTAAGAATTCAAAAGCTGCATAAAAATTTACAAGCAACTGCTTATACCATTATTAATATAAAACTTTCAGGCAAACCCAAGAATGTATTAAGATTTCTCTAGAAAACAAGCTGCTCTAGATTTTGGTAAACCTAACACCAAGCTAAAATGGAACATTAGTGTTCAAGAATCTGGGGCCAGCCAACCTGTATGTGTGGGTCTTCAAAGCAAGAGAAAATTCTGATGCATAGTTAGAACAGACCCAAATTCACTAAATGGTGTGTATCTGTTCACTTTGCTTAGGTTGTGTAAACATAGCGTAGAATGTTTTGTGAAGATTTGCAGTATGATGTTTTGGAATGTGCAGATATAAATCACATTTTTTTTACCACCTTCTTGGCATATGATTACAAAGAACATTTTATTTGCTTCATGTTTTGCAGATCAAAAACCAAAGGAAGTATGTGTGTGTGTACATATATATCCATACGTGTATGTATATATATATATATATATATACACATACATGCACACACACATATATTTCCTTCTCTAAGACAATCTTAAAAGTATATAAATAGAGGAAGGCATATATTGTCTTAATACAATCAAATCATCTTTTATTCTTTCCTGGGGATTAGAGTAAAATGTTGCAAGTAAGGAGAAATATAAAATGAAAGAAAGTAGCTATTCTGCTCCTAAAGCTTTTCTCCCTATCTTAAAAAATAGGACTTGAAGGAAACTGAAAGCATGGGTGGTTCGAGCAGCCCATGAGAGAATGGGGTGTATCTTCACTCAAGTAAATGGATTCCAAGAAGCTCCAGGACTATTTCAGTTTGACTAGCTTCTGCCACTGCCACTCTTACTATTAAAATAGAAAAAATAGTGCCTAACAAGCTGAAATAATGCTGGAGCCCTCCTGGATCTCCTATTTTCTTCTTGGGTTTAATCACTTTACTTCTGCTGAAGACACACCCCTTCCCACTGGACTTCTCAGAGGCTGACTTTTTGTTTTCCTAAGCCCTTGACTTAACTCACCTCTGTAGTTGAGGAAGGGAAGAAGAACTAGAAGACATAGAAATTACCCACAGGAGTAGGGTACAAATTGTGGGAAATTCTCAAGTTTGGCAAAAAGATGATTTTTACTTCCACTAATAACAATCTAATGACACACCTTAATAGGATTGAGAAAGAGTGAAAATTATGGAGACGATATGAATTGTAATAACAAGGTTTTACTATATTTTAGTAGCAAAAGGACTTACCTCGATTTTTGGAGGGTCAGAAATTAACTGTCTTTCTTTGATGGATTGTCCAACTGTAATTCCATCAGTGGCAGGAATTTTTTCTCCAGAGTTTAGTATTTACATATTTATGTACAAAATTCTTGCTTTTATCCTGGTTTCATTTTCTTCTTTTCAATTTAAGGATTCACCCACAACTAAATTATAAAGATTAAAAGTTGGCAGATACCAGAATACAAAAATAACACTTTAATTATCTTTTTCTTTTCCCTCTTTCACCCTTTTTTCCATATGTGCTTTGGAAAGCCTAATCCATTTCTTTGTCAAAACACTGGTGACTCCAAATTGAGAAAATTATATGGGGGAAAATAGAAAAATAAAGGAAAGAAGTAAAATTTTTCATATAAATAGTGACTAATTTAAATATTTTGCTAAATAAATGTTAAGTTTCATTCCCTTAGAGAAAGAAATTTGGCATCATGAAATCTCCTTGAACCTTGAACTATCCAAGTCTCCACACCAGTTATTTTCAGCAGGTTTACAAAAGAAGCATGGTTTAATTTAAAACATTGATTATCTGGATTGTGAATCACATCACACACTTCAATTGACATGACTGCTGCTGTAAATTTTTTAAAAACTCGCCTTATTTCATTATTCTTAATAATTGTGAGATTATTATCTCACCCTCCCCAGAAATTTGGAACATAAGAAAATCTGATTCATTTTTTGGGTACAGTAGATAAATGATATCATCTTGCTACCACTAAAAAATAAACTGACAAATTCTTCATTCAATTATTAATAGATAAAATAACCTTTGAGACCAAATTGGAAGTTTCCTCAGTTTGGCAGTTTTTTGCTGAATACATTTATCATCAGGAACAAAGTGTGAATCAATTTTTAAGGTGGGAAATTAACTTGCACAAGTATATATTATCATTAGTATTGATGTTTAAGTGATGGTAGAGGCAGTCATATTGCCACAAAAAAGGGAGCATTTGCAAAATAAATAAGCTAAAAACACTGGGAGACTGTCCACTTCTAATTCATTCTAGAACAGTCATAAAATGACGATGTAAACTACCAACAGGTCAGATAATTTATCTCACCTGTACGTCTTTCTAAACTAGGAGATTAACCTGGGCTTCTAGCTTTTCTCCCCTTTTGATAATGATATCCTCAGTCTCTTTTGACCTTGATTTGTAGGATGATTTTTACTTCCACTAGAAGCAAGCTCAACAGCACATCATTATATTTATTTTTACTATTGTTTCTAAATACACACACCACACCACAATAGCACTAATAACAATCTAATGACACGCCTTAGAAACTGAAGTTTGTATATTGTGATAAATACTCTATACCTTATGGAACTATAGAATGTGTATCGTTAATACTTTTTTGGATAATTCCTTCTCATGCCCTGCTGACCCCTCAACTATATCATCTTCATGATGCAGGCAGTACATTACTGTACTTGGGAAGCCATTCAAGCATTCAGGAAGCTCAAGCAGTTGTTTATCAGGCCCGCTCCCCATAGCATTAACAATAGGCACCTTATTTCACCTTTATCCATCCCTTCATGGCTTAGTTGGTGCTTCCAGTTCTTCTGTTAATAACAAAGATTTTATTGCCAGGATAATTATTCACCTTTGCAGATTAGAGCAAGCATGAGGAATCCATCAAAAAAGTGCAACTGGAAGAACCACCTTATATCAGTAAAAAGCAAACATGAGCCTCTTTGTGTGATGATTCCTCAAGAGTTAACCCCTTTAAGTGAATAGTACTCAATTATATGATTACAGATTTTCATGTCAATAAATATTGTGAAGGGTAAAAACACAATGCTACCACAAAAGCCTCTTTGGTTATTGGACACCTTACTAGCAATGTGACTTCTTTACCAATTCCACTAGCAGGTAGCTCTGAAACCTGTAAGAAATCAGGCGATGGAAATATGCTCCTTGGCTTATTGAGACATCACTAAGGTAGGAAAGATGACCTGAAAGACAGCTGTATTGGACAGTCTTCTCTAGGTTAAAAAAAAAAAATGCCAAAGGACTAAGAACATATTTTTTTTTCATCAAGAAAGAAAATACAACTCCAGAAAATTCCTCAAGTAACTAGACTTAAAAACAAAAACTTAGTTTAGCCCTTGAAAGGGTTTTATATTTAAAAAAATTAATAATTGTACATATTCTAAGATCACTGCTTTCTTAAAGGTGCACAAAACTGAAAAGTATTCATTGTTATTTTTAAAGAATTGTATTTAAAAAAAAAAAAAAAAAGAATTGTATTTCTGGTGAACTGTCTTTGATACCTAAATATTTAAAATATTTGCTAATTTTATTTAATTTGTTATTTATTCATGTTAATAAAATAAAATTAAAATTGTAAACATTGCTAACTTGTTCAGAGCTTGTCATGATGCAAATCATTGAGCATGTAATTCTTTTAAATTTTTTTGTATTTTTAAAAATTAAATGTTTAAAATTGAAGTATAGTTGTTGTATAATATTATATAAATTACAGATTCACAATTTTTAAAGGTTATACTCCATTTATAGTTATTATAAAATATTTGCTATGTAATTCCTTTAAATTATTTCTTGTGGAAGAACTTATTTTTATTTAAGCTGTTAATTATAGCCCTACCATGATCAAAAAACTAAATGTCTTAATACAAAATAATGTTTCAATTAGCTATATATTTATGTATATTTTTATGCTTAATTTTTTAGTGTATAAATAAATAATTTCATTTACTAGCAACAACTGTTAAATTGAACAATAAATCTATAAGCAGAACAGTATTCTATACTATTCTGTTATTTAATTCAGAGACCAAACTCCCAAGCAATTAATATTCTGATTGCTGCTAATATACTACAATTGTCATAGTTTAACACCAGTTTCAAAAAACAAAATATGTGATTAAGTATTGTGGATTACCTGCAATTTCCCATGACTACAAGATCTTACAGTGTATTTCTATGAACAGAGTTCTTAAATATTTCTAAAAAATGTCTGCCTTAGCAGATTTTTTTTTTAGTTTATAATGGAAGTTGTGTCAGTGATTTTTTCTGTTTCCCCCTTTATATATGACTTTGCTTTTATTTTTACTTAAAATAGATGGAAATAAAACTAACTTAGAAGAAGCCATTCTAGGCTTAGTAAGCATTTGGTCTGTGATAAAGCCAAAGCATGTAATTTACAAAGACAATTTTTCCACTTCAACTATGTTTAAGTCCTTTATTAAGGGACATTCGCATTATTTTTTAATAATTTGAAGTTAAAATGATACTGTTAAGGGATTTTGAAGTTTGAACAATGCTAATTTTAAGCCTTTTAAAATAAAAGAAATTTTCCGAAATTTAATAAATCACGTCATGCCAAGTTTCAAACTCAAAGTTTGGATTTGATTCCATATAAAGTACCCAAACAATGAGTTTTAGGTGGCTCCAACTTAGTAACATTTATCTTCCCATTATTTAACTGTTTCCCAAAATACATTCTTTTTCTCCTAACATAAAATACATCCTTGGGGATTCCCTGGTGGCGCAGTGGTTGAGAGTCCACCTGCCGATGCAGGGGACACGGGTTCGTGCCCCTGTCCGGGAGAATCCCACATGTGGAGCGGCTGGGCCGCTGAGCCTGCGCGTCCAGAGCCTGCGCGTCCGGAGCCTGTGCTCCGCAATGGGAGAGGCCACAACAGTGAGAGGCCCGCATAACGCTAAAGAAAAAAAAAAATCCTTTTTCCACCCAAACCCCTTATTTTTTTTAACCAAGAAAGCAGATATTAATACGATTCTTAGCATTATGCCACATTAATTTTTTTCTAAGTAATCTGCAATTATTTAGAGATGTTTTTACTACATTGATGTGGGCCAAGTACAATCCTCATTTTTATAGGACATGATTGCCCTATGACACAGATTTATAAAATTTACACAAAACTTTATAATATTGATACAAAAGTAATTTTTTCAGTGTTTTATTATATTTTAGGATGGCAATACACAAATAGTTTAAATGTGAAATTTAGAAAATTTTATCGAAATGAACCCAGTAAAACTCTGTTATAAACTGGCATATTGGGACTTCCCTGGTGATCCAGTGGCTAAGACCCCATGCTCCCAACGCAGGGGGTCTGGGTTCCCTGGTCGGGGAGCTAGATCCCACGTACCACAACTAAAGATCCTACATGCCGCAACCAAAAGATCCCACATGCAGCAACTAAAAGATTCCGCACACCGCAACTAAAAAAAAAAAAGAGATCCTGCATGCTTCAACTAAGACCCAATGCAGCCAAATAAATAAATATAAAAAGAAATAAAAAATAAACTGGCATATTATAGCATGGATATAGGCACAAAGTCATAAAGTTTCTTCCAAAATGTAACTTTATTTTTTAAAACCATAATATTTCACAATTGAAAATAAGGGTATCTGTCTTTATATTGTGCCCAATACCAGTGGTACATATCACTGGTGGATAACTGAAATTGGCTGATTGTTTTCATTGAATTGATTAGTTGTTTCAACTTTGTATGGATACAGACTGAAGAGCCTTGACCTCATAAAAGACTTCAGAGGGAGCTCGGTTAGAGACTATACCACAAAGATCTACACCACCATAATTAACTGTGTAACTTGGATCCCTCCAAAATACTGACACTTGCCCTAATTACCTAGGTAAGGACATAGAGCTGCTCTCTTGACTTGAAGTACAAAATTTTAGTCTGAAACACAAGTTATACCAAAGAGTTAAGAGGAATGTTTTAGTGGGAAATGTTACGTCACGGACTCCACAGAAAACAGAAGATCATCCCTGAATGTATTAATGTTCCGAGCCATGCTTCTTGCATTAGTGTATCTGTCAGATTACCCCTTTTTGTTATATACCACCATGTAGTGTTGTACTTGTTAATATTCCCTAAGCAGCTTAGACAAATGATCACTGATATATGTTTGGGGTAAATAAATATTTTCATTTTCTCCTCACAATGTGGCGGTTGGTACCCAAAAAGACTTTGAAGTTGAGTTTTCATTATACAGTGTCATTTGGGGAGAGCAGAAAAGCGGACTACTGGTAAACTGTTAAAGAGTTTGTTCCTGGGAATTCTGTTCTCAAAGATGTAGTTTTCATCCTAGAATTATAGAATTTTGAAATGGAAAGAGACATTAACAATTTTCTAACAATTTTCTGTCCAACCATTACATTTGTCAGAATAAACTGAAGCCCTGAATGTTAAATCACTTATTGAAAGCCACATAATTTGTTGCCTAGACAAGCTCCTAGAACAGTATTTTTTCTTGGCCAGTATTTTAAAATGAAAGTTTTCCATCTTAAGTTTGACATATACTGCCTCAATTTTTCTTTTTAAAACATGGAAATTGAACACAATGTTATAAATAATAACTATTAAGTTAATCTTTCTCCTTGTTTATTTTTAAGCTAGAAATAAAAATCAATGTAGAACAATCAAGACAGACTTTTCAAAGGAATAGATACCACAGATTTGGGGCCCAAGTCTACTCTGGACCCTCAAATATGTGGTTTCTTCAACCCTACTTGGAGAGAGAAATATGTTGAAAGTTTTTTGTTTTGTTTTGCTTTTAAGAAAAGGAACATATGACCATATAAAAAACATTTATTTGAGGGTAAGAGAGAGATTTTCCCCAAATAACAAGTAAGGTAAGCGTAGCCATCTTATTTCAATAATTTATAGTTCAGCTATTCAGAAAGAATGAGGACTATATAACTGTTTCTTTTTTTAAATGAGAAGCTGGAGCACAAGGGGTATGGAGTGGGGAAGATATGATAAATCTTAAAAACTCAAATGACAACTTCCTTCTAGAGAGTGAGACATGGGAAATCACACAACCCCAGATTGTGCAATCTCTAAAGAAGTGATAAAGTGACTACTTCATAGACGAAGATAGACAACATGCTCTTGGACCTACAAGGGAACCCCCTCGTGTGAGAAAGGAAAGAACATACTTTAGCATAATATGCAGTTGCATTTAGACCTAAGGAAAGGCTATCAAATAAATTTTTGAGCAGCTCTCCATAGTAACTTTAATGAGTCTACATTTCAGTTCTCAACACCTCTGTCTACAGCTCAAACGCACGCAGCAGCTGCCAGCCATGCCCGTGAATTCCTGATGTCCCAGCCGAGTGCCTGTGCCTCTGAGCTCAAAAAGCCCCTTGCTTGACAGGGGTTAACCATATCCGGAAGGCTCTGGAAGAGGTCTGCTGGGCAGCAGGACTGCTGTTGATGAGAGGCTTCTTGTTGGACTTGAGTCCAGGACCTGTGGGAAACCCAGAAACAGCAAGGCTCAGATGGGAATAGCAGCAAAGGTATCAGCTTCCGATACTGGTCACGGACTAAGACAAGAATTAGGAGTTCTCGCCACTCCGCCAAAGCCCACAGTTGGGAAAGAACTGACATCTCCCGCAAAACCCACTCCCAAGTAAATTTGATTTGCTATATCATCCTCAAGTTAGAATGAGTCACTAGTTATTTAATTAATGCAATTATGCAAGCATAATTGTAAGCCACCCTGCTGACATATAAAGATGTTTTTTATCTTTAATTACCAGGAGAAAATGGACAAATTGGAGTTCGAGCACCTAACTTGAAGAAAAAACTAGGAAATATAGTCTCTCCCACCATGCACACCACTCCCAACACATTCTACTTAAAAATCCTTCGCATTGTGGGCTTTACTTTTCATTTTTAAAATTGTTACTTTAAATTAGGTCTCAAAGAAAGAAGTTGGCATTTCTTATTCTTTTCAGAGTGGTCTGGGAAATGCTACATCAGTGCATCTGAGAAAAAAAATAGGAAAACAAGATCTCTTGTAATTTTGTTTTTGAATCAATACCCGAAATAATGACCAGAAGCAAAAATCCACCGGTGCGTCAGCAAGCAGGATGCTCGGCCAGTCAGCTTCATCCTTCCCCCCTGAGCTGTAGGCTCCACGCCGCCGCTGCGGGCCCCTAGAGCAGATAGATAATGTAGGACAGAATGACCAGACCTATGATGGCAAAGAACATCAGGATGAAAATATCCAGCATTGTGGAGTCCTTGGCCGAGGAGGCCTCTGGGTCCCGGGGAAATGTGAGCTGTGAGCACGGAGGTTGCAGTCAGTGGAGAGAAATGGCTCCCTCTTCCCTCCACTGCTCAGCCCTCCTTTCCCCTCCCCCTCCCAGGGCCTGAGACTAAGGGATGCTGCATCTCCATCAGCAGCTTACTCTCCCCCCTCACCCCACAGCCAACCAATCACAAAGCCCGGGAGCGGGTAACCAAGGAACTGCTCGATTTCGACCAGGCAGAAGCGAAGAGGCTCAATTTCTCCCCAGGAACCCAATCCTACCCCTTTGTATCTAAATGGAGTCTGAATGTTATGGAAGTAGGAAGAGATCTGATCTGTATCCAGGTGCCCAAGGAATGAATACTCCTGAGTGCCTTTCTTCTCCTTTTTCCCTCCCATCATCCTTGGCAAATAAGCTCAGAAAATAATGGTTGGGAGCTGGGTGGGCCACTGGCACATTGTAAAGTCACGTTATGGCGGGACATGGATGAAGTTCTCACGTGAGTCTCAGATGACATGTCTGGGGATGGAGCTAACACTTATGGGATTTCTATACTGTGTCAGATACTGCACACGTGGTGTAATTTCAACCTCCCTACAAGTCTTTTATAGATGAGGCTCAGAGATGGTCAGGAACTTGCCTAATGTTTCACTGGAAAGGGTAGAGACCAAGATTCAAAACTAGGCTTGTCCACTCCGGAGTCCATGTTCTTCTCTCGCTCCAGACTGGCCCACCCTGTTAGTCTGAAATGCCCCCTCAGCCCCACCTGCACTTCTCAGTTTGCGATGCGTGTCGCTCAGATCCCTCCGACTACAGTGTGAGCCCCAGAGGTCTCTCCTCCATTGATTCCTTATCTCTTCGTGGTCATTTCCCACATCCTTGTCCCTCTTATATCCTCTTCAGAACTCATTGCAGTGTTATACCCAGAGAGGGCACTAAAGAACTCTCGGTAAGGCCCATCCCTCTGCAGCAGGTGTCTAGAAATGCAACTCAAGTGACTGTTTTAATTGAAGTACAGTTGATTCACTAGGTTGTGTTAATTTCTGCTGTACAGCAATGTGACTCAATTATACATATAGATATATTCTTTTTCCTATTCTTCAAGTGGCTTCTTCTGAGGGGAAAGGAGAATTGGTGTTTTATAGTTTAAGCTGGGTGGCGGGTAGTCAGTTATGTCTCATGTAATTTTTATGCCTTTTGTCTTATTTCCTACTAAAAACAAAAAACAAAAACTCCCTGTGTCACCTCTGAGGCCTAGTGTCCTTGGCTCCACCCCTTCTTTTGAAGGACCCAGGACGAGGACATTAGCAAGCCCTTCATCATGCTAAACCTCAGGAACTTAGGCCATTTCTAGAAGGGGGTCCAGAAACTCCCCGCATGGGTTCCAGCGGGCAGGGAACAGAGCTGTTAGGGAGTGGAGCCTTGGCGCTGGTTCCCTCCCAAGCAGACCATCCCTGAAATCACTCTGGAGGTGACTGAAGCTCCTGGGAAGAAGATGCTCCACAGACAACAGGGTGCAGGCCAACGGAGGCAAGAGTTGCCAACTCATTCCCCGCTGTTGGGGCAATATTAGGGCAGCCTGCCCCTTCGGAAGGGGAGCAGGTGTCAGTACTGACTTTAATTATCCTACCCAGTACTGCCTCACCACCCACTACACCGCTGCAGCCTGGCAGCCGCCTCATCCCCTAATTACAAAGGCTTACTCTGGGGAAAGGCCTTTCCTCTCCAGCCTGCTGCTACCCGGAAGCCAGGGAAAGCCTTAATTCTGAGCCCGAGTGGGCAATGCTCCTCTCCACAAGGCCTGACTGGTGGGCCCGCGCTGGGGTTGAAGGATCTGGATTCCTTCTCTACCACTGTCCCTTTCCCAACCCTGCAGAAGAGGGGAAGCTGGCTGGCGTGCCTGGTCAGAGGTCAGACCCAGGTCACCTGGAGCAAAGAATGGAGCATGGGAGATACTGCCGGGAGAGGGGCAAAGGTCATGTGGCAAGGTCATAGCGGAAGGCTGGGAGCATCACACTGGGGTCCTAACACCTCCAGCCCTGCCACCAGCTGTGTGACTCCCACCAAACATTTCTGCATTTCTGGGCTTCAGTGAACCCCATATGTAAGATGGACATCACAGTAGTTACTTCTCTCACAGAGCTGGTAATAATGTCAAAGGGAAAAAAATGTGTGTTTAAGATCCATTCATCAGACATCGTGAGTGCTGCTTCGGGTTGCCAGAGCACCTTGTGGATGGCTTCACGCATGTCATCCCGCTGCGGACTGTCCCAGGCCATCTGTCATTTCATTCCTCAAACACGTGCTGAGTTCCTCCTTTGTGTCAGGCAGAGGCAAAATTGCCCCCACCCCCAAGCTGAGCTCATTCAATAATTCAGCAAACATTTGCTGAGCAGCTATGTGCCCAGCCCTGGGCAAGCAGCGGGGTTGGAAAGATGAATTAGCCCCATTACCTGCCCTGACAGTACACTGGCTAGTGGGGAGACAGGTGCAGAACAAAGGAAGTAAGACAGTTAAGACGAGAATATCGGACCTCAAAGAAACTTCTGGGAGTGTCACCAAGCTGGGCAGAGGGATGTAGCCAGGAGCTAGCCGGTGAGTTCTCCACAAGGAGGAAGTAGGTGCCCAGGCCCCCGTCAGAGCAGACACACCACTGCTCCCTTCCTCCCAGGGTGACAGCTTCCAGGCTGGTCATTCTCCCCCTGAAGGGCAGCAGAGGTCCCAGGAGGGTGATGGGCCAATGCCCCCCAAGCAGACGGGACACACAGACACAGCAGCACCTCAGAGCCAGAGAGATAACCAAGGCTGCAGGTAAAAATTATACTTTTATTTGAGTCACCAGGAGAAAGAGTCACTTGTGGTCCAAGTCAAATGTTCAAAATCATAACAGCCCAAAAAGATTTGATCCCAAGCACAAGCCCACGAGGGAGGGGACCAAAACAGACCAAGGAAAGACAACCACCCCATATAAAAAGATGAACGGACGGCTACACACACACACACACACACACACACACACACACGGATGAAATGTTTGGACAGAGGCAAATTTCACACGGTCATTTCTGTTTCTTTTTAAATACAGGTCTGTGGGGTGGTATTTTTTTTTCCAGCTATTAAAAAAAAAAAAAAGGCCCAGAAGTGCATATGTGAGGGGGAAAAGGTGGAAATTAAGCAATAATTTTCCCTGGAGGGACATGAGGAAGAAAACAGGAAGCAATATTGAGAGAATTCACTTTTCTCACCATTGGGCTTCTTGCATTTATTATTGGTCCACTAAAGTTATATTCACATTCTAGCTTTGCTTTCCTGGGATTAGATCAGCTAAAAAAACCTGTGAAATGTAAAAAAAGACCAGGACTTGGCCCAGCCCTCAGGTTCTGTGCTCTTCTAGGGATGGATGGTTCTGGAAAGGAATAAGGACTCCCAGCAGCCCCTGGGTCCCTCAGCACCAGTGTGACAGTCCCTCCTCTCTCTGGGGGTGTGTAAGAAAAGGTCCCCTATTTTTAGGATGGGAGGAGCAGAGGGCTGGCAGCAAGATTCCAGCGGCTGGCTTGCCTTATTTTGGAAGGAAATTTAAGCCGAGTGAAAAGAGGCTACTTCTTGCTCCCCCAGGTCCTCCTCCCACCCTCTCACCGCCCTGCCAACCGCAGGTTCTCCAACAGGATGTGTCTCTGACCTTTGGTCCCAGAATCCACATTGTGCTTTGAGATCAAGAGGTAACAAAATGGACCAGCGCCTGCCTCAAGGCTCCCAAAATTGTTCCCTCTCTGCCTCCCTCATCCCCCAAATTGCCCAACATAAGACACTCCACCTGCCTTCACCTTGGTTCTGGCCAAGGGGGAAAGGGATTGGTCAGGCAGGGGCTCAAGCCTCTGATTTGGGGTAAATATTCCCAAGTCAACTCACAAGCAGTGAGGACTTGATGCTAAATATGCCTGCAGGGCACAAGGAGGCAAGGATGTCAACCTGTGGGGCCTGAGTCAGTGGACTCGGGGTGAAGATGGGAGGGGTGACCCAGAAGAGTGACAAGAAAGCCCAGAGATGAATAAAGCCAGGCAAGGGTCGTCACAGCCACCAACGAGCAAGAGAAGGGACTTGGAGATAGCACCATCTTTCCCTTCCTCATCCTGGGTCTGTGCTTCCAGTTTTGTAGCCCTGGGACCCTCTCCTCTGCAAGGAGGCTTTAAGTAAATGGGGAGCTAGCCTGGGCAGGGTGGCGGGGGAGACAGTGCGGGTGACACAGGGTCCCCTGGCCCCCTATTCTGCGGCCCAGGACACAGAGATGGGGGAGAGAATATGCCTGGAGCCACAAAGCCTTCCCCCCACCCCTCCCCCACCAAGCACGCGCACACACACACACACACACACACACACACACACACACACCTTACTTCCGCCTGGCACATTGGAAAGGGGGTGGGTGGGCTTCCTCCATTGGGGATAGAAGGAGGGATTTTTCACTCCAAAGAAAACGTAAGTAATTCCTCTCCCCCAGCGTCCTCCCCTCTCACTGTGGGTTTTGAGGAAAACATCGGGGAGGACAGCTCTGCACACACAGCCCGCACCCCGCCCGCTTCTCTCACGCTCACACTCACCCTCGCCTGTCACG
>NW_020171981.1:2731720-2755160 GCF_003031525.2 Neophocaena asiaeorientalis asiaeorientalis
ATGGAAGGCCTGGAGACACCTTGCCAGGAGGCGCGGCGAGGAGCGGCCTAACTAGATCTCGCGAGAGGCCGGGCTGCATGGGCGAGAGGCCCGAGGCTTCCCTGACGCACCCTTCACGAGGAGGCAAGCCAGGGACCCTGGAGACCGGGGTGGGAGTGAGGGAAAAGGGCTGCGGAGAGAACACCCCGTTCCCCTCCTTCCTGCAGCTGTCCCTAAAGTAAAGGCGAGAACCGGACCCAAGCCGAGCTTCCTGGGGAGCTGCTCACCCACACCAGGCTCGGGTGGGCAGCTGAGCAAAATCACAGTGTGAAAAGGAACCGTGTCCGGAGGGAAGAATGAATCCCAAAGCGGGAACTTCACCCTCCTCTGTTGCCCTTGAGCTGGGGAGAGAAGGGTGAGGGAGCCCCTTGGAGGGCTGGCAGCCCCATCTTTGAGAAGCAGAGGCAAAGCCCATCTCACTGGTCCCTGCAGGACGGCAGCACCCCTGTCCCCATCCCAGGGGCAAGGGCGGTGGGTCCCACTCCCGGGAGTGTGTGAAGCAACTCCCAGCCGCCCCGGGAGTCCTGGGGGTCTGGGGCTCACCCCAGCCTGGAATGTTTGGGTGTGTGAGGAGGTGGGCAGGAGGGGCTGAGGGGGAAGAAAAGAGAGAAGGCAGAGGCCTGGGAGCTGACGGGTCGCCCCCCCCGCCAGACCAGCCCCACGGGCCTCGGCTTCCCTCAGAGAGGTCCACACCTATTCCATCCAGAGAGAAAATCAAGAAGTTGGTCAAGGGGAAAACCTGCCAGAGGAAGGAGCCGCGAAAGTGGCAGAACAAGGCTTCGGTTGGCAAAAGAAGCTGGAAGAGGGGGAGAATAAACAAGCTGTTGCAGATTTTAAAAAACAGAGACACCAAAAGGGTGGACAGGTCACGCCCAGGACGGATGCGATGCTGTGGAATGCACTGAAGACGGATGGGGCGGGCGGCGCCCGGCGGGCTCAGATGGCCTCCACGTAGTTGGCCGGCAGCATCCCCGTGTCGCCGGTGCGCTCCACGGTCCCGTACATCCAGCCGTCGTCGATCTGCTGCACGTTGACGATGGTGTCCCCGTCCTGGAAGGAGACCTCGTCCTCGTCGGCGGCACTGTAGTCATACACGGCGCGGTACCGCTTCTGCAGGGGTCGGGGCGCGGTTAGTCAGGGGTGCCTATCTCTCTGGGACCCCAGAGCAGAGTGGACCAGGAGCTGGGAGACACGGAAGGGCTGGGCTCTGCCATGAATTTTCTCACCTCTGTGTCTCATTTTCTGAGAGCAACCACCTTTTTAATAATGCATCTGGCGTCTACCAAGGGCCAGGCACAAACAGGGGCGGAGGTTACAATAGTTCTGCCCTGTCTCTCGGAACAGGAACGCAGTAATGTCCGGTGGACACCATGCCGGGTAGAGGTTAAAAATATGACATGTGTTCTATTATCTGCATTTTTTTTTTTCTTTTGGCCACCCCGCGTGGCATGCGGCATCTTAGTTCCCCGACTAGAGATCAAACCCGTGCCCCCTGCAGTGGAAGCTCGGAATCTTAACCACTGGACTGCCGGGGAAGTCCCTATCTGTGTTACTATAAGCACCAGTCTTTCTTCTTTTTTTGAAGCTGTTGATGAATCTGGTTCCCAAATTCAGGACAAAGACCAATTCCTGTGAGAAAAACCTCCAGGTGACACAAGACATATCTGTCAGGTCCCACCTTCCAACCTCAGCCAAAGTCTTGTGCTTAAGCCCCAGCTCTAGGAAATGTCCAGTAAAAACACATGAACTCTAGCTGTGATCTTGGAAGTAGGCAAGATTCTAACGTCCTCTGACCCTCACTGCCCTTGACATCGACTTGTCTCTGGGGGTCAGCTCAGGCTTTACGGTGCCCCAGGCCAGGCTCTGGGATCAGTGTGGGTCTGGGGCTGGACGAGCCCATTAGAAACCTCCGGGATCTGTCCCCACTGCCCCGCCCCACCACCAGGACCCCTGCTCAGACCTTCTGTTTGCAGCCTCTGGTCTGCCTCCTCCAACTGTTCATCCATTGTGATCTCGGGGGAACTTTCCAAAATGCAAACCTGAGGATGTTCCTCCCTGGCTTTAAATCCTTCAGAGGCCCCCTATCCTCTTCAGCATGAAATTTCAAACTCCCCCCCCCACCCCCCGCAGCAGAAACCAGCTTCATCAGCCCCGAAGGCTATGGAATAAGAGGTCACAACCCTCAAGAAATGACTGAAGTGACCTCGGTCTCTTATCACCAACTCTGCCTTTAATCTCTTGGGCCAAGTCACCACATCTAAGCCCACATCCTGCAATAGCCGCCTAACTCATCTCCCTGCTTCCGCCCTCAATCTTCTGTTGCTGCTTCTCGACGCAGCTGCTAGAGCCACATTTTAAAAACACAAGTCAAACCCCTTACTCTGCACAGCTCACCAGTCACAAGGCCTTCCTATGGCCTACAAGTCCCTGCATGATCAGACCTCATTCCCTGCCCTCTTCCCCTCTCTGGTCACCCTGGCCTTCCTGCTGATCCTTGAACTTTCCTAGAACATTCCTGCCTCAGGACCTTTGCAATTGCTGTTCTCCTCCACCACTCATTCCTTTACTTTACTGAGAACTTTGCTGTTCTCTCCCCTCCTCATTCGGCTGTCTTTTTCTTCTCTCTGACCTTTTGTTACATACCTACTTATCTCTTGGCTTTCGTGTTTGTCTCCCGACTGGAATGTAAGCTTCAAGAGGGCAGGAAGGTGGACTTTTATTCAGAGCCAAATCCCTTCAGTCCAGAACAGGCTTAGTGAGTATTGGAAGGACTGGCTGGTCTATCTGGAACCTTATCCTTCACATGACCTCTCTGGCCCACCTGACACCCCAGATAGCACTGACAATCACTCCCTCATTTGTGTGGCCAGAGCCTGAGGCCCGAGCAGGCCACTTATCTCAAGCTACTTTATTTCTCGGAGTATTGTCCCTCCTGCTTCTACATGAGCTACTTTGAATTCCAAGGCACCCAGCATAGAGGAGCTGAGCTTGGCTGCACCATCACTGGGATAAGTAGCAGGACTTACAGACCAAACTTCTAGTCTGAGGGCTGGTAAGCCTGATCCCACCCCACCTCCCACTTTGCTCGTTAATTTATTCACTAAATTGATGACTTCCCGCTTTGAGCCTGGCTCAGAGTAGGTGAACCAAAGAGACACTGCCCTGCCCACATGGAGCGTCAAGTCCAGTGGGGGTCACAGTCAGAAGATGACAAACCCAGAGAACTGTTTCAAGGTGGAAAAAGTGCTCTGAAGGAAACCAGTGGGGCGGAAGGACAGACACGTCAGGGGAGACCCACTCGCCACAGGGTGGTTTGGGAGGGTGCCTCAGAGGCAGGGGCAAGCTGAGATCTGAAGGACCTGGCAGGTCGTCGTCATGGAGACTGGGGAGCAGGGCGCAGTCTGGAGGGCCCCAAGCAGAAAGGTGCTTTGTGTGCTCCCAGGTAGCTGGAGTAAGGAAACGTGGGCCGGGAGCTGGGTGGACGAGACTCGCCCAATGTACAGCTATGGCTGGAACACAGGGTCCCAATCTGCCTCCTACACCACACTTGCTTTCTTCTCGAGAGGCTGAGACCCCTATTATCTGCAGATGGCAAGGGAGCTGGGGTCAAAGGTCAGGGGAGGCCAGGCCTCCTGGGGGGGTTTTCTAAGGAAAGTGCAAGAATTACGTCCAGGACGTCTCCCCGAGGCCCACTCACCTCCCACACCTCCTCTCCCCGCAGCCAGGGCTACTCACCCCGCCCCCGCCTGGGGCACTGCGCTGTATGGAGACCGGGGCTGCAGGCTCCTTGTAGCCACCGTAGGACTGGGCTGCCTGCTGCTGCTGGGGCTGCTGGTAAACTGGAAGCCAGCAGGAGACGGGCTCAGAAACTGTCTTGCCAAAGCCAGCCTGCTCCCTTCTTCCACGAAGCCCATGCCATGTATTTCCACCGCCCATCACCTCACTCAACCGCCATGCTGCTCAA
Source organism: Neophocaena asiaeorientalis asiaeorientalis (assembly GCF_003031525.2). Classification (NCBI taxonomy): domain Eukaryota; kingdom Metazoa; phylum Chordata; class Mammalia; order Artiodactyla; family Phocoenidae; genus Neophocaena; species Neophocaena asiaeorientalis. The sequence continues at coordinate 2,735,724 of NW_020171981.1, forward strand.
AGGCTTCTGTCTCTGTGTGCACATTTGCCGGTGCTGCGAATTCTGCAGCAGGGGCTGCATCTCCCCCCATGGCGCTGGGAGCCCAGAACGGGCCCTGACCCCGGTGCTTGTGCCCTCGGTAGGGATGAGACCTGGGTGTGTGTGTGTACGTGAGGCTTCCCTCTCACCTCCTCCCAACCCTGTAGCCGGCCTGGCCTCAGGTCCTCTGCCCACACAGGCCTCACGCTCACCTGGGGCGCTGGTTGGGATGTGGTGAGGCTGCTGCTCCTGGGGCCGCCGATAGCCAGTGTCCTGGGGATCTCGGCGCTCTGGCTCCAGGCCCTCACCCCCGCTGGGGCCCATGCGGCTCTTCTCAAACTCTTCGTGGTATTTTATCTGCAGGGGCAGAAAGTGCTGGGTGAAGGACCCACAGCAAACCAACCAAAGCTCCTCTTCCGCTGCCACTCAAGATCCTGGGACGGGAGAGACTCCTGGAGGTCTCCAGGCAAAGAGAGCTGGGTTCTTGTTGGGGATGTACCAGCTATGTGCCCCTGAACAAGCACTTAACCTTGCTACACCTCCATTTCCACTTTACAGGGGTTGCTGAAGGATGCAATGAGATAATGGATGTAAAAGGGCCACATAAGCTAAAGCACGAGACAAATGTAAGTGGTCATTTTCCTGTGCCTGTGGCAGGGGCTAGGGCTACCCTGCTTTCACACTGGTCCACAGCAGCAAAAGCAGCAACTCCTGTTTATTGAGCACCTACTAGGTGCCAGGCACTGTGCTAGGTGTTCTGCATCACATGCTCGTTTTACCTTGACAGCACCTACAAGGGGGTACAGTATAGTCGCCATTTAACAGACAAGAAGGAAACTAAGGCACCGACAAGCAGCATGAGTTACCCATGCTCACGGAGACTCCAGAGACTGTGCTCTTAACCAGCAGGCGACTCTGCCTCTTGTGGGTATGACCTCGCAGAGTTCTGCTGAGGACCCTAGCCTGCAGGGCAAAGAAATGCCAGGCCCTCCCTTGAGGGTGGGTTGGTATCTAGAAGGTGAGTTCCTTCTCAGGTTCCAAAAATGGGCAAAAAGAGGCCTAGAGAAGCCACACACCCCAGGGTCCTCAGCAAGGGCTGGCTGAACTGAACATACCGGGACCCAGAGCTGTGTTAAGATCTGGTCTTCAGACTGTCTGCTCGCAACCCACCTGGGTTGCTTGTTAGAATGCAGGTTCCAGGGCCTTCCATAGAATCTACAAAATCAGGGCTGGGGTTTTGGAATATGCCCTTTTTCTTTCTTTCTTTCTCTCTCTCTCTCCTTCTTTCTTTTTTTTTTTTTTTTTTGGGGGGGGGCTATGCACTTTTAAAAGATTCCCCCAGGTGAGTCTGAAGCAGGCTCAAGTTTGAGAACCAGTGATCTAGAGCAGAGGTTGGCAAACTCTGGTCCACGGGCCTGCAGCCTGTTTGCTCACAGCCTGCGAGCTAAGAACGGTTTCTACATTTTGTAATGTTTGGAGGCTGGGGAAGTGGGGGGAGAATTAAGAGGAATAAGATTCGTAACATGTGAAATTTCTATGACATTCAAATTTCAGTGTCCAGAAATAAAGTTTTACTGGAACACAGTCTCACCATTCATTTCCCATTACCTATGGTTGCTTTCATTGCAGAGCTGAGTAGCTTCGACAGAGGCCCGTCGGCCCATAAAGCCTAAAATATTTACTATCTGGCCCTTTACGGGAAAAATTTGCTGATCCCCGCTTGCCCAAATATGTTGAATGCATATTCCTGTTGGTAAGATCTGTTTTAGCACAGTCCTCCCAAATTGCATCTGTTTTCTCAATTACACACAAGCATCACTTCACAAATATGGAATGTCTCCTGTAAAACTTACACCAAAAATATGAATAAAACAAAGGATGAGGTGAAAAAGAACAACCTCCAGGAGTTCTTGGGTTTTCTCCCTGTACTCTCAGTGGCATGTAGCCCACATCCCACCTTGAGGACCCCTAGTGGGGTCTATTCACTTTTCAGAGAGGACACTGGTGGGGAGGAAGCAACCGAGGAGAGGTGGAAAGCCCGTGGTTTGTGTGTTCCGGGATCGCTGGGCTGGGCCGGGGCTCGGGGAGGAAGTGGGACAGAGAGTGACAGAATAGCTCCCCCTCACCCCCCAGAGGAAACCTGGAAAGCAGGACACAGAAAACTGGTCCTGTCCTGAGCAGACCCAGGCCTGAATTCTCTCCAGGCCTCGGACCAGAAGCTGGTTCTCACTTCCTGTTCACCAGGATCCTGCCCCATGCTTCTCCCAGTGAAAAAAGGGGTGGGGTGAGGGGACAGGGAACAGATGGGGGCAAAGCCTGCCCTGTTTCCCGGAGCAGAAGCAACGAGCGATCCTGTGCCCTGAAAGCCCCTGCCAAGGCCTGATCCAGCTGTCCCAGCCCGGGACCTCCCATGGGCCACCCCCTCCCACTTTCTTTGCTGCCTTCTCGCATCCGCTTTGCAAGGAGGGCAAGAGTTAACACTCGGCCAGGCAGGCCTTACACAGGAGTAGCTGGGCTAAAGGTCTGCAGGGGTGGTGGGCTGGGACCACCCACATGGTTCAGCTGCTCTTCCAGCTGTTAACTGACGGTGACCCACTGCAGCCCAGGCTGGGAGAACAGGTGGGGCAGCAGCGAAGCCCAGGATGGGCCCTGTCTGGAGGCAGGGAGGACCAGCCCCCTCCTCCCTCTGCCCCTTCCCTTCATGCCCAAGTAGGGACCCACATCCAAATGGTGAAATAAACTGAGCCCATTCCTGAAGGGGAGGCAGCTGGTCCTGGTCAGACTGAAAACTCATCGAATCCCTGAACTCCCAAAAGGAAGAGCACCCAGGGGTGAAGTTCAAGGACACAGGGCCAGTGCCCTGCTCTCAGATTCCTAAGACAAGGGCAAAAGGTGAGTGTCCCTTAGCCCCACTCCCTTGGTGACCCCGTCCTCTGGTGAGCAGTCGGGGGTGGGGACAAGGAGAGGCCTCTAGGCTCCCAAGGCAACAGGCCTTCTGACATTTGTCCTGGGGGTGGGAAAGGTCAGCTTCCCTTGTTTACTGTCTGTTAATGAAAAGAGGCCTGACTCTGGGAGCCGATGACTAGGGGAGGGAAAGTGCACATGTGGAGGCCGACAGAGGCCTGCACCGGGCCCTGAGGGAGCCAGGAGGTGGGCTGAGGGGCAGGTGTGTCCCTGGTGCTGGGGCCCAGCTACCCCGGCTGACGGCCCACTTCTCTGGGTACGGCTCTGTCTGTATTAGTGAAGGGGTGACTCTCTGAGGAAGGAGGCATGTCTGGGTCCCAGGCCTGGCGCCATCTCCCCTTTTGTGTCCTACAGACTTAGTCCTTCATCGACAGCTGCAGTGTCCCTCCCACGTCTCATCCCTGGGGTCATGAGCCCTTCACTTGCTCAGTGAGCTTGGAAGAGTCCCGTCCCCTCTGAGCCTGAGTTTCCTCATCTTAAAAAGAGGTTACTGTACCACCTGCTCCCACGTGGTCTGGAGGCTCCCGACCTCCTCTAGGAACCTAGCCAAACTCTAGAGCTGAAAGCAAGTATGGACACGTGTGCATTTCCACAAGTGGCTGATGGGATCCACCTTGCTCCTTAAAAAGCCACCCCACATGCGTAAATATCTATAAAATTAGGCCCAGCTGATTCAGGTGGACAGAGTCGTGGCAGCCTCCCCACCATCGATGCAGGAACCACCTGTTAATCTAATAGTAATAACCTTGACCTTTGCTCAGCTTTTCACATTGAGTTCTCTGCACATAATCTCCCTTGGCCCTGACAATAATCACCCTAAAAAAATAAGTCGGATAGGTACACTTTAATTCCTATTTTACAGAAGTAAATGAGGCTCAGAAGTTAAACGACTTTCATTACTCAGTCAGGGCTGAGGCTGGTGACACAAGGACAAAGCCACAGCTGGACGGGCCCTTTCCTGGGTCAGGGTGACCACATGCCCAAGTCTGCCCCTAGTACCAGTTCATGTCTTCTGGAATAGATATGAATAGCACTGCCTTTCACTCTCAAAAGGGATGATAATCACAAGGTCACCCTAACTGAGAGAAGGGGTGCCTGGCACTTAAGTCAGGAGTTGCAGCACAGAGGGGAAATGGACTGCAAAAAGTGAGGTTGCAGTTCCCTTCTGCCCGGCCCCACCTGATAAAATTTCAATCCTCTCAACTTCCTCTCCCTCCCCTGCCCAACAAGCGGGGAAAATGTTATTACTTTGCCGATCAACCTAATGGTTTGAGAAGCAAAGAGGCACCTTAAAGGGTGTTAGCACATTCAAAAGGAAAATGAACATTTTTCAGAGGCCAAGGCCCCGTCTGATCCCTCCCTGTTCCAAGCTCAGCAAAGTTCTAATCGTCTAAATGCCCTGAAAAGGTGTCACCATATGCTCAGAAATGTCAGCAGAGCCCTGGTCTAAAAACTGTCCTGGGATCCCATGGAAGGATGCCAGGCTGTCACTGTGCCCATGAGATCCAAGTGCACATGGGTAGAGGGACCCAGGCCTAAGGACCCTTCTCACTCATCCAAGGGCCCTGCCAGCCAGGACTCCAGGATGACTAGTTGAGGGTCCATTCCAAACCTAAGAAAAATGCATTTTTTCTGCTAGCTGATGTTCCGTTTTCTGAACCCCTGCTCTCCTGATTGTGGTGGAGAACGAAGGTCTGACTCCACACTTGCTTCCACGTGATTCTACATCATGACCAAGAAGGGAACATCAGGCTTTGAATGGAATAGTCAACTCACCAGCCAGGGTCTGTTTTTTTCTAACAGTGTTTCCGTTTGTTGCAGTCCTCTGTGGTGCCCTTATATGTATAACTCATTTCCTTTTCTCAGCCAGCCCAAGAACAATGTATCACTGTCATCCCCATTTTACAGATGGGGAAACCAATGCTCAGGAGGTAGGTAAGGGGTGGGTAAGTCCTAACGTCAGCTCCTAGTTCTCAACCACCAGGTTACGCTGTGCTCCCTGTGAGAGACTAACACGATTTTGTTTTTAAAACAAATGTAAATCTGTGCTCGATTTCATTAGTAATCAGAGAAATGCAAGTTAAAACCGTGAGATACCACTACACACAATCAAAATGGCTAAAATGAACAAGTCTAAGGATGTAGAGCCACGGAAACTCTCATCACTGCCGGCGAGAGGGTAAATCAATACCACCGCTCGAAAAGTAGTTCAGTGTTATCTGGTAAGGCTGAAGGAACATACGCTCCGAGATCTGGCAATTCCACTCCACATTATCAACACTAGGAAATATGTATGAAGCTGTCCACAGCCATAGAAGCACTCCAAATGACCATCAACACCAGCATCAATATAAGTATCTTAAATGGAATGCTATACAACAACAGAAAAGAACAAACTACAGCTGCATGCAAACATGTACATGATTCTTTAAACCCAACATTGCCCAAAGGAGGCAAGACGCAAGAGAACAGATATGTTCAAAATTGGGAAAAACAAAACTATAGTATTCAGAAATGCATAGTTGTGGGGAAGGGATAAATTAAGAGTGTGAGATACATATACACACTATTAAATAAAAACGAGATAATCAACAAGGACCTACTGTGGAGCACAGGGAACTCTACTCAGTATCTTGTAACAAACTATAAGGGAAAAGAATCTGGGGGAAAAATATGTATATATAAAACTGAATCACTTCTCTGTACACCTGAAACTAACACAACATTGTAAACCAAGTATACTTCAATTTAAAAACAAGAAAAAAAAATTACATAGTAAAAAAAAGAAAGCGTAGCTACGTTTTAAAATTGTAAAGAAAAGAACAGCACACGCTTTCAAAAATTAAACTACAGGGTTGTCCAACAAGCCCACCTCTGGGGCATTTGACTCTGGGGCTAGAATTTTCTTTGACTTTACTATTTACTACTGATTAGGCCTGGACTATAAGGAATGAAGCTTATTTAAGGAATATAAGCTACTAATTATTTCTGACTGAAAGAAATGCAAAGGATTTCTGCCTGTAGCAAGGCTATCTCCAAAGCTTATGGTTTTGGGTTTTTATATTAATTAAATAATTAATTAGTTTGTTTTGGCTGTGTTGGGTCTTCGTTGCTGCTCACGGGCTTTCTCTAGTTGAGGAGCGGGGGGGCTACTCTTCGTTGCGGTGCGCAGGCTTCTCATTGTGGCTTCTCTTGCTGCGGAGCACGGGCTCTAGGCGCCCGGGCTTCAGTAGTCGTGGCACGTGGGCTCAGTAGTTGTGGCTTGCGGGCTTAGTTGCCCCGCAGCATGTGGGATCTTCCCGGACCAGGGCTCGAACCCGTGTCCCTTGCATTGGCAGGCGGATTCTTAACCACTGCGCCACCAGGGAAGCCCAAAGCTTATGGTTTTATAGTCCTGGAGGACGTTAACTAGTTCTGCAGCTAATGGCAGAACACTGACTAGCTCTGTATCTAATTATATCCAGTGCTTTGCTTTCACAGACTAGGCATCACCTCTGCCTGTCAGATGCTCCAGCTGGTTCCTCATAATTAAGGTAATTATATGATAGGTATTCACTGCATGAGAGTTATGTTTCTTGTTGTTTTTTTTTAACACTTTGAAAACTCTATTTTGACAGGGGTGCTGTCAGGCTCTGCTTCTTGACTTGCATGGCGAGTATACACACAGGTGTTTATGCGTTACACTTCACAGAGAAAGGAAAAGTTAAAAGACCCCAAATTGTACACAGAAAGTCAGTATATAGGTAGACATGTAGATAAATAAAAGCTTTTCTGCTTGAAGGCTGTGGCTCCCATATAGGGACCTCAGCAATTAAAGACTCCCGTCCATTACAGCCATCACAGCTGGTGACCAAAGGCCAGGATAAATTTCAGCTCACAGCCTGCGGTCCTGGCCTCTCACCCCTTCAGGTGCCTTTAATGAAGACACAATTACTAAACAAGGTCCTACTGTATAGCATAAAGAACTATATTCAATACCCTATGATAAATCATAACGGAAAAGAATATGAAAAAAAAGAACGTATATATGTGTATAACTGAATCACTTTGCTTTTCAGCAGTAATTAACACAACATTGTAAATCAACTATACTTCAATTAAAAAAAAAAAGACACAAATACTCACCACAGATGTCTAACTAGCACCTTGCCCCCTCAGTTTTCCAGACATTCTCAGTACTAGACAATGGCCTAACTTTTCAGCCAAACTTTAGTCCATGTCCCTTCTTTAGCCACAGTGTAGAAAGCAGACGAGTCTGCCTTTAAATTAATAGCAACTGACAATATTGATCACATGCTAAGTGCTTGACATTTTCCTCGCAAATGAGGAGTCATCTGACGTTAACCTGGGAAGTGAGTGACAAGCTACATAAAGGAACACTATTTTGGATACAAAACAAAAGGTGTGGCTCTAAACACCATCTTTCCCCAAACTCTTCTGGAGGAGGGACAAGTTAACAACTTGGTTTAAAGTTCCCTGGGGGGTTCTGGGATGTGGCCAGGCCTGGCACCTCTGGTGAAGCTTTTTCAGGCTCTTGGTGACGATTCTCAAACTTCAGGTAACCCAGGGAATGTGTTAAAAATGCTGGTCCCTGAAAAAGAAATTTTATTTTCTATCTCTTTAATTTTGTATCTGTATGAGATGATGGTTGTCCCCTAAACTTACTGTGACAATCATTTCATTATGTAAGTAAGGCAAATCATTAGGCTGGAAAGCTTAAAGGTATACAGTGCAGTATGCCAATTATAGCTCAATAAAAATAAAAAGGAACAACAAACATAATTTTAAAAATAAAATGCTGGTTCCTAAAAAAAGAGAGAGAGAAAATGTTGGTTCCTGGGTTCTGCTCCCAGGTGGCCTGGGGAGGAGGCCTGTGAGCCTGCATTTTCAATCAACCTTTGCAGGTGATTCTCGTCCAGCTGTTTGGAGGCCCACAGTTGACAGACTAACTGTACTTGCTAAAACCAAGAGTTTTCCAGCATTGTGGTCACAAGTCACAGGTTCCAGCTAAGGCTGCAAAAGCAGAACCAGGTCAGGCTCAAGTCACCTCCCCCACCTCAGAGCAGAGAACAATCAGCTAATTGCAGCCCTGTGGTTAATGATAAGATGTTATCTCCTCAGGTGTGAGTGTCTTGGCCAGGGTGAGCTCTGTTACCAGGGCTCCTCAGACATTAACACCTCCAATAACTAGTTTGGGGGGAGGGAAAAAAAAGGCCTCGTGTGAAGTATTCTGGAAGCCTCTCCGAAAGGGAGGCAGGGATGACTGGGCTTGTCTCCCTTCTTCTAAAAGCCCCAGGCTGGAAGCAATGAGTGAATGTGCTGGGGGTTGGGTTGTAGGCGGGGGAACAGGTATCCAAAATAAGACAGTCTTCACAATGAAAAGCCACAGGGGCTGAAGACTCAAGATTCCAGCTTTGGGAGCCCACTGGGTCTTCCGTCCCTTACCGTGGCTTCCCCTCCCTCCCGTTTTCCATGTGGAGAGCTGAGACCCACACCTTCTTTCCTCCGGCTTTACCCTTTGGAGGTCCGGCCACCGATTGGCAGGGACGCTCTTAGGGTGTGAGGTCTGGCCCTGGCTTATAAAGAAGCAACTGAGACAGGCTTTTTTTTTCTGGCGGGGGTGGGAGGCAGAGGAGCAGGGGAGCAGGTAAGGATTACAGCCCTCAGAGGCATCCTAGCCCAAGGGAAGCACTCCATTTCCTCAAGCCATGAATTTCAAGCTGCTGGTCAACAACCTAGTTGCGAAACCCATTTAGTTAAGTCGGCAACCAGCGTCTTTCACAAACTAAAATAGAACAGAAGATATCCAAATGCCCTTTAAGCGGTAAAGCACTCTTTCCTCAAAGCTTTGATTCTGTTTCCCTTAAATAAATCAGCAGGCCTGTTGGGTGGGTCACGATGTGAAATGTATTTCATACTGCAGGTTGCTGTCAAAGCTTAAAAGCCATGGTCTTGGGCATGGCAGGTTCTGACGGCTTGGGCCCTGGCTTCTGACATCCGCCTGAGCCACTGCCAGAGTCCACCCTAAGCCCGGTCCAGCCAACTTCTAGAAGGAGTGCCCGACCAAGGAGGCCGGGTGGAGGGCTGAGGGCTGGATGCCGGGTGGACCAGCTAACACCCAGGCCCCCTGCAGCCTCTATCTCCAGTCCCTCAGCCCAGTGACACGGGCAACTTGCCAACCTCTTCCTGTTCCAGACATGAAGACAACCGCTTGCCCGGTCCCTTGTAGGGCCCTGTTCGACACGGGTCTGCGGCCCACGTCCTGTGCTTGTGGCTCACAGTCGTGCCCCCCCCGACCTCACAATGCCCGAAGCCCCTTAGGCAGCCTTCCCAAGCCCAGAGCCACTCAGGCTGCTGGTCTGTGGCTCCACCAAGCAGGGAACTAAGGCCTGTTCCCTGGCCACAGGTGCCATGGGGCGCATCGATCCACTGCCCACGCTCCACACCCAGCCCTGCCATGCCCAGACATTGGTCACCGCCCTGGGCCCAGGAGTGCCAGGCCAGGGCCAGCAGGCAAAACCGGCTGGGGTTTTTACACAGGAAGGAAGAGCAAGCCGAGGTGGGGGAGGAGGCAGAGGAGGGGCGGAAATGACTGCAGTATCAGCACCCAGAGGCAGACAAGGGGGAGGCCGGCTCTTCCCCCACCTCTGCCACCCAGTTTTGACCTTTGTGCTCAGACGAAACAGCCAGTCTGGACCCTGGCACTCACCACAGCCGGGGGATGGGGGGGATTTTCAGAGAGAGTAAGGGGTACGGGGGTGATTTAGCATAAAGGTCCTCCCTGTACACCCCCCCAAAAGTCCAGTCCTTTTAAGGCGGAAATACTATGTGGGCAGAGGGTATCAAAGGGGGAATCTGGGGGTGCACAGAGGAAAGGCATCTGGGAACTCCAAACCCTTCCCTTCCCTCTGCTCAAGCAGCCGCCAGCCAGGCCCGCCTAGGAGAGGAGGAGCAGCGGAGAATTGGCCTCATGCATGTCTGCCAGACGGGTGGGGAGGGGATGAGAAGAGAGGGCAGGGCATCAGTATGGTACCCCAGGGAGCAGGGGAGCTTACATTACTGATCTGGTCCTGGGTCTTCTTGATCCTCTGGAGTTCGGGTGTGTCTGCCACCACACTGAAGCCTTTGCCCTTGTTCTTCTCAAACTCCTCCTTGTAACGCACCTGGAGGACCAAAGGGTGGAGAGGGATTGGAATCGAGGCACGGGGAGCAGAGAGGGCCCCAGCCTGCAGCCACCTCTAAGGCAGCAACCAGCCAGGAAAGACACCCTGACCAGAAACCCCCCTGCAGTGACATCTACTTCCACGCCCCAACTCAAAGCACAAGCCTTGGCCCAAAAACATTAGACTCGTGATAATAAACCATTAATATGTATTCAGTCTATCCTGAGTGCCAAGCGCTCTACATGAACTATCTCATCTAAGTCTTGCTGTATGCTATCATTAGCTCCATTTTACAGACAAGGAAACTGAGCCGCAGAGAGGCAAAGTCCCACGCCCAAGGTCATGCAGCTTAGAAGCACGTGTCCAGAGCCACCAGGATGAAACCCTCATCTGCTTGACTCCTGATCCTTCACCACTGGCCCATCTTGCCTGAAAGCTAGAGGAAGAAGGTTCTTTCCAGAGCTCCAATGACGGGCCCAGCCCTCACCCTAGCCAGGATGTGGCTCTATCCGCCGAAAGCCCGAGGGAGTTTCTTCTTTTTTTGCGGTACGCGGGCCTCTCACTGTTGCGGCCTCTCCCGTTGCGGAGCACAGGCTCCGGATGCGCAGGCTCAGCGGCCATGGCTCACGGGCCCAGCCACTCCGCGGCATGTGGGATCTTCCCAGACCGGGGCACGAACCCGTGTCCCCTGCGTCGGCAGGCAGACTCTCAACCACTGCGCCACCAGGGAAGCCCCCGAGGGAGTTTCTAAGTGACCAGCTGAGTGAGGGCTGTACCAAGGGACAAAGTTGGTGCCCAGAAAGGGGGGAGGTAAGACAGCAGCTCGGAAAACTCAATCAATGAGCCTTTGACAGGCCCCGGCGGCTGCCAGGCTGGCTTCTGAGGTCAACGCCACAGGAGGGGATGAAACTGGCGGGGGACAGACAGCACTTCAGAACGGGTTTCCAAGCTCCGGGGAAGTCCCCTACCACACCTCCACTGCCCCCCTCTTTTCTGAGAATTCCATGGAAACCTGAGTACCAGAGGGACTTGAGTCAGACGTCAGAAAGGACTTCCCAAGCACTAAAAGAATTGAAATATGAAAACTATCCTGTCCTTCCCTGGGGTTTTAAGGAACAGAACGGAGGCTGGAAATGTCCCTGGGGCAGAGAACTGCTCCTTGGCTTTCAGAGTCTTCACCGTCCACCTCGGCGCCAGCTGTTCCAAACCCCACCAGCTGCCTGGATTCCCTCCATGGGAGCTGTACTGCCCTAGAGGCAGGTCAGCGCAGGACATGAGGCCCAGGACCTTGGGAATCTCCAGGCAGCTCCCAGGCGTGGAGTCATCTGGCCACAGGGCCAAGCTGCACCCGTGTGACCCGACTGACAATACATACCTGTCAGGTACTCTGCACATCCCCCAGGGGCTGGGGTCCCTATTTGTCTCCCGAGCCCCAGCTTACCCATCCATGGGGTTCTTGTGCCTAAAAGGTTCCAGAACCTCTTTTGTTCTGATCCAGACTAAAAACAAAGGCCTGGATGTGCTAGTTCCCATCAGACTGGACGTTAACACAGTGGGTACAGGTACCAACCCACCCCAAAGGCCCAGGATTGCCCAGCATCAGCTCCTCCAGGAAGGCCTGGGCCAGCACAGCAACTCTTAGTTTTGGGGGTAGCAGGGTGGAGAGAACCCTCTGGGAAGGGGGCATCAGGAAAGGTAAGAAGCTTAGAGTCAGAAATGTGTAGCTCCATACACTAATATGTATAAAATGGATAACTAATAAGAACTTGCTGTATAGAAAAATAAATAAAATAAAATTCAAAAATTCCAAAAAAAAAAAATGTGTAGCTCCAGATGCAGAAGCCCAGATCCAAGGCCTCTGGCCTTGGTTTCCTCCCCTATAAGAGGACTGTCATAGGAATCAGTTAAAATATGGGGAGGGGGCTTCCTCTCACCAAGCATAGGCAAAGAGCCAGGGGGAGCTGGTATGAACATAGGCTGTTTCCCACCTGCTGAGTGATCTTGGGCAACTGACTGAACCTCTCGGGCCTCAGTTTCCACATCTGTAAAATGCGGATCATGATGGACCCATTCTAATGAACGGTGCGGATTACAGACAGTGGCTCTAAAGCAGCAAACACCGTGGAGCACACAGCAGGGCTCAATGCGTACTGATAAGGGTAGGTGATAAGGGTAGGTGTGAAAGTGCTTTGTCAACCTTAAAGTGCTGAACAAATGCCAGTTCCCCCACTCCTCCTCTACTTCCTGGCCTCTGGAGCTGTCAGGCCCCTAATCCAGGGGAATAATTGTCATGGCAACACTACAATGACACCAGCTGGTTCCCAGGCTCAGGAACTGCCTCTCCCCCCCTGCTGGGGAGGGTAATTCATTTCACTCCTGGCACAGGTGGCCCAGAGAGGGCAGGGCTGGGCGGAGTGGGGGCAAGAAAGGATGGAGGACTGGGCTCACCACTACTTTGCTGTATGTTCCTGGGCTAGTCAGTCCTCCTGTCTGGGTCCCAGCTGATCTCTAAAAGCCCTCCCAGCTCTGGAGTGTGTGACCATATCTCTTAAGCAGCTGCGGACCCCAACTCTGGAGAATCAAGGGGGGGAAGATTCTCCAGGAGGCTGTTTGGAGGTGGAGTGTGTGGCAGAGGTAAAAGGTGGAGAACCAAGAGCGTGGGGAGGCCCCTGCCTAGAGCCTCGCTCAGCACCCAAGCAGGAGTGTTTGCCCTCATCTGGGATGGCTCACCAGGACATGACAGGAGGCTCAAGGAGGGAAGCTACCTGCCCAAGGTCACTCAACCTGCTTTGTTGGTAGATTCAAGATACAACTCAGCACTGCAGCTAGATAACTGAAGCCTGGATGCTGCCTGGGCCTCCCATCCTGGAAACTCCCAAGGCAGGGCTGGGAATGATGCCTGAGGCCCCTCAGGCCTGAACAACCACAGCCCCAAGAAACTCTACTTTTTAATACGTAAATTTATTAATTATTCTCTCAGGATCTATCTTGTTCATCACCATTGTAGCAAACAGTAGGTATAAACATGTGTTTGTTGGGTAAATGATGAATGAATTGAATGCAGACGTAAAATCTCCAAACAGGCAGCATAATTTGAAAAATAAAGCAGAAACTAACACACCATTGTAAAGCAATTATACTCCATTAAAGATGTTAAAAAAAAAAAAAACTGCCCTGCTGACCCAACATAAGAGAAAAGTTCACAACGTTAAAAACTTTTATTGAAAAAAACATACCAACAATTTCCACTTATTATGTGCCTACTATGAGATGGACCCACATACTGTGTAACCCACCCCCTTCTAACAAAAAAGAAATCGTTTTAAAATTAGACACACACAGGAACTTCCCTGGTGGTGCAGTGGTTGAGAATCCACCTGTCAGCTCAGGGGACACAGGTTCAGTCCCTGGTCTGGGAAGATTCCACACGCCGCGGAACAACTAAGCCCGTGCGCCACAACTACTGAGCCCACAAGCCACAACTACTGAAGCCCGCGCGCACTAGGGCCCATGCTCCTCAACAAGAGAAGCCATCGCGGTGAGAAGCCCACGCACTGCAACGAAGAGTAGCCCCTGCCCGCCACAACTAGAGAAAGCCCGCACACAGCAACAAAGACCCAACGCAGCCAGAAAAGATAATAAAGAAATAAAATACACAACATAAAAAAAAGAGGCATTGTGATGAGTTCCTAACATAAATGGAAAAAAAACCCAAAATGTTCCCAGTTCTGGAATGTCAGTTCTGGAAGCAATCATCAGAAGGTCTAGAATTCCTCAGCTTTATCATACTCAAGTTCCATCTCCTCTCCTTTCCAGGAGAATAGTAACAGCGAACATTTATTGAGTGCTGACTATATGCCAGGAACTGTTTTAAATGCCTAATATACACTAATATCCTCACAATAACCTTGGGAGAGAGGTAATCCACACTTTACAGATGAAGGCACTAAGGCTCAGAGAGGTTAAATAACTTGCCCAAGGGCACACAGCTAGCGATGGCAGATCCAGCATTTGACCCTCAGCCAGCTCCAGTAAGAGTGACACAGGTATGCTGCCTGCCTTGCTGGTCACAAGATTCAAGATAAGAGAGTGGGAACCCTGCCAAGAGCAGGGCAGAGCACGAGGCTCTGCTACACTCTCCCGTGCCCTGCGGCATGTGCCCTGTGGCATATCCCACGCGCAGCACCGTGGATGATGAGGGAAAAATGAAAGAGACCTTTTTCTTGCACTTCTGCCTAGGCTCAGGGGCCCACACCGCCCCAGCTCAGCCCCACCCCAAGGGTGCTGCCTCTCAGCGCAGGGCTGGCAGTGGGAGAGCTACCAGGCCCGGCCACCAGTGCCCTGCCTCAGCCAGGCCTGGGCAGGACCACCCAGAAGGTCATTTCTGGTCAGCTCTGTGGCTGCTGCCCCCACAGGGGAAGCTCCAGGTGTTCCAGACACCCAAAGCGCCACTTTGGGAACCAATCTAGAGACAGGAAAACAAAGTTGAAATAGCATGGGCAACTTCCCAGAGACTGAGAAGAGACACACCAACGCAGGCCCAGGAAGGGGCCTGGAAAGAGACCAGCTGACACACGGGTGAGGTGGGGCAGACGAGGTAGAAGAGGCTCCCATTTCCCTTCCCGTCAGCCACAGGCCACGCCAGCCGGCCCTGCCTCCACAGTGGCCAAAGGAACCAGAACCCATCACCGCCCTCAGCCAGGCCTGCTCAGCCCTTCAAGCCTCAGAGCATCGGGCCCAGCCCCCAACCTCTAGGTAACTGGGTTTGCTGTCCCTATTTTACCGGGCAGGAAAAAAAAAACAACTCTGAGAGGCAAGGGGCCAGACTCAGACCACACAGCTGGGGGGAGGTAGGAGACAGAACCAGGCTTGCAAAGAGGGCAGGACCGGGGTCTCTACCCTCCGCCTATCCCAGCCCCAGACCCCAGGAGCCCAACTGCAGATTACAGCAGTGGCCTCAATGCAAAGCCCTAACTCACACCCCTCACAGCAGCTCCTTAGTTCCCTCCCTACCCCACAGCCTGGCTCAGCCTCTCAGAGCATGTATGTGGGACCAAAAGCCCTCATCAGAATCACCAGGGCCGCCAAAATGCAGATTCCTGGACCCGTCCAGAACTGCCAAACAGAAACCCCTTGAGCGGGGCCTAGGACTCTGCATTTTAAAAGCCCCCCCCCCCCCCCCCCCCCCCCCCCCCCCCCCCCCCCCCCCTCCCCACTGGTGACTGGAGCATCCTGGGCATTAGCGCACAGGTGCCACAGCAGGCTGCAGAGGGGCTTGACTTCTGCCTCTGTCACGGGGCTCTGGCAAGGGGCATGGCCTCTCTCACCTGTGTCCCCATCTGCACCACAGAGACAAGAGTTCCTCGTCATCAGGTGGTTGTGAGGATTAAATGAGGTCCTATGAAGGACGCAGTGAGAACCTACGAAGAGTGACTGCCTTTCTCATGATTTCACCAGTCGGCCCCAGAGCCAGGAGCCCAGGACCCAGGAGGCGAGCAGTGGGGCCAGGCCCCTGGGGGACAGGGGGGACAGGTACAGGTCAGAAGAGCCTTCAGACCCTGGGCAGGGGTTGCTTCCTCCTACAGACCCTGCCCCTCAGGGATCAAGTTCCAGGGGCAAAAAGAGCTGCAGCCCAGCTTTTGTGGGACCAACAAAGGCTGAGAGAATTAACAGGGTTTGAATTTCTCCTTCTGAGGGTAGAGGGGTGTGTGTGTGTGTGTGTGTGTGTGTGTGTGTGTGTGTGTCCCTTGCTTCTGCCTGAGTGTGTACACACACTCCCACACTCCTCTCAAGCTGTGGGGTGACTACAGGTCACCCCATGGATGGTGCTCTGGTCTGCCTGCCCCACGTAACCCCTTCCACCTCTGGCCCCAGTAGGCTCCAGACAGGATGGGGAATCCAGGGCGGTGGTCAGGGCCTGGCTAGGGTCTTCCCTGTGCAGATCGGGCCCAGGCCCCAGCGCTGTCTCAAGCCTACTTCCTGCCAGCTGGGCTACTCAGCCCTCCTCGGTTGGCAAGGTTCTGGTATCCACACCGGCTCCCCCAGTGACTGTGGCTTTCACACCGTAGCGGGGGCAGGGTCTGGGCTGGCAGATGTGAGCTGCTGCTGACATCAGCTTCCCCTACTTGCTCCCCATCACTGTGGGACACACGGGAGGCCTGAACCTCTTCCATAAAGTTGAGACCGATCCTGCCACCTGCACAGGGCTGTTGTGAGGATTGAACGTTAATACGCCCAGAGCACTGAGCACTCCATACATTAACTATTAATACATTTATTACCTCTATTGCTACATATATGATCTTAGCAAGTCCCTTACTGTCTCTGAGCCTCAGTTTCCTCATCTGTACAATGGGAAAACAGCACCTTCCTCGCAGGATTGCTCGGAAGATTCAACGAGAGAATGCATGTAGATGGCCCAGGGCTGATTCTCCTTCACGTGACCACAGAAGTCACATCGAGATCTGGCAGCAGGAGCCCCACTCTGGAGGGATCAGGAGAGATCCCCCTCTGAGGCCCTGGTGGATCCTGCAAGACATTTTCCTGGCCCTGGGCACCCTGCCCACTTGGTTACGTTCCCCAAGGGGTCTCCGATGAAGCCCTGCTCTGCCCTACTCCACCCCACAGTCCAGGCCAGGTTTGTCCCAGAAGCCCTCCCAGACCCCCAGGCAGGGTTAGTCGTTCTGGCCTAAAGGTTCTGGACCTTTTGCTTATTCCTCAGTGTCCCCTGAAGATCGGGTTCTCCCCGGCGCAGGAAGCCCGTCTCCTCCCCTACTGTGGTGACACGCAGGGTGGCTCCCCACCCAGCAGGCGCTCAGGAAAATCAGGCCCAAGGAGACACAGGCAGGACAGGCCCCCTTCGCAGCCTGCCCTCTGAGGGTGGGTGTGAGTGGAGAGGAGGGGGAGGGGACCAGCTTCCTGGAGGAGGTGGGCTCTAGGGGTCCCCCACAAAATTCCTGAAGCAGAAAAAATCCGACGCCCACACCCCTCCCACCCATTTTAGGTAGGAAGTGGGGTACGCTCTCGCCCACTTCTCTGATCAAGTCAGGAAATGTGAAGTAACTGGGGGTGGGGTGGGGGCAGGGAGATTGGTAACTGCTAGGATTTCAGCGCCTTGGCCTTGCTGAGTAACCACAGAAGGAAGGAGCCCTTGCCAAATCCAGGTGTTGCCCCGCCCCCAAGGGGCAGGCCCCGCCCCCTCACCTGACTCTGGAGCTCACTCTGTTGCTTGAGGCGGAGGTTTTCCGGGGTGTCAGCCACCATGGTGAAGGACTGCTTGGGGTAGTGTCTGCAGGACAGAAAAAAAAGGGGGGGTCATTCTGGGGGAAGGGGTGGGAACCTCTGGGCTTCCATTCTCTTATCCTTGGGCAGCCCCTGCCCCTGTCCCAGCATCAGAACCACAATGCCCATTGCCCATGGCCAAGGGGAGGCAAGCGTTTCTCAGACTCAGCCTGGGCTGAACTGGGAAGACACATCAGGCCTGAGTGGCTGGCTGGCCACGAAGAACTCCAAATGGAGGACATGGGGACACTCTCTAAGGGTTTCAGATCACCCAAGTAATCCATGTCTATTGCACAAGAAGGTCAAGGGGGCCAGGCACCCAGGAGGGCCTAGCCAGGCTGGGAAGAAGATGCTCATGAGGTTAGGACAAAGTTTTCAGCTGAGACCAGAAGTGGAGACCAATGTAGCAAGGAAGGGCAGGAGGGATACAGAGGCAGAAGTAAAGGGGAAAGGGATACACATCCAGGGGGGCTTCCAGGAAAAGGCAGTGAGACAGAAAAAACACACACATCCAGAGTGGTGTTTCAAACAGCTAACAAGGTCCAACATAATCGGAGGGTAGATGAGAGATCAGCTTGAGGCCGAGAAGAGGTCACCACGGGTGACAGATAAGAACACTGTAACAACAGCTGATGTTTCCCTGTGCTAAGGGTGTCCATGCCTTAGTTCATCAACTTCTTAAAACCGCCCTATTATCCCTCTTTGACAGACTGGAGAACAGCGGCTTGGTAAGGTTAAACAATGTGGCTAAGGCACACGGCCAGTAACTGGAGGCATCCAGATTTGTACCCAAACGGTCTCCCAGGACCCAACACCCTGAACCAAACCCTCTAATCTCCAGACATAGGACAGACCACGGTCCTGTCCCCCAGAAAGAGGGCTGCCTTGGAGGTAGCAGGAACCAGTTCAGCCCTCAGAGCCAAGCCTGCGGGGACCTCCAGGACCATCCGGTTACCCCCCTCCTTTCTCCCAGAGGAGGAAGTCGTGTGCTGGCGCCAGGCACTTAGCTGACTTCATAATTATTTATCACATCGGTTTACTGTCTTCTCTCTCCACTGGGTCTCTATGAGGTGAGGGGATTCTTGGTCTTTCCTTCATTGGTTTATTCCAAGCTCCCCAAATAATACCTGGTGTTCAATAAATATTTGTTGAATAAACGAATGTCCTACCAGGTGTTGAAGCTGAGCCAGGACTAAAACTCGGGTTTCCTCCATTCCCCTGAGTCATCACAAAGGCCCCCAGCAAACCAGCTAGAGGAGAGGCAGCCCTGAGTCACTGTGGTCTGTGTGTAGATGCTGGTGTGTGAAAGGGCTGGTGGTCTACATAGGCCCCAGTGACTTCGGAGACTGGTAGGTGGCTTCTCTGAGCAGAAGCCAGCCATTCTTAGCTCTGGCTGGCCACACCCCACCACAATCATGATCACTAGCCGATGCCAGACTCACAGCCTGTCCCCAGGTAAGAGCTGGATCGCCATCTTCCAGCCAGCCAGGTTGGCTGATGTGCCCCGGAACTGGACACCAGCAGCCCTCCACCTCTGTGTGTTTCACCAAGCCTGGCATGTTCTCCAGCTGCCCGGCCCATTCTGAGCGAGAGCTACTGGTAATCACACACAGACTTCCCTGTGTCAAAGCAGGACTCGGGGGCTGGAGAACTCAACTAAATGGTGGGGGGGAGGGTGGGGGGTGGCTAGAAGGAGCACAGTGCTGGGTGCTGGCCCTGCCACTGTCTCACAGGGTGATTGGCAAATCGTTTTTCCCTCTGAGCTAACTTCATCATCTTGGACCTAGAAGCACAAAAGGTGATTCTAGCTGTGTCCCAACTCGTAGCCTGCACTGCCCCACCTGAGTCCTGCCTCCCAGATCAGTCCAGGCCCAAGGCTCCCCGAGCAGAGGGAAGAGCAAGGCAAGAGACTAAAAAGCAAATACAGGGCTTCCCTGGTGGCGCAGTGGTTGGGAGTCCGCCTGCCGATGCAGGGGACGCGGATTTGTGCCCCGGTCCGGGAAGATCCCAC
>NW_020171981.1:2755174-2758947 GCF_003031525.2 Neophocaena asiaeorientalis asiaeorientalis
AAAAAAAAAAAAAAAAAGCAAATACAGGTGCCTGCAGCCGTCAACAGAAATGTCCCATAGATGAACGTAGTGCTAAGGCTGTGGATCCAGTCCCAGGCTTGACCCAGCTCTGCAAAGCCGGGGCCACCTATAGCTGAGGTGCGCCATTCAAAATCCCTGAGCAGTTCCAGGAAAAGGGAGGATCAACTGGCAGTCTATTCCTGGAGACTAGAAAGAGAACAGCAGGAGGGATCTAAGTAAGATCTCTAGCAGAACTGGCGGGCCCTGAGGTCCTAGGAGGGAGGGCTTTGGAGATGACCCTCCCACCGAATCAGAGCCATTATGAAGGTGTCAAGGGGTGGGCAGTGTGGTGAGGAGAGCGTCTGTAAGTAGGGGCTCATGAGCACAGGAGGGAGGTTAGGTCCTGAAGCAGGGGGATGGAGAAGACCTTCAGGGCAGCTCTGACCCAGAGCCTGAAGGGTCAGTTCTGAGATGGTGGCTCTGGTTAGCACTTGGTGGGGAACGGTGTCTGGCAGGCTCGGAATCACATATGCACAGGAGCCAGTCTGCAAACCCGTGGTTTCCCATTTGCCTGAATGTACAGGGTTAAAACGGAATGCCAGGTCCCGTGGCCCAAGGTCAGCCAGACGCAACCCCGTGCACTCTGCATTATTCCTCACACACGATGAATATCTAGACGAGCCCTCTGCAGCAACGCACTTCTCCGAGACACTGACGCCAGCAGGTCCACGTTCACATACCTCCTACACGCCACCAGAAGGGTCTCAGGAGACCCCCCCAACATGCAGTGGGCGCCTCTGGATGGGGCTGGCGGGTCTTTCATCCTCTCTTTGGAGCCATCATGACCCCCAGATCTCAGCCCCCCACAGCCAGAACACTAATTCCATCAGAAGGGAAGGGGGGGACCAGCCTAGATGTCATCAACTCAGCTTAATCTGGTGGGAGGAGGAGGGGGATTTTAAGCCTGCATCAGATTAGACAGATTAAAGAGGGGCTCTGAAGCCTCCAGTCTCTTACCCTTGCCTCCTAACCCCCAACCCCAGGCCAAAAAAGGCAGGCAGCCATGAGCACAGGCTATATTCCTCCTGCTGGGTCAACCCTGTCCCCTACCCACAGCCCCCAGCCCTGGCGAGACAACTCTGCCTTTCCCGTCCCGTGCTCACTGCGCTTCGGGTTCCCATGGCAACCTCATCCTCGGCTCAAGGCAGGAGAGCTGTGAGAGCAGGCAGAGAGAGTCTATGGGGGTGGGGGAAGAGACACAGACAGCCAGGGTCCTCAACTGCAGAGGAACCCACGAAGGCAAAACTAGGAGGCTGTGTGTGCAGGATCCTTGTAGACAATTTAGTTGAGGAAGACAGGTGCCACGGGTTTGTTTTTAGAAGGGAGGATATGCCAGAACGCCAGTGCTGTGCCCCTCCCCCATCCACATGACTGCCTTCCAAGAGGGCTACAATCGATTTGACCTCCTTCCAGAAACAACTGCTGGGAATTCTACCTTTTCCCTCCCTCTCTATCCTCAGGTTGAAGTGCCCCCGCAACCCATTACCCTCAGATCCCAGTTGAGATGAATGGATATATGCCTATCCCAGTGCAGGCACAAAGGCAGAAGAGGGGTCTCCCGTCCCCAGCTAGTGACCCCACTGGAACCCCAGCCCCACCAACAGACTGGGCCATGGTGAGGGAACGAGGGACCAGGGTGGGGAGAACTGGGTGTCCCAACCCTGGGCTGGAGCCGTGTCCAGAGCACAGCTCTTCTTTGTCCCTTCTGTGGGCCAGCCTGCACCCGGCCCCTTGTTAATCATTCCAAGCAGTGGGCCCTCTGCCGATGCCCCTCCCCACCCTCGATGGCAGTATCAGCTGCTCTGGGAAAGAGAGAGGCATGGAGAGAGCCCACTAGGACAGGAAGTCTGGGGGACAGGACAATCAGGCAGCTGCTGGCAGCAGCCCAGGCCTCTAGGAAAACTGAGAGTCACATAAAGTGATTTCTGGATACACTGTATCCTATGCACATTCTCTCCTGAAACCTGCCACAAGGCTTTGGGCTAAAAAAGGCAGGCGTTATCACTGTGCCCATTTTACAGATAAAGAAACTGAGGCTCAGTGTCAAGGACAGAGATCTGGCCCAATGCACTCTCCCCTATACCACACCTGCCCAGCCAGCTAAGCACAGGCTGACATCTCTCCCGCACCAGGTGACCGCCTGCCCACTCCCAGCTCTGCGGAAAGATATGCTTGGTTGGGTCGGTAGAGAACTTCCTCTTCTAAACCCAACCAGTTTCCAAGCTTAGCTATTATGAGAGAACCCTCTGGGGTCTCTCAGCCACCCCCAGTCAGAAGCCACCTACTCCTTAAGACATTTCTAACGCAGGTGTCTCAAGAGTCCAGACATGACCTGCGGGAATGCAGGAGAAGGGGGGCTTGCCCCAGAGGACCTCTGAGTCACCTTCCTGCTTGGAGGGGCAATGAGGACAGGGAGAATGCTGAGAAGCTGCAGGGCTCCTGCTATGGGCTTACTGGGGATAGAGATCACTTGTAGGAAGCCCCACTCCCAGTCCCGCCATCAGCTGTGTTCCAGAGGCAGAACAAGAACAGACCAGATATCCTGGAAGCCCAGCTCCCCCTTTCTACAGGCAATCTCGCCTCTTCCAGCCTTGGATCCCTTCAAAAACCACAGCTTTTTGTTCAAGGAGGAACAAAAATACATCAACAAAAGCAACAAGGAGCCTTTGGTTTCACCAAAAGGGGGAGGAAAAAAACCCACAGCCCCTACATCCTGCCTCTGGAAGGAGCTGCTGATTCCCCTGCTGGGAACACTGCCCACGGGCAGGCGGGCAGGGAGGGCTCCCTTCTCACCCAGTTTCTCACCAGTTCCCCAGGCCAAAGGGGCTGAAACGGTGGGGATAGGAAGCAACAAGGAGGCATTGTTTGACCAGAGGGAAAAAAATGAGCAGCCAAAAAGATCAAGGCTAGACATGAAGAAGAACTTACCAGCCCTCAGTGGTCGTAGACAAAATGAAAAATGGCAATACACACACAGAAATGATTCTGCCAAGTCAGGAAAGGCATGGAAACACTGCGCCTCAGTTTCCTCATCTATAAAATGGGCTGTTAGGAAGCAAAGTGATCCCTGAGGTTCCTTGAGGCCCTGACATCTGAGTATAAGGATTTGGGGGTGAGAGAGAGGTAGGGGCTGCCTAGAGGCCACACTGCTCACTGTGGATACCCCTTTGGACTCCCCGCTCCCAAACACAGCACACACACCCATCCCACGCCCTCTCCTGGTGCTACCCCCAGCTCCCCAAGACATCTGATCCCATTTTTCCCAGTCAGAGGCAGAGAACTCTGTGGAGGTGGGAGAGCCCCAGTCCTGGATTTGCCCACTGCTGCCCCATCCCCTAAGAGCAGCTGGGATTCAAGACAGTTTGCTAGAACCCAGAGATACTTCAAGCCCCACCAGCACAGGCCCCACTCCACTCTCTGAGGCCTGGGGAAGGAGTAGGACCACAGTCCCTTGTTCCCCAGAACCAGGGACACCTCCACCCTCCTCAGCCCCTCAGCCCACAGCTCAAGGCAACTGAAGGACAGACCCCTACCACTGCAGTCAGTGAGGAGGGGAAAGGTACAATTGAGCATCCCCCGCTTTCTTCCCCAGCCCATGTCCACCCACTACTTGATACCCCAAAAGCTGGTTCCCCTGGCCTGCAACTCTGCCTCAGGTCTGCAGCCTCTACAGACTCATGGCCCCCGAGGAGAAAGGAACAGGCACGTGTCCC
>NW_020171981.1:2758987-2768712 GCF_003031525.2 Neophocaena asiaeorientalis asiaeorientalis
CCTCAACTGTTTGCGTGGAGACAAAGGACCAGGTTTGTTCGTGGACCCATCTGCCCCACTTTCAGAAAGAATAGTTTACAAAACAGATCATCGAGGGCATAAATATTCCTATAACAACTGGAATAGGCTCACCCCACCTACTCAGAAGCTTCAAGGGAGAATTTGATTAACAGTGGGCTCTTCCCCCACTGGCTATTATGCAAAAGCAGGCACGCTCCCCTCTACCTTGTCATAGCAAGGCTGAGCGCCTATGGCCTGGGAAGTGTGAACACAAACACAGCCTATACAAGTCCGACACCCTGGCGTTTCTCCCTGGCCCCACAGCTGGCGGTAGCGTGTGTGTCTGGATATGCACAGGCATGTGTGTAAATGTACGTCCTTGGGGGTCCACTACCACCCAGAAGGCCGGCTGTGGGCTCTGGCCTATGTTCTCTCCCCGGCCTCACCCCAGATAAGTCTGGTGCAAAGAGAGAAATACAAGAGGCCTTTTTTGCTGCTTTCAGTCACTTTCCAGAACTTAAATCTCAATCTTGAGAAGCCACTGGAGAGAGACAGACAGCTTTCTTCTTTCTCTTGCCCACCCTTCCTGCAAGACTCTGGCTCAGGGACTAACCAGAGATCGGCAGAACGTAGAGGCCCCCCTGCACACCAAACCTGCACACTCCCTCCCTGGGTGGGCTCAACTCCCTGGCAAAGGGCCGGGGGCCGGGGGCCGGGAGCGATCACCTGTCCCTCTGGGTCCTGAGCGGGGACGTGCTGAAAAGCCAGGCCTGAGCTTCCCAAAGGAAGGCCAGGCTGGCCTTATCCTGGAAACTCCAGGATTCAGGAACTGGAATGTCACTGGGGGATGGAGCCAAAGGCAGGAAGAAAACAGGAAGGGATGAGAGTGAACACTCAACTCCCGTGCCTGGCACATCGCAGGTGCACAAAACTTTTTGGTCTAGCCTCCAGCATCCCTGGGTAGGAATTTTTAACCACGGGAAAACTGAGACCCGGACAGGTCCGGAGGGTGCCCCAAGCAAGCCGGGCCTGCCTCTGGGTTATCCCGGAATCCCCACGTCTGGCTCGCTGGCAAGGACCTGCAGCTCAGCAGACGCCAGCTGAGGGAGTGTGGCTGCCTCGGGCCAGGTGCTACCACAGCGCGAGTGAAACACAGCTGGACCACAAATCCCCCAAGTGTTTGGCCCCTCAACCAGAGTCCTTCCCAGGTAACATCCCAGCTGGGCCAAAGGTCAGCTAGGCGTGGAAGAATAAGGACTGTAAAGGCTCAGGGAACGGAGAGGGGTCAACCTGCTTCTCTGGCTGGAGGCCAGGAGAGAGACGGGGGAATCTCACCCTCGGCAGGTTGGAAGCAGCATCCCAGGAGGGGTGTTTCATTTTCTGCCTTCCCTGGAGCCCCCCCAACCCCTGCAGGAGCTACCCACCCCCACTTGCTGCAGCCTCCCTAGAAGAGGGTGAGAAAAGTAAGCTGGGACTTTGGCACTAGACTGAGAACAGGCAGAGAAAACAAGGACAAGCCTCCGATTTCTTTCTTCCGACTCCCAGTGCTTGCTGCATTCTAGGCTACCGGAGTCTTAGGAAGAGACATGAAGAAGGCTTAGTCCCTGCCATCCAATGGGCTCCGGGCTCAGCCAGACTTCTGCCTGGAGGGGCCGAGGCGCAGAAGCTGCCCCCAAAGGAGCCTAGGTGCCCAGAATCTAGCCTGAAGTGGGCCAGCAATCAAGGGGTTAACTGCCCCAGCCTCTGGCTTTGCTGAACCCCACCCTACTCCCCAACAGAGGGAGGAAGTTGCAGAGAATCAGGGCTTGTGTGAGCCTTTAAGAATTTGAAGAATGTCCCATTTCCCTTGGGGGGGGGGGGAGGGGTCGGTAGGGGGAAGGAGACCAGTGGAAGCTAATAGAGGAGAAGGGGCAGCTGAAGGAGGAGCCAGGACAGAGCTGTGACCCTCCCTCTACCCCAGGCAGTCTTCCCAGTGTCCCAATCCCTCCCAGAAGGGAGGTGATGATTCATGGTGCTTCTTGGGCTTGAGATTTTATCAGAAAATCTGTTTTCCCAGCACCTGGTACAGGTTGGCATCTAGCAGCCGGCAGGGCAGGCAGTAAGCGCCTGGTGAACGCTCCAGCCCCAAGGAGATGAGGCTGTGGTATGTGCAGGGGAGGGGAGGGCAGTAAGGGGGAAGACAGCCTTTCACAGGGGTTTAAAGCCCCAACTCCTTTTAGACAGGTCCCAAAGTTCCCCTCCCAGGTGAACTTCAGCTGCAGAAAACCTCCTGACTGAGAATTTAAAAAGAAAAAGGACTCAAGTCAGATCCTGAATCTTTCTGAACACTGATCTTGCCGCCTACTTGCAGTGACTTGACCTTCTGAAGTCCCACCTAGTAGCGTGGCTGTGAGGTCCTACGTGTGCCCTGAGCTGAATGCAATCAACCTGAAACTGCATGGGATGGGATGGGGGTATCCCCCTGGAATGGGCGACCCCACCTGTACCCACCTCCCCACAGTAGACCAGAGCAAACTCCACTGGAAAAGACATGAATGTCTCCAGCTCCCACCAGGCAGGGAATAGATCTGCCTGGGGCCAGGCCGCTCCCTTCATGCTGCCCCCACTTCTCAAGAAATGACTACTGGGAAGGGCCGTGGCCAGGAACCCCCAGGCCTAGTGCCCAGACCGGCTGGTAGGGGGCAGGGGAGAGGAAACAGTCAGGTGCTGTCATGGGGAAAGAAATGTGGAAGGCAAAGTGGAGAACACAACTGGGCAGAAACAGGACTTTTTCTTGAAAGACCATGCTGGATCCCTCTCTCACAGCAGAGTGCGGTGGAAGGAACAAGCTTGCTCTACGGGGTTTGAACTGGCCTGTCACTAGTCATTCATCTTGGGAAAGCCCCGTCCCTTCCTGAAGCTTCAGTTTCCTTCGCTGTAAAATGGGCATATTAACAGCCCTAACTTCATCCAGCTGTGGTGAGGAGGACTCAACATGGTTAAAACATATGGGGCAGAGTGTGGAAATGCTGGGCCATGTCAAGGAAGCACTAGGAGGGAGCCCAATGCCCGCCCAGCCCCCGCCCAAGGCAGGACTCACGCGTTGCAGTAGGGCTTCTTCTCATAGCCCTTGTAGTTCTTCATGTTGAGTGTCATCTTGCAGGTCTCGCAGTGGAAGCATGCTTTATGCCAGAACTGGGGACAGAGGCAGAGGGAGGACACCCGTCAGACACCAGGATTCAGGAAAGGGGCTCAGGCCCCAGGAAGGAGCACTCCATCCGCGGACTGGAACACACCCACACCCCAGGTGAGCTGGGGCCATCTCAGGTCACAGGCTCTGGCCGCTGATGACACCACCCTCCCCTGTCCCATTGGAGCTATCCGGAGGGGGACAAGGGCACACGCAAGGTTGAGTGGGGAAGAAGCCAGTTATAATAGTGGCGAGCAGCCCCCAGAAGGTCTGCGCCACTTCCCCCAGACCACTCCCTCTGACCAAGCGGGAGAAGCCTCATTGCTTATGCAAAGCTGCGCCAGGGTTGCTAAGAAGCCGGTGCTGAACGTGAGGGGCAGCTCCTCAGCCTTGACAGAGGAGGAGGGCCCAGCCCCCATGCACCCAGTCCCTCCTAGCTCCCACACCAGGGCCTCCAGACACACCTGGGCCTCCAGACACACCTGGACCTGGGCAATGCGCCAGCCCCAATGCCTCCCCGCTTCCTGAGCGACCCCTGCCCAGACTGGGTGTGGGTGCCCCAGGCTCTAGCCACCACACCCACACGCTTCCCCCATCCCTCAGCTGATCTTCCTCTGAGGCACTGCCCTCCTCTGCTTGGAGGTACTGACTAGCTGTGTGACCTTGGTCAGGACCTACTCTGAGCCATTTCTGCTCAGAGTCTGTAGAATGGAAATCATAATACCCATCTCTCTTGGGATTGTTGAGGTTTAAATGAGAAATCACCTACAGAGCCCTCAGCGTAGCACGTGGCATCCCTACTTACTCGGGTGTCAGGTGCTGGGCGGGGCTTGGCAGCTTGGCGGGAGGTGGGTGTGTCTTGGGGTACAGGTGGGGCTCTGCCGTGCCCAGCCACAGCTACAATGCGTGTGAGTGAGAATGCGTGACAGGGAAGACTCCAGTGAAGCCCAGGGACCCAGAACAGAACAAGGATCCATCCAGCGTGGCTGAGGGAGGGGAAGAGAGTCCAAGACCATAAGGGCAGGGGAACTGATGCAACAGAGGTGAGCCCATCCTGAGAAACAATGATGCTCACGCGAACCCAAGCAAATGAGAGAAATCCGCCCCTGGCAGCCCAGGACGAGGCCCCCGGATCAGCACCCACCAGGAGTCCAGCTTCCAGGACCCCAGAATCCGGGCTGCTGGGGTGACCCAGCTGGCCCGTCCCTGCCCCACTTCCCAGCAGCCAAGGGAGACACTCCTGACCCCTCAAAGAAAGAGGCCAGAAGCCAGGGAAGAGCACAGGGAGACTTTCAAGGTGCCCGGCACACGCCCAGTTCTTGGCCACCTGTCAGGAAATTCCCCCAAGGAGGTGCTTTTCAAAATGTGTTTCCCAACCAAGGGGTGCTTCTAGGACACTTCGGAGAAGGGGACAGAAAAAAGGAAGCTGAGACATTGGCATACTACCTCCCTCACCCTGGCCCACTTCAACCAGAGACGATGGGGTAATTTGGGGGATAATCACTTTCTAACAGGGTACTTTCCCCATCAAGGAGACCCAAAGGACTCTCCAGTGGTGGAACAGTAAACGAAGTGACAGGAGAACTGCTCTTTGGGAAGAAGGTCAGCGGGAAATCTGGAAGCAAGGGATGGCTGGTGTAAGCTGGGCCTCCACCCCGACCGGGGCCTATCCCTGAGTCCAGCCCACACTC
Source organism: Neophocaena asiaeorientalis asiaeorientalis (assembly GCF_003031525.2). Taxonomy (NCBI): domain Eukaryota; kingdom Metazoa; phylum Chordata; class Mammalia; order Artiodactyla; family Phocoenidae; genus Neophocaena; species Neophocaena asiaeorientalis. The sequence goes on from NW_020171981.1 coordinate 2,763,848, forward strand.
CTCCGGGTGCAAAACCCCAGCACAGACAACCCACCGGAAAGCTAGAATGGGGTAGTCCCTGCCCCCACCAGCCCGAGAAGTGAAAGCCCCTCTCCCTCCCCCAATGCCTGGGAGGCACTGGCAGAGTGCCCCAGCCCTGTCACCACCCAGTCTGCTGGCCTCTGCCTGCTTAGCTGCACATGTCCCTGCCTGGGCCCCTACCCCCGCAGGGGCCTGCCAGGAAAAACATTCTCTGGAATCCAGACCATGACCCACTTTCACACACACGCAGGCAGGAGTCCGCACTGTCCTAGGCCTGGGGACCTCCGAAGCTGCCCCCGATTGACTTCGGGGAGAGAAGGAGAGAGACACAGACACTTCCACCCTAGCCGACAGCCAGGTCCCCCCCTCCGGAGCCAAGCCCCTTGGGAAGGGGGCAGAGTATACTGGCCAGGCTGGGGTGCAGGGCCAACAGCCAATCCAGGGGTTCCACAAGACACACACACACACACACACACACACACACACACACACACCCGCCAGCTGCCACTGGGAGGAAGGGGAGCCCCCGTACAAGGGAACGGTGCCCATTTCCATCGGTAGCTCCTCCCCACCTCACCCCCACCCGCCTTGCTCTCAGCTACACATGTTAGAGGCTGAGGCAGTGGTCATCTGTTCTCTTACGGGGGTCCAGGAACAGAAGAATGAAAACAAGAGTGGACTGAGTACCTTCAGGGTAACTACGGAACTCGGTCTCTGCATCTGTAAAGAGGAACTAAAACTCCTGGTCCCAAAGAGGCGCTGGGAGATGACACAGGCTCCAAGCCTGGCACACTAGCTGCTTCTCATCACTTCCCTCCCCTCTCTGGAGGAGGGCTCCAAGGTTCAAGAAAATCCAGCAGCTCCTGCCATTGTGTCCTTTTGGGGTAGGAAAGCGAGGGGAGCAGGGGCAGAAAATGACAAGTCGTTCAACAGCCCCTTTGGGACAAGCCTGGGCTGGGAACTCTGAGGGGACCCCAAATGAAAAAACCCCATCCCTGTCTCAGTTGGGTCTAGGGAAATAAGTCAATACAACCCCACAATGAGCCTCTGTCTGCCTCTTTCCCCTGCCCCACGAGCCCTGTCTCAGAGCAAGAGTCCCCTCTTTCTTTTCAATTTTTTTTAAAAAATCTTTTTTGTATTTTTTGGCCGCACCATGCGGCATGTGGGAATCTTAGTTCCCTGACCAGGGATCGAACCACCGCCCCCTGCCTTGGAAGCACAGAGGCTTAATCACTGGACCACCAGGGAAGTTCAAGAGTCCCCTCTTTCTTAGAGGCCACAGGTAAGAAGATTTCAGAGAAGCATCCTGGGACTCAGGGAGCAAAGTTACCTCTAGGCATGCAACTTGAATCCTCCCTGCTGCCCCAGAAGTCCACTGTTTCCCTCTTCACCAAAAACCAGACCTCTGGTGCCTATTAGAAGCCTCTCAGCCCATCTCCTAGGCTCCAGCATCGCCCTCAACTCTCCCTTGCCTGCAGCTCCAAAGCTGCAACCAACTCCACAGAAAGGCAAACAAAGGCTGATGGGACAGAAGCAAGATCCCCTGCACTTGGGTGAGGCTTGGGCCAGCCCTGTCTCTCTGGAATCACCATGGAGGTGCGGAAGCGGCTGCTCACAGCTCTGGGTGAGGGGGATGCATGAACTTCGGGTCGCTGTGCCTGCAGCCTGGTACCTTGCCCTCTGCACCCGGGCTGCCTATGACTCAGGGTTGGAGTATGAGACCTCTCCCTCCCTTCCTGTCATCCAGGGTTACAGTTTCTCACTCCTCCAGGGGCAACCCTAGCCCCACCCTGCCCAGGTCACCAGCCTAGCTCAGTTGGCCACCTGGGAGGCTGGCTTAAAGGCACAGACCGTGGCTGCACCACCCCAGATTCCTGGTTCAAGAGCCCAGGCCCAGAGCATTCCTCAGGCCAGGGTCAGGAAGGGGAGGGACCACTATTAATGAGATAGTGTAAATAAAAGTACTTTTTGCAAACACAACAGGCAGAAGAGCTGAGCACGAAGAACTTTAGATTTGAATTCCAGCTCTGGCAGAAAGGGGAGTGAGCTGCATGACCTGTCTGAGCCTCTGATCATGGGGTTCCTAATTTACAGGAGCGATCACATCTGCTTGGTAAGGCTCCTGCGAAGACTGAGCCTGGCACATTCCAATGAGTCGTAGCTATTATGAATGGATGGTCACGGGATGATCGTGGCGTGCTCTCAGCTAGGAAGTGAGGCACCAGGGCTGCAAGGCCTTTTCTCCTTTTTTGTGTCCAGCCCAGCTTCCCTCTACCTTGCTGCCACCTGTGGGGGCTGAGAGGAGGGTGGTTCAGACAGCCAGAGGCAGAGAACTCTCCCAATGGGGGAGTCCGGGGAACTAGCAGCTCACCAATCCTCCACCCTTCCCAAATGCCTCCACCTGTGTTCAGGAGCCCGGCGAAAGCAAGCCAGGGCAGACGGACATGGCAAGACTCTTGACAATGCAGGTCCCCAGATACGACTGCTTCCTCACAGGGTCTAGGACAAAACTCCACCTCCCTCAAAATGTAGAGGACCTTGTGAGACACAGCTCCTCTCCCTCCCCAAAGGCCCTGCAGCAGCCCCTGAGAGTGCCTGGCACAAAGTAGATGCTCAATAAATACTTGTTGAATGAATGAGTGATGTCACCCTGTTTCTCCCCCAACTCTGATCCCGTAAGTCCTCTGGGGAAGCAAATTTCGACCTCAAACACCAGCAATACATATTTATTCAGCACACAGAGCACACGGGGTATGGCAGGTTGAGGGCAGGGTGGCCATCAGAGATGACATAGCTTTTAACCCAGCTAAGTCTTTCAGGGAGGAGAAAAGGCTAACACCAAGGACATAGCTTGTGCTCTGGGTCATGTCGTGTCGTAGGGAAATTGCAGTGAAACAGGCAAGTCTAATTTGACTCTCTCCTGTTGTAAAGGGGAAGCCTTGAGAAGTTGGTTAGCAACTGTATCTGTGGGACCGAAGGTTCCCCCTCAGGTCTCAGTCCTCCAGGCACCAGGTCCCCATTCCAAGTGCCTGCCCTTACTACCTGAAGGGGGTTGGGAGGAATAGGTCTGATATCTGGATATTCCAGGCCTCCTGCTCAGTGCAGGGGTGAGGTCTCCCCAGGGCCACCTCCTGTAAGGAGAGTTCTAAAAAGAGAGAGGAATCACGAACTCTCACTTCCCAGGGCAACCTCCACCTGAATGTCCTCTTTCTGCGAGGGCAAGAGAACAGCTGGGGAGGGCACCTTGAAGGATCCCTGCACCACTCCCCTCTGACTCCAAAGGTGTGGGGCTGGAGAGAGTACCCTAGCAAGGTAGGCAGGGTACAGCCTATACCACATTCCCTTCCGGGCACTTTAGTGCACTTCCCCACCTTCAAGGAAAAGACATTACCATACCCATTTGATAGATGGTGAATACTGAGGCCTAGAGCCATTTGTAGAGCTGGCAGGAGCAGACCTGGAACTAGGACCAAGTCTCCCAACTCCCAGACTAGCAATCCCTCCATCATATATTGCTTCTGTCTTACGTGGGTGGAAAGTGGCCACAGCCTCTTCCCAGTTCATAACCGTGCAGAAGAAGGAGCGCACAGGGAACTCAAGATGCAAAGACCAAAATCCCTATCACCGGGGAAGGGCAAAAACACCAGTGTGCAAGGACAGAAAGCTCTCAGGTCCTGCCTGCAAGCTCAAATCCTGCCTTCCGGCATGGTCATTGAGAAGGTCAGTACCCACATCCCTTGTACCCATAACATGGTCTTCCTCTCCACCTGCCCAGCCAGGCCCAGGACTGTGAAACAGCAGCAGCCCCATATGCCCCTTTCCTCCAAGAGCAATTTCAAATGTATCTCAGAACCTTAGAACCCCACCCCCTCATCCTGACTCAGAGACTAAAGGTCACTGAGGAAGCACCAACCCCAAGGTGGAGGGGAAAGACAAAAGTAACCAACGAACTACCCTTTCCCAAACAAAACCTGGCTTCAGGTGGGCTCTGCACCCCTCTTCCATCCCATGCCCCCCAGCCCCTGCCAGTCCAGACAGGAAGGAGGGAATCTTTGGACTTGGAGCCAGCTTTAGGAGGTGGATGACAGCTTTAGGAGGTGGATGACAGGCACGATGAGGAGGGGGACAAAATCACACAGGCTTCTCCTCCAGACTGGGGAGGGGATGCAGAGAGGAGGTGGATTTTGCCTTAGGATCTTCGGGAGATTAAAAGAGGCCAGGATCCTACCCCAAACTGCCGGAAATACCCAGTTCTACTCTCCGCCCCCCTCCAAAAGTATAATGGCAACCAGATGAACGAGTCCAGCATGATTGGGGCGGGGGGGAGGAGGAAGACGCATAAGGGCCCCCAGGGGACAGTGAATTTCCAGAAGGCCACCTTCCCATCCCCCTAACACCTCCCCCTTTTCTTGGCTTCCCCTGAACTCAGCCAACCCCACCCTCCACTGGGGAAACCTGCTTTGAAAAGTTAGCTCTTTGTTCTACAAGCTGGACTCAGCCTCTGAGCACAATTTCAGGAGATTTCTGTGAAGCGACCCCCACCCACCCTACTCCAGCACGCGACCCCTCCCCGGTCCGGCTGGGCGGACCTGCACTGGGAGTTGGCTTCCAATTTGAGGTGGGGGCTGGGAAGGTACGGAGGACGTCTACTAGTCCATTAACCGCTGACCCACCAAGAGAACTGCATGTCGTGCAAAAAAGGGGTCTCGCAGTGGGGCTTGGGGCCTTATCCGAAGGCCAGTTCACCAGATGCAACACTCGCCGGCTGATAGCCCCCGCCCTCCAGTCTCCAGGCCAGGAAGCCCGGCCATTCGCCGCCGGAGCGGACGGTTTCGCTGGGGCCC
>NW_020171981.1:2768801-2787938 GCF_003031525.2 Neophocaena asiaeorientalis asiaeorientalis
GGGGGTACGCGCCTAGGTGAGCTCCCAATGAGAAGGAGCCCTGGAGAGATAGGCCCGGAGGCTAGGCGCGGACAGACGACCTTGCCCAGGGTACTTCCGGCGGGGCGGAGCCGATCTGGCTGCACATCTGGGCGTCTGGGCTGCAGGAGGCGGGCAAACCCCTCGCACCCCTCCAGGGTGGGGTTTGAGCCCACCCGAACACCAAATCAGATTCTCCAGATTTGGAGACTTCCTTTGCACCCGTTGGTACCCGGCGAGAACCTGCGGACCGAACGGGAAGCCCCTGCTCCGCCCCCATTAGCCTTCCCCTGTAACATCCTTTCCCACATTTGTAGGGCGGAACCAGTCCCTCCCGCCAGGACTCAGCGCCTCGCAGCTCGAGTTAGGTTTTCCTTCCCCGCGCCTCTGCCGTGCAGCTTTCCTGTGGTTCCCCGGATCCGGGGGCCTTCTGCTTTCTGCTTGGCCCCTTTTCCTCTTTCGTTCCTTTCTCCATATCCTTACCCTCCACCTTTGGTGTAGCGTTGACTTAACGCCCAAAAGAGCAGTATCCAAGCCCAAAGACGGCGTGGGGGTATAGCTCAGTGGTAGAGCATTTGACTGCAGATCAAGAGGTCCCTGGTTCAAATCCGGGTGCCCCCTCGAACTGGCTTCCCTACTCCACCCGCGTCCTCCCAACCCCTGGGCACAGAGCCCACTCTTCTCCAGTAGTGGCTGCCCGCCACGCGTGGACTCCTTGCCTTGCCCCGATCTCCTGGTTTCCAGACTGGGGTCTGTCCCCACACCCCACGACACCGCCCTCCCTCCCTCCCTCCTCCCAGGATCGCGGGGATGAGGCGGCATAGACCCAGCCCCGCTCTCCTCCCCCGATCTGGAGCACTGTTCGGGGATTGCAAAGACGCGCCTCCGGGTCCCGCGTCTTACCTTATCCAGACAGTTCACCTTCTCCGTAGGGTACACGATCTTGCCGCACCGGGCGCAGTTGGGATTCATGGCTCCGGGAAAGGCTAGGGCGGGGACGCCGGAGCTCGCGCACGTTCTTTCCCCGCAGCGAGCTGGCGGGAGACGGCCGAGGCTGCAACTGCACAGGAGACGGCGACGGCGACGGCGGCTGGAGCTAGGGAACTGGCCTCCGCCTCCGCAGCGGACCGAACGGGAAGCCCCTGCTCCGCCCCCATTAGCCTTCCCCTGTAACATCCTTTCCCACATTTGTAGGGCGGAACCAGTCCCTCCCGCCAGGACTCAGCGCCTCGCAGCTCGAGTTAGGTTTTCCTTCCCCGCGCCTCTGCCGTGCAGCTTTCCTGTGGTTCCCCGGATCCGGGGGCCTTCTGCTTTCTGCTTGGCCCCTTTTCCTCTTTCGTTCCTTTCTCCATATCCTTACCCTCCACCTTTGGTGTAGCGTTGACTTAACGCCCAAAAGAGCAGTATCCAAGCCCAAAGACGGCGTGGGGGTATAGCTCAGTGGTAGAGCATTTGACTGCAGATCAAGAGGTCCCTGGTTCAAATCCGGGTGCCCCCTCGAAGCTTTTTCCTAAACTTATGTAACTAATATAATTCATTCTTGACTCATATTTTAACCTTGGGTTCTAGGTTAAAGAAAGCAGAGAAAAGCTATTTAAAAATTCCTTCCTCATTTTCCAACCGTAACGGAAAGCTTTCGGCTTTATTTCGTACTCCGCAGGAGGAGGGAGTGGGTACAGGCACAAATCAGATACAAAAGCTGCAGGTCCCCACTACCCACGCCAGCGGTATCCGCTGGCAGCCTCAGGGGTGTCAGGCAGTTCCAGGAGCTGGTTCAAGAGATAAGACTCCCCCAAGTTCGTGTTCAGTTTTGGGTGGGGCTGGGTCAAGGGAAGGAAACCCACAGACACAGACTTTCTCCAACTTAAACTTTCTTCATTACAGGTGACAGGCGCATGCCGTGTTCACCTTTCCCTATTGCTCATGCCACCAGCAGAGTGAAAGCACTTCGAGAACGTGGAAATGGCCAATGCCGACCCAAAAGTTCATTTACAAAAATAAAGTTACATCCGGATGTAAACTGATATAAACTAATGTAGTGCTTCTCAAACTTGAGCTTGCGTCAGAATTACCTGGAGAGTTTGTTAAAGCACCTCCCGGTTTCTGATTCTCTTGGCCTGGAGTGGGACCCCGAGAATGTGCGTTTTTAACAAGTTCCCAGGGAATGCTGATGCTGCTGGACCACACTTTGAGAACCACTGAACAAATAATAAAAGGCCATCAAGTTTCATAACCTAAAGACGGGGACAGATATCTATTGGCTGCGTGACTGACAGTATCACTGTTGGATCCGAGGAAAACGAGAAGGGAGCAAGGCCTCTCGACTAGGTTTTGCCCAAAAAAAGGAAAAAGAAAGGATAGTGGGAGAGGCATGCTTCTTCAGACAGGAGGCGGTTGTGATATTTTAAACTCGGAATTTGGTTGTGTCAGCCCTCGGGGCCCCAGGGGAATACTACTCGAATGCATTTTTTCCCCACGGCTCCCATTACTGTGCGATGCGTCGCGAAGCTGGACATGGCGATTAAACAGATCTGCTGTGCGGTGCAAAGCCCAGACCCGAGAAATAACTAATTTTTCACCCCTTTCCTGGACACCAGTCCTCAATCTCACCACCTGTAGGTGTAACGGGCCAAAGCCCTGCCTTTGAACTCATATAAAGAAGGAGAAAGCTATCCACTTTTCACCGTCCTTCTTACATCTATGCTGTGTCCCATTAAACTTCGCCACTATATAAACCTTCTGAACTTGGATTCTCTTCTAATCTGCCTGGTCAGAGTATGAACTAGGCAAAATAATATTGCCCCGCCCCAACATTCCATCACCCACCCACCCCGCAAAGAAACTGTAATTAACATTAAACCAATAAGTCTTGAAGGGTCTCAGGGACTGGAATGGTCTCACCCTTCTTTCTGCCTGCTCAGGCTTCTTGCCACTGAGTGGGAGTATTCAGTTGAAACATGGTAGAGTCACCCCTGTGCGACTTCTGGGGAGAGAAAAAATTCACCAGGTGCAAGAGGATCCTCTTTGGATCGTGGATTCAGAAACCTCAGACTCCTGAGTTATTCGGGGTTAACCTGAGTGTCTGTGAAAAACAGACAGGTAGACAAGGGGGCACCCGGATTTGAACCGGGGACCTCTTGATCTGCAGTCAAATGCTCTACCACTGAGCTATACCCCCTCTACACCCAGAATATTGGTAAATTCTTTTTAAATCCATTCCAAATTTTTCCTTCTGAAAATATCCAAAATAGTTTCTTCTTGTTACATGATACTGAATTTAGTAATAACGAGTTTAAAAAGACTAACTAAAAACGTGGAATTTTGAAAACATGTGAACTTAGGTACCAATCAGCCTTTCCTAGGTTCAATTCTTTATCCACAATCCCACTCATCTCTTCACCCTAAGAAGTCAGAGAAGAGCTTCTTGCAAAACTGAATAGAGAATCCTTTCCCCTGGTCTCTCTAAAAAGAATGCAAACACCAGCTGAACAGACATCTCCACTGAGAGACTTTCCTGGGCTGTATCTCTAGTGGTCTCTCTCTCTTTTTATGGAGCAAGTACTATGTGCCCCACTCTAAGTGCAGAACATACTTTCAAATAGAAAGACACACAGGTTCTCAGTCTCACTGAGTTTAAAATCTAGTGGAGTCAGAATAGAAACAAATGAACAAATGAATAAACAAGGAAATGCCCAGTAGTAATAAGGGAAGTGACTAAAATGAAAAACAAGACGGTGTCTTAGGGAGGTCCAGGGGGGTATTTCAAGGTGGATAGTCATGGAAAACTTTTCTTTGCAGGTGAGTTTGGAGTTAAGATGTGAATGATATGAAAGAGACAGCCATTTGCCCAGCCCATCTGTCAGGGGCAGGCATTCCAGCTAAAGGAAATGGCCACTGCAAAGGCCCTAGGGCCAGAGTAGCTGGAGGAACATGAAACAGGGGAGAGTGATTCAAGAGAGCTGGAGAAGTAGCCAGAGATCCTTATAGGCCCAAGCAAGGAGTTTGGATTTTATTCCAAATGGATGAAAAGCCAGCCGTTGGACAGTTTTGAGCAGAGGGACTGGAAATCATCATTCACGCTATTGTGGGGGAGATTTACAGGGAGTGAAGAATAGAAACAGAGAATACATACAATGGAATACTATTCAGCCTTAAAAAGAAGGAAATTTTGCAGTATGCAACAACGGGACATTATGCTAAGTGAAATAAGCCAATCATAGAAAGGCAAATACTGCATGATTCTACTTACATGAGGTACCTAAAACAATCAAACTTATAGAAGCAGAGAGTAGAATGGTGGTCGCCAGGGATGAGGAGAGAGAAATTGGGAGTTGCTAATCAATGCGTACACAGTTTCAGTTATACAACATGAATACGTCTTAGAGAGCTGCTGTTGAACGCCGTGCCTATAGTTAACAGCATTGTATTGTACACTTAAAAATCTGTTAAGAGGGTAGATCTCATGTTAAGTGTTCTTACCACAATAAAGGAAAAGAAGAAAAGTGGACACAATAAAATTTTTAAAAAGAGAGAGAGAAAGGTTAGGTAGGATTCTATTGCAACAGTGCAAGTGAGAGATGGTAGCGATGTCTGAGACGACAGTGACGTATTCGTTTCCTGTTGCTGCTGTAACAAATTACCACATACTTATTTGCTTAAAACAACACAAATGTATTATTACCTTACAGTTCTGGAGGTCAGAATTCCAAAATCAATTTTACTGGACTAAAATCAAGGTGCTGGTATGCCCGCATTTCTTCTGGAGGTTTTAGAGTAGAATCAGTTTCCTTGACTTTTGTAGGTTGTAGAGTCCGCCAGCATTTCTTGGCTCATGGCCCCTTCCTCCATCTTCATAGCCAGGGTTGCATCTCCTCACCTTCTGATCTCTGCTCCTATCCTCACGTCTCTCCCTCTCTGACTCTGATCCTCCTGCCTCCCTCTTATAAGGACTCTTCTAATTACTCAGATAATCCAGGATAATGTCCCCACCCCAAGACCCTTAATCACATCTAGAAAGTCCCTTTTATTATGTAAGGTAACATATTCACAAGGGCCTTGGGATGTGGACATATTTGGAGGCCCATTTTTTAGCTTATCACAGGGGCAACAGCAGAACTAGAGAGGAGAGCAGGCATCCAGATTGACCATGGCAGGGGAGCCATGTCCTTCCTGTACACTGGATGGCTTGAGAAAGATGAGGGAAAGAGAAGAATCAAGAATTACTCTTCTTTAGAGTCACTGTTGGTGGGAAAGTAAATTGCTGCAGCCACTATGAAAAACAGTATGGAGGTGCCTCAAAAAACTAAAAATAGAGTTGCCATATGATCCAGCAATCCCACCCCTGGGCATATATCTGGACAAAGCTATAATTCAAAAAGACACATGCACCCCTGTGTTCATAGCAGCACTATTCACAATAGCCAAGACATGGAAACAACCTAAATGTCCATCGACAGATGACTGGATAAAGAAGATGTGGTACATATATACAATAGAATACTACTCAGCCATAAAAAAGAATGAAATAATGCCATTTGCAGCAACATGGATGGACCTAGAGATTACCATACTAAGTAAAATCAGAAACAGAAAGACGAATACCATATGATATCACTTATTTGTGGAATCTAAAATATGACACAAATGAACTTACCTAGGAAACAGAAGCAGACTCACAGACGTAGAGAACAGACTTGTGGTTGCCCAAGGGGCGGGGGAGGGATGGCTTGGGAGTTTAGGATTAGCAGATGCAAACTATTATATATAGAATGGATAAACAACAAGGTCCTACTGTGTAACACAGGGAACTATATTCAGTATCCTGTAATAAACCATAATGGAAAAGAATGTGAAAAAATATATTAAAATATATGTATAACTGGATCACTTTGCTGTACACCTGAAACTAACACAAAATTGTACATCAACTATATTTATTTATTGATTGATTGATCAATATATAGTTTTACCAAGTGAATCTCTATGTTGAAGGTATCTAGTCAAATCTTGCCAATAGTAGACATTATTTTAAAGAAATACACTAATACGCTGGGCCCCCCAAAAAAACATGTTGTTATTTTACTTATTAGACATTACAGTGTCTTCCTTTGTTATATTACAAAGCTCTTAGGCTCTAAGTTAATTAAAGTATGAGATGGGCAGAAAAATAATTGGAATGGGTAAAAAAATTTAATGAGCATATTACAGACATGGCATTTCAAGTCATTTATGAGGAGAATTTTTCCAATGGTTTTCAAAGCACTCCCTGGAGCCTCTCCTGTAGAGAGGGGGGGAATGGGGGTAGGGAGTGTTGCCAGGTTGGAATAACTCTCATCCTTCACCATTTGAACCAAATTTAACTGTTTTACATAGTGAACTTATTGGTAAGTTGATCTGAAGGGTTCTGGACCTAGGATCCTGTACTGCCAGCAGACTCTGGTCACTAAGCCCTTCCTCTCCCTAGACATTCCAGAGCTGTCACTGATGCTCTCTGGAAAGAGTCACGCTGTCATCAGGATAGAAAGACTCTGAGGAGTCCTTCTTCACCGAGAGCCTTTCATTCCCTTTCCCTTCTAGGAGTCGTGAACTTCAGAACCTCTGCCTCCGACACCCACTCCTTTTAATTCTCCAACTATACTTTAATAAAATAATTTTTTAAAAAAGAATAACTCTTCTTTTTTGTCTTCACTATCTGGGTGGATGTGGTTTCCTGAGATAAAGAACTGAGAAAGGAGTAAGTTTAGGGAAAACAAGAACAGAAACAACCCCTCAAGTGTTTCTTTTTAAAGCTCTGAAACAGAACATAATAAAGTACAACCTCCTATCCTCATAGACTTCACATTCTAGTGTGAGATCAATATGCTAAGTTTGAGGTGCCCTGTAGACATTTAAGTGGAGATGTTAAGTATGCAGGTGGAGATCCAGTTAATTCTGAAGTTCAGGGAAATGTCTAGGTTGGAAACATAATTTGGGGAGTTGTCAGTGTATAATTGGTAGCTGGTGAAAGAGGGAGTCAATCCCAGAAGTGCGCTAGATTCGACTCATACTGGCTTGTGAGAACCAATTGTTAAATTTTCAGGAATTTTTAAAGCCAGTTGACTTCACTGGAAATTAACAGGTGGGCGAATTTGCACTACGGGAATTGGCAAATGCTAAAAATCAGGTCCCCCGGAGCCAGTCGTCAGCCATTTATCAGCACAACCCTGTTCCTGACTGATTCTGAATTTCTCCAGAAAGGAAGAGGCCAGCTCTTCAGCACTCTCTGAGGAGGAAAGATAAGGTGTAGAAGGTTTGAGACTGGAGAACGTATGTGAAATAGTCATTTTGGAGTGTGAGAAAGTGAACCTAGTCAGTCAGTGGTGGAAGAGTAATAAACAGGGAGACTGTCTGAGATTGGTGGAGCGACCCAGATTTCTGAGCCCTCCCCTAACAACATTTCGCTGCTTGGGTGCAAGCTTGGTAGAATGCCACAGTTGAGTTTAATTAGGTTTGGCTGATAGGTACCACCCAGGGCTTATAGTGAACCAGGCACTGTGCCACTGTGGGGAATACAAAAAGAAATGCAACATGATCCCTGCCCTCAAGGAACTTACAGTCTAGTTGGAGAAACAAGGTACATACTCCAAGGGGAAAAAAATACCTGACAGTCGAGAGAGTAAATGTAGAGAGTAACAGAACTATGGAGATAGGTTATTGATAAGGAGAGAAATGAAGTCACAGACTTTCTTAAAAATTGGTAGTGAGAAAGAAGAAATGGACAGGTGATAACAGATAAAGGGAAGATTTTCCAGTCTAGGGAAAGCCTGTTGATGTTTGAAGGAGCCAAGCGAGTGGAAGAGACTGAAGGTGCTGGAGAGAATGGAGATACTGCGGGCACGTCTGGTACAAGAGCAGGGGTGTCTTGGGAAGGACAAGGGAAGCACTTCCTCTCCCGTGCAAAGCACAGGCTGGGGATCCAGTGCAGCTCGGGGTGCAGGCAGAGAGAATGGAAATTAGACTTAAAGAATTCCAAGATGCCAGAGGTACAAGAGGTTGTTGTTGTTGAAGGAGAGAAATCCCATCGCACACCCCACGGGACCTTCAAGCTCAGCTCAGACTGGACTTCGCCCTCCCCTTCTACCACCTGGGTGCGAATTGCCTTTTCTCTTGGTTCTTTAGCATTACCCCAGGAAACCTGAAGCAATTGGTCATACATATCAAACTACTGTTAGTCACCAATGCACTGTCTGGTCAGTAAACACTACAAATAAGCTGTAATCTCCTACTTGCCAGCAGAGGGGGTATAGCTCAGGGGTAGAGCATTTGACTGCAGATCAAGAGGTCCCCGGTTCAAATCCGGGTGCCCCCTTGTGCTTCCCTTTTAAACCTTAAATCATCCCAAAGACGGTACAAAAGAAAGGTGGTACTAACTAAGCGAATATTTGGTCATTCTTGAGTGTTTTCTGGGAATACAAAAAGTAATAAACTACAGCATCGTAGATTTTATATTCCAATGAGGTCAACGCGCAAAGGAATTTCCTGTGTTCTCTGTCTCTACGTCAATGGTTCCCAGTCTGTGGTTTGGGAGTTGAATTCTTGGAGGTCTGCCTGTGAGACACTTTCTACGTAGGAAAAAAGAATTTATTTCATACTTCGTTACCTGTTTCATTCTTATCCATTCATGAGTACAGTGGAACTTTCCAGAGGCTACATGATGTCACAACAGACTAAATGTGGAAACATGAAAATCCAGCTGTCTTTCATTAAGCCAGATATTAAAGGGATTTCTAAAAGAACGTAAAGCAAAGCTACTCTTCTCATTATTTTAAAAATTTAAATACAGTTCTTTTTCATTTTAAAATGTTATGTCTTTTAACAGGCAGTGGATTTATTACCTTAAACATTTCACAATTTAAATTTCTAATCTGGTAAATGTCAATAGATATAACTGTATAAACAAAACCTTTTTGGAGTTCTCAATACCTTAAAAATGTCAAGAATATTCAGATAAAGATATTTGAGAACGACTGCTCTAAGTAAAGAGGTGGTTTGGGGAAGAGCATGCTGGGGTTGTGAAATGGCACAGGGAAGAGATGGCTTGTTCAAAAATACATGACATCAAAAAGAGTTTTGAAGAACACGTAGTGGATAAAGCAAGAAAGAGTCCTGAAATCCTAAGCAGTTTGGTGTTTCTGGAGTGCGAAGTGTAAGAGGCGAGGTGATGGGAGATGAGTCCAGGGAGAAGGTAAGCCATTTCAGGAAGAGACTCCAATGCCATGCTAAGGAGCTTGGACTTTATTCCACAGGCACTAGAGGGCCAGTACAGGCTTTTAAGCAACTCAGAGGTTATGGTCAGACCATTTGGAGGCTGTTGCAATAGCTTTGAACCAAGGGCAGACTTTTAGATGCATGGACAGAAAAATCAGTAGCACCAACCAAGACAACTAATATAGGCAGAAAAGCAAAATTTCTGGGAAAATCATGATTTCGGCTTTGGATGTCACGTTGGAAGTGCCTGTGGGGTGGAGGTGTCCCAGTCATTGGTTCCATACATTGGCTAGAGCTAAGCAGAAATGTCTGGGCTGGAGATACAGACTTGGGAGTTCTCAGCATATTGATGGTAATGGAAGCTACTGGGTGATGTGATCACTCAGGGAAATACACTGAGAAGGGACAATGAGTAAGGAGGAAAGAGCAATACAACAGAGTGGCTTAGAGTCTGTGCTTTGGAATCAGCCAGACTCAGGGTGCCATTCCATCTCTACCTTTCATGATCTGTGTGATCTTGGACACATGGCTTAACTTTTCTATTTCTCAGTTTTCTCATCTGAAAATGAGAAGAATAATACCTAAATCACAGGGTTGTGGGGCGGATTCAAGAAGTCACATTCCTGTAAAATGCTTGACTCAATGACTGGTACTTAGTAGCACTCCAAAAATAGTAATTTCTATTATTATTAGCATCATGGAAACCATGGGTGAAGAGTGTCAAGAAGATGGGAAGGGCCCCAGTGTGAAACGTTGTGAGGTCAAGTAAGATGAAGACTGAGGAGGGTCCTTGGATTTTGGAAAGAGTAGGTCATGGTGACCTTTCTAGTATAATTTTTCAGTATATATAATTTCTAGTATAATTTCAGTCATGCAGTGAGGACATAAACTACACTACAGGGGTTCAAGGAACATGTGCATGCAGGAAGTAAGGAAATAGAGACAGATCATTCCCAGACCTTTGGTTTTCATGGACCACTGAAATTACAAAGAGAAAAAAAAGGGCAGTGTTGGGATGGTAGAAAGTTGACAGTTGACATAGGAACATTTTTAAATTTTTTTTTTTTGCGGTACGCAGGCCTCTTACTGTTGTGACCTCTCCCGTTGCGGAGCACAGGCTCCAGACGCCCAGGCTCAGCGGCCATGGCTCACGGGACCAGCCACTCCGCGGCATGTGAGATCTTCCCGAACCGGGGCACAAACCCGTGTCCCCTACATCGGAAGGTGGACTCTCAACCACTGCGCCACCAGGGAAGCCCGAAAGGAACATTTTTAACAAGAAAGATGAAAGAAGATAATCCCAGAATAATAGGCAGTCCTTTAAATTGAGCAAATGGAGCTTTATAAGAAACACTGTTTTCCAAATATTTCTAATTTTGCCATAGATGAATAAAAATTCCTTCACACAAGGATGCTGACGTATGGAGACCATAGAGGTAGACTTCTTCATTTGTCTACTATAGAGATAGACTTCTTCAATCACTCAGCATGTATTTACTGAGCCAGGCCCTATGCTGAATGCTGGGGATATACCACTGAACACAAAGGAGAACATGGACTCAGCCTTTAATGGAGCATATAGACTAGTTGGGGGAGATCGTTATTCAACAAAGTCATCAAATATATATTGAAGAATTGAAATAAACAGTAAGAAGGAAAAATACTATGTAAAAGAGGTCAGGGTAGAATTTCCCTAAGGAAAAGATATTTAAGCTGATATCTGAAAAATCAGTACACGTGAAATACATGATACAGGTAGGCAGGGTAGAGTATTCCAAGCATGTGTGAGGCCTATGGGTATTCAGGAGCATGGATGGTATCTGGCACCAAAACGTCAACCCTGCAGAGCAAGACAGAGCACAGTGCAAGATGAGGTTAAGAGGTAGGACAATGATCAGGGCCTAGTAGGCTGTGATATGGATTTTAACTTTGATTCTGAGAGTACAGAAACCATTGGAGGATTTTCAGGAGAGTGACATAGTAATGTTTACATTTCTGAAAAATTATTTCTGGCCATTGTATGAAGAGTGAGTGGATGGAGGGGGGAGAAATAGAGGTCAAGGGACATGTTGGGAAGCTTCAGAAATAGTTTAGGCAAGAGATGGAGGTGACTAGGTCCAGAGCATTAGCAGAGGAGATGGAGAGAAGTGGATATATTTGAGAGACATTGAGAAGGCAGACTGAAGAGAAATGGACAGAAATCCCAGAGGGACACCTGGATGGATGCTAGTTTCATTTATCAACAGAGACAAATATGATAATGAAATCATATATTCAGAAACACATGGAATTTGGCTGAGAAGTGAAGGAGAGAGAAAAACTGGTAACTAGAGAAACTGGCAGGAGCAAGTGAAGGATTTGAGAGTGATAAGAGAAATTTATAAATGTGTAGATTTATAGACCTCTTAATGTTGAAGTACCCCAGAGCTTAGCCCATGGTCTTTTTTATTTACCCTCGCTTCTTTGTGAACTCATCCACTATCATGTCTTTAAATATACATATATGCTGATGACTGCCACATTTATATCTCCCTCTTTCTGGAACTCCAGGCTAATATGTCCAACTTGCTATTTAAATCTCTTTTGGTTGTCTAACAGACATGTAACTCAACATATCCAAAACTGAACTCATACTCATACCCCCAAACCTGTTCCTCCCATAGCTTTCCCCATCTCAGTTGATGGCAATGCCATCTTCCACTTGCTCAGAACTAAAGCCTTGGAAACATTTTCTTCTCTTTCTTTTGCACCCCACATTTTGTTGGCTCTACCTCCAAAACATATCCAGAATCTGATCACATCACATTACTTCTATTGCTACCTCTTTAGTCTAAACCACCATCATTTCTCTCCTGAGTTACTGCAAGAGCTCCCCAATAGATCACCTTATTGTATCTTTGTGTTCCCTCCCACAGCCTAGTCTCAAATAGAGTGATCCTTCTGACACATTAGTCAGATCATGTCCCTCCTCTGCTTATGACTCATTGTTTTCCTATTTCAGTCTGTAAATGTCAAAGTCCATAGCAGTGTACAAAGCTCTAATGATCCAATTCCATTACTTCTGACCTTCTGTCCTACTACTCTTTCCTTCACTTACTCTGTCCAGTCACTCCTGGCTTCTTTGCTAGTCCTCACATTGTTCAGGCACAATCCCACCTTAGGGTCTTTCAATGGTTGATGACTCTATCTGGACTGCTCTTCCCTAGACAGTCATATTGCTAGCTCCCTCACCTTAAAAATCTTTGCACTAATGTCAACTTCTTCCATGAAGCCCACACTGATCATTCTATTTTGAAATGCAATCTGCCTCTCCTCCCACTTCCAGATCCCTCTTACTTTTTTCTACTTTTGTTTTCATAGTACTTATCACCATCTAACATACTATATACTGCAATTACTACGTCTATGGCTTAGTATCTAATATCCACCTTCACCAACACCCTGGCTGAATGTAAGCTCCACAGGGCATGAATGTTGATCTGTTTTGTTCTCTCATGTAGTCTAGCGTATGCCCAGAACAGGATCTGGCATAAAGTAATCGTTTAATAAATATTTGAATGAATATATCGACAGAAAGAAGTCCGAAGAATGGGAGAAGCTGAAGCAGTGAAAAGAGTAATGAATAAAGATATCTAAAATACAGATGGGTATGGGACCAAGCACACACATATGGAATTATCTGTAGCGCTATAATGGTACTTCTCAGTTATATCACAACCTAACGAAACCGTTTCGAACTCTTTCCCTCTAGCCCCCGACGCCGTGTGTTCTTTGGAGGCCCCTATACAGCACAGACCGTTTAATCATTTCTGAACCTCTAGCGTCCATCGAAGTCCCTGGCACATACTTATTGCTCAGAGAGGTTTTCCGATAAATTAAACCAATCTTTCTGTGTCCCAAACAACTACTTTCGAGTTCGTATTCGGCGTACTGGGTACCACGGACTCCCTGCAGCCCTCAACCACTCCTCCGCCCACTTCACAGCGAGAGTTCTACGCTATGTCCAGGATTTGTGACGTAATAAGACCGCGCCCTGGGGAAGAGAAGCGGATTGAACAAACACAGGGTCACGTGACCACGTTGGGCGGGGCCTTGGAGTTGAGAGCTCCGTGGCCTTCATTCTTACTTCCTTTTTGTCACTTTCCGGCGTTCAAGATGTCGAAGCGAGGTAATTTTTGGCTTTGGGAGATCCTTCGCCATCTGTCGCGAGGTAGCTGCTGGCCTCGCCGGGAACGGCGGCCATGGACAGCTGGGACGCTTTGCTCTGCTCCGGGCCGGAGAGGGAGGGGAGGGACACCGCGAGAGCACCGGGAGAGCCCCCGAAAGTGACGGGAGGGCCTGGAGGGTTGAGTTCGCAGGATCCAGTCGTGATTCTTGGCTGAATCCCGCGGGTTCACTCCGCGCCTAGCGCTTCAGTAATGGGGTTGGAGTTGGACTGGCTTAATCCCCAGAGTGGGCGACTTGTGCGGTCTCCCGCCTTGTAGGAAGAACTACGTGGTGCAAACGTTGGATCGAGAATTGAGTCGTCCTGGTCCCTTAATCTCAATGTAACGTGCTAAGAGTGAGGAATTGGCTATTTGCCTTGAGAACTGGGTGGCACATGGGGAGGGGATAAGGAGTCCTAGAGAGAGCGAAACTACGGTGTACCGCTCGCCGAAGCACATGGCGAATGAATATATAGCTTAAGAATGTGAAGGGACCTCTCCTGATTCCCTTCTTACTTACAGGACGTGGTGGGTCCTCTGGTGCGAAATTCCGGATTTCCTTGGGTCTTCCGGTTGGAGCCGTGATCAACTGTGCTGACAACACAGGTGAGACCTTCGGCTGCACTCTGCCAAACTGCCCCTTTTAAAAGCACTCAGTGGGCCTTTTGCTAATGACCCATTGAGCCGTCAAGAAAGGGAAGAGTGAAAACACCGCTTTTGGGTGAAGCGGCAGCATGTTGTGTTGTTTTGCTTCAATCGGTGGTGTGACAAGGTGTTCCACCTGGGGGAAGACTAACTTCTTGGGAGTGTGTGTGGAGGGGGAGGCCTTGGAGGTGTTGGAGAAATGCAGAACTGCCTAACAGGCTCTCAAAAAAACCTTTTTGTTGTTGTTTACTTCCTTGTATAGGAGCCAAAAATCTGTATATCATCTCTGTGAAGGGGATCAAGGGACGACTGAGTAGACTTCCTGCTGCTGGTGTGAGTGACATGATGATGGCCACAGTCAAGAAAGGCAAACCAGAGCTCAGAAAGAAGGGTCAGTAGAGAGACCAAATCCTCCTTTTGGTCTGTGGACAGTTGAAGGACTTCTCCCTCTGTTGGAAAATAGAACAGTAGTTTTACCATTCTCAGGGCCTCTTAAAGCTTGATTTTCTTTGAGAGGCAGTGTGAGTTAATCTGCAGTTGAAGTTCTATTCTTGCTGTCTTAAAAGACCGTTCTTTTATTTTTATTGGCGTATAGTTGCTTTATTTACAATGTTGTGTTAGTTTCTACTGCACAGCAAAGTGAATCAGCTATACGTATACATATATCCCCTCTTTTTTGGATTTCCTTCCAATTTAGGTCACCGCAGAGCATTGAGTGGAGTTCCCTGTGCTGTACAGTTCATTAGTTATTCTCATTAGTTATCTATTTTTCACATAGTATTGATAGTATATGTATGTCAATCCCCATCTCCCAATTCATCCACCACCGCCACCCCACCCCCAGTTAAGTTCTTAGTTGGCTTCCATCGTAAGCTAGGGGCTTTTCATATTTACCCTGCCATTTCCCCCAGCAAGTTCAGCCGATAGTTAACAGACCACCTCACATATTTATACCTATAGAAACAAAAGCTCTGTCCTTCTGGGATTTACAGTCCATCCACGTAGTTCTTTCCCCAGCTCTCCTTTTAGTTCTTGGTTTTTTTGTTCCAACTTAAATCCCTTCCTTTGTGCCTCAGATTTTTGCTGTGCCCCCTACTAGGGTTGTCTCTTCTATGAGAGCAGGTCTTTAATTAATTGCTGACTCCTTGGCTACAAATGAACATGGTGGTACCAGGTGAGATCACAGCCTTAAGACTTAAGTCACCTCAGGCAAGTTTCCTTTTCAGGAACTACTAATTTGAAAAGGAATAATTATACATAGATTAGATTAACTCAGGGTTGTGACTTGTCAAAAGTTTGGCATGGTTGCTTCTAAATGTCTTCTGGTAGAAACTAAAACAGGGAGCTGCTCATTGCTTAATCGTGGACAACCCCCAAAAGTTTTCCTACTAGATGTGTGGGTTAGAGGGGGGCCTCAGACACTTCTGACTTGACTGACTTCAGAGCTTCTGATACTCAGTGTACTTGAGTTTCCAGCTCCTGAACTTTTCTCCTGTGCCTGCTTAGTTTGTCTCTGGCCTGGGATGTTTTGCTTTTCCTGAGAAGTCCTCTTAATGTGCAGTACACGTGTGACAGGTCTCAGCCATGTATCACAGTTACTCTTTGAAGGTCTGTATCCTACTCTATCCCCAGGTGTTTAGCCTTTTGGTCAGAAATCTTACTTTGTTGACCTCTAATATTCACTTGGGGGCTTGGTAGGCAAGGCATAAGCATTGTGCTTAAGCATTGATAAATCAATGTGTTGATTGGGATCAGCATGCAACTAGACAGGCTTTCCTCTTAGAACACTTGCTGGGTCCGGTGTGTGGCCTGGGGAGCAGTCAGGGAAGGGCAGAACAATTGTCCATCACTGTGGGAGAGGTGGCAGCCGGGTGTGTGCTGTCTGTCTCAGTCAGTTGTGGGACAGACCAGAGGATACTCATGGTTTTAAAAATAGTTCTGACTTCCCAACTCTTAATTTTTTCTTTGGTCCTTGTTTCTTCTAAATGAATACAGTTGGCCCTTGAACAACGAGCAACGTGGGTTTGGACTGCATGCGTCCATTTACAGATTTTTTTTTTCCCCCACAGTATATTACTGTACTACGCTATCTGAGATTGGTTGAATCAGTGGATGCAGAGGGTCAACTATAAGTTACACATGGATCTTAGACTGCACAGGGCTGGCGCCCCTAACCCTTCATTTTTCAAGGATCAGCTACATCTCCTGGCCTTAGACTTAATTATAACATACAGAAATGTGGAAAGGAGCAGGACTGCAGGACTGGAAATCCAGAGTCCTGTATTCATGTGGCCTTATTTATTTGCTGGATGCATTTGTGAGAATTTAAATTGTTCTAAGTAGATGAGGGTCCAACAGAGGAGGGTCTCAGCCAATATTTGTCCCTCAGTGTGTTTCCCATTGATAAAAAACTCAGAGACCATCTATGTACATAGATAGTACTTGCTTCAAGGATAGCCAGGATCTCTGTCCTTAGAAGATCCTGCATTTCTAGTGTCTGATATTAAATATGGAAATGTAACTATTATCCCTACTTTACAAGAGGAAAACTTGAACTCCAGAAGATTAAGTAACTTGTTCAAGTTCTCCAGGCTACTGTCAGTCAGGATTTGAATCCATGTTTTCTTCTAAGTGCAGTAGATGCTTTGAATGTCTGGGAAAATGTTCACTTTAGGAGCAGGTAGCGTTTTTTGTTTGTTTGGTTTTTAAAATTTATTTTATTTTTATTTATTTATTTTTGGCTGTGTTTGGTCTTTGTCGCTGCGCGCAGGCTTTCTCTGGTTGCGGCGAGCGGGGGGGGCTGCTCTTCGTTGCAGCGTGCGGGCTTCTCATTGTGGTGGCTTACCTTGTTGCGGAGCACGGGCTCTGGAGCGCATGGGCTCAGTAGTTGTGGCGCACGGGCTTAGTTGCTCCACGGCATGTGGGATCTTCCCGGACCAGAACCCATGTCGCCTACATTGGCAGGCGGATTCTTAACCACTGTACCACCAGGGAGCAGGTAAGGTTTTTAAAAGTTACTTATGACCCTGGAAAACATTTCCTCAAAAAGTTAAACCTAGAGTTAATTAAATAAGAAATAGAAGTTGAATTTCAGTTACCCAGCTCTTAGACCTCCAAGGGATGATCGTTTTTAATATTTTATGTCCTACTTTCCAATGTAAATGGGACCATTACCTTCCCGTAACCCATTTTTGCTTCACAAATGATTGTCTTGCATATTAAAAAGTTACAGAAGTACATAATCATTTAAAATGGTTCTGTTCTGTGCATGTGTCCTGAGATATTTAGGTTAACTCCAGGTTTTGCTCTTAAAACAACATGTGCCCTGCAGTTAGAAAGGCATAAAGTGCTAATTCTTAGGTCAAGGTTTGTTCTTGGAAGTTTTGATATAAATTGGGATGGAATATTGCATAATGAGTTAATAGCTTGGCCTGTCCACTCATTCAGTGTGAGGAGGGTCCCATTCCCGATTCTATGGCATTAGGATCTTTTAAAAATTTATTTGGCTGTGCCCGGTCTTAATTGTGGCACATGGGATCTCTATTTGCGGCATGCAGGATCTAGGTCCCTGACCAGGGATCGAACCCAGTCCCCCTGCATTGGGAGCAAAGAGTCTTAACCACTGGACCACCTGGGAAGTCCTGACATTAGGATCTTAAATAGTACCCACCTCTTGGGTGAAGTGAGGAAAAGTATAGAAAGTGCTTAGCAAGTTTCCTGCTGGTGTGTTGCTAATCGTCCTCCCAAAGTACAGATTCACACCTGCAAGGAAATGCAGGCAGTTTGGACTTGAAATGAGTAAGGTCTTTCCTTAAGGGGTGATTGGTGTTTACACTGTCTTTCACACTTGATTTTAGGAAATGAAAAGCTAGTGAGTATACATTCTGTCCAAATGGGAAATGTTGGGGAGCTAGCCAAGGTGTAAATTGCTTTCTTGTGGTGGCACTGGAACTTGGCAGGTTAAATGACAGCTGCTTTTTTTTTCCCCCCTCTCAGTACATCCAGCAGTGGTAATTCGACAACGAAAGTCATACCGGAGAAAAGATGGTGTGTTTCTTTATTTTGAAGATAATGCAGGGGTCATAGTAAACAATAAAGGCGAGATGAAAGGTAATAAAGAATGCACATCATTGTTAGGCTTTTGAGATTGGATGATTTAACTTGAGTACAAGGAAAGGGCCCTTTGAGCTTACGTGTCACATCATTCTTTTATGCAGGTTCTGCCATCACAGGACCAGTTGCAAAGGAATGTGCAGACCTGTGGCCCAGGATTGCATCCAACGCTGGCAGCATTGCGTGATGCTTCGGTGCGTTTGTAAAAGAAAACAATGATAATAAAAATCATTTGCTCCGTGTCACTCTTCTTGACACCACCTAACCTTTACCCCCTCTGTAAAATAAAACTACCCAGTGCGGACTTTCTGTGGGCATGTGTAAAAAAAGATAAACAGTCATTGCACTTCTGTCAGCGTGCAGACTTTGGGGACTTTGCAATTTCTGCTGTAAAAACTTGAGTTTTTTAGTTCTTAAAATAAATTTCAGGTGGTAGATACTGCTTGGTGACGGGTTATCCCAGGTGACTGCCTTATAGTTAGAAAGGTGTTTGAGATAAGGTAGCGTATGGTCAGATCCTGAATACTCATGGAATTCAAGGAGTGATGTGAGTAGGAACCAGGTATACGCGTATATATGTGCACTTCTGCAGTTAACAGGTTTCCTTTGGGTAAGTTGGCACATAAATGAGTTTATATTTATAAAACCTGCCGCATAATAATTGCTCTCATGGAAGATGACTAAGTTGTTAATATCTGCAGGTTTTCTGCTATCAAAAGTATTTTGAGGGCTTCCCTGGTGGCGCAGTGGTTGAGAGTCCGCCTGCCGATGCAGAGGACACGGGTTCATGCCCTGGTCCGGGAAGATCCCACATGCCGCAGAGCGGCTGGGCCTGTGAGCCTGCGCGTCCGGAGCCTGTGCTCCGCAACGGGAGAGGCCACAGCAGTGAGAGGCCCGCGTACCGCCAAAA
>NW_020171981.1:2787957-2844601 GCF_003031525.2 Neophocaena asiaeorientalis asiaeorientalis
CCCAAAAAAAAAAAAAAAAAAAAAAAAAAAGTATTTTGACACAATGGTCTTATATCTGCCAAACCCTAGCTTGAGAATAAAAGATGATAGAATGCCAGCACGACAGGCATGAGCCCTGGCAAATTCTGCCTGAAGGTATTGAGCATTGTAGCTTTTTTTTTTTTTTTTCCAAGCCATGACAGTTGATTTAGGTGACATTCAGGGTCTGGGGAAAATGAGCACTCCAGTCTGGCCTAAAGATGTTGGAAGAGGATTTTTACACGGAAGTTTGTGTCCACGTATCTAGTATCTGGAAATTGTTTTATCTGTAAGATTGGGTACGATGAAAGGCTGAGGATTAGGGTGTATGTGAAGACCCTAGCACATAGTCACTTGGTGAGATGACTTCTCTTTTGTACTTGATTGATGTCCTTCAGATGTACCAGAACTAGAAAGCAGTGATGTAAATTTATTCATTTATTTTATTATTAATTTTTGGCTGCATTGGGTCTTTGTTGCTGCACGCAGGCTCTCTCTAGTTGCGGGGAGGGGGGCCACTCCTTGTTGCAGTGCGCAGGCCTCTCACTGTGGCTTCTCTGGTTGCAGAGCTTGGGCTCTAGGCGTGTGGGCTTCAGTAGTTGTGGCTTGCGGGCTCCAGAGCACAGGTCCAGCAGCTATGGCGCACACAGCATGTGGGATCCCCCCGGACCAGGGCTCGAATCCATGTCCCCTGCATAGGCAGGTGGACTCCTAACCACTGCGCCACCAGGGAAGCTCGGCATCAAGACTTTTTAAAGCTCCCTAAGAGATTCTGAAGTGCAGCCAAGATTGAGGACCAGTCCTCTGTCTAGACTGAGTCAGTCTTGGTTTTAGGAATATTAAATTCCAAAGTCTGTAAAATAGACCGGTCTTCCTCCCCTCCCCCATCCTCCAGGCTGGTGAATTTCAAGTCTTTAATGTGACATGAAGCCCCCAGGTACTCCATTTAAAATGAATCTTTTTTTATCCCATTGCATAATATGAAATTTCTCACCTGCCTTCCTCAAATGTGAGGTGAGAGTTAGGCCTGTCATTTTTTCCCCTCGTCCTCTCAAGTCCTCTAATGTTCTTTCCAGGTTCTCTTCACGTTTTAATAGAATGGGCTCAAATTATAGACTTCCTATAATTTCAAATTTGATTGCTAGGAGCTCGCCTGTCATAGTGTAGAAAGATTAAATAGCTGAGTATTGAGATGCTGGGATTGGTGATTATTACGTGTAGGTATAATGCAATCTTTCTAATTAATGTGCCTTTGTATTATATATAATATGTTTATTTCACTAGTATTATAATAATAACATAAAAGAATTCCTGGATTTATTGCTTCATCTGTAAAATGATAATAGCACCTCAGAGTTGGTGCGAGGAGCTGAAGAATTTGTATAAGCCACTTTGATATGTAAAGCATCCATATGAGTTTATTCAAGGGGGAAATTTAGGAATATAAAGGAAGGAAAAATCACTTGTAACAGCAATAACTAGGGAAGATCACCGTTCATGTTTTGCTGTATCCTATCATATATACATAATATTGGAAGTATGGTACTTACTGTTTTATTGATAAGAATACAACTTTTACTGTTGGTTTTTTAAATTTTAACGGGAGGAGGAATAGCTGATGAAAAGAGTTGGGTGGGGAGGGGAGAAGTGCTTTAAGTGGGTTTACTGGAAATCAGGAGATCTGAATTCTGGTTCTGGATCTGCCACTAAATGGATTTAGGGAATATTCCAACATTCTGAGCTTCAACTTCCAGTTCTGTACAATGAGAGTTGGACGTAGATGCTCTCTGAGCTCTTTCTGATCCTTTGTGGGTACAAGCTTTTCAAGGGAACTGGGTTTGGGAAATAATATATAATAAAGTGGGAGGAGAGAACCTTGCTCTTAAAAGGAAAACGCAGCTGGGCCCGACTGCGTTAACACTGCGCACATTCAGTAATCCACCTTCTCTTCAATCTCTTTTTTTTGTTTGTTTTTTTGCGGTACGCGGGCCTCTCACTGCTGTGGCCTCTCCCGTTGCGGAGCACAGGCTCCGGACGCACAGGCTCAGCGGCCATGGCTCACGGGCCCAGCCGCTCTGCGGCACGTGGGATCTTCCCGGACCGGGGCACGAACCCATGTCCCCTGCATCGGCAGGTGGACCCTCAACCACTGCGCCACCAGGGAAGCGCCTCTTCAATCTCTTGATTCCTCTTGCATGGTTCCCTCCTAGACATCCCTCACCTCTGGACCATTTAAGCAACTTCCCCTGCAGCCCCGAGAGCCTACCTCGTAGGATGGGGACAGTACGGTTTGTGTCACAGGGGTCTTTGACATAACGTAACAATGCGCAGGGGAGCCCCCACCTAGGACCCTCCGCTCCCTCTAGAAAAGTCCTCGGAGGCTGCGGTGGTTAGGATGGGGCACTTTTGCGCGTGTCCCCTGTGGCTGGAGAAGAGCTTCATCTTGGATGGAGTGGCGGTGAGCACCATGGCCCGCACCTATGAGCACTTGAGGCCTAAGCTCTGGTCGGCAATTCCACCCTACAACGCGCAGCAGGACTACCACGCCCGCCGGTACTTCCGGAGCCGCGTGGTTCCGCCCATCTTGCGGAAAACCGATCAGGTACAGGAGCGCCGTGGAGGACCCCACCGTTTGTGCCCGCAGAGCTTGGCCCTCGTGGCGGGGCCGACTTCCCAGATCCGGGCGTCTCATGGCAGCGCCGTCACCACCAGGGAGGCTCCCCGACTCGCACCCTCTCAGTTTTCTTAATGAAACCCGGGAACTGGCGGAGGCGGGAGACAGTTGAGCGCGAGCTCACTGAGCTCACAGAACCACTTTCCACGCCTGAACTTGAGAATGATTTCATTTTGGGTTTCTGCAAGCCTCTGCCAAACAAATGGGTTTCGTTGTCGTTTTTGGCATCACGGATCCACCCTTTGGGGTGACCTCCCGCCGCAAATTCTCAGAAAGCCCGACAATCGGTAAAAAGACAAAGAACTGCCTAAGCGAGGCGCCCTCGGTCCGGTGACGTCATAGTTCAAGAGGGCTCGCTCGCTGCGACCTTCTGTGAGCTGACTGGAAGGAAACCTCCCAAAGTTCTGCAGCCCTCGCTTCTCCCCAGGCCTTTTCCCTCGTGGATGTTGCCCCTCCCCCGCAGAGTACTTCCCCTGGATCAAAGATCCTGAGGCTATTATAGGCTCAGCTCCAATGTTTTTCAACACTTTTGCTTCCAATATTTGTGTCTATAATACATGTCAGTGACTTAGGGAGAGGAGGACTTAATGCGGGTTATTCTGTGAACAAATCTTGGGAGTTTTTGTGGTCCTGGGTGTTCGTGTGTGCACATGTGTGTTCAGTACATGCATATGGACACACACATCTGTGTGTGCCATGTTTGTGTGTGTTTGCTGTCTACTCATGTGATTTTTATAGCAGAAGGAGCCAGAATCTGGGGGAAAACTCGAGAGTTTAAAAGCTTGAAAAATAATATGGTGTACACACTTTTGAATTTTTCTATGTTCCATTTTGTAAGTATTCTTTAACCGTCACAGACACCATTTGTGGTAGGTATTATTTTCATTTAAATGAAGATCATGTTTATTGAAACTTTAATATACCAGGCCCTTTATTTGAAGGCCCTTTATATCTCACTTAAATTTCAAAGCAACCCGCCATTTTACTGATGAGGAAATTGAGGTCCAAAAAAGCTGTGTCATTGTCCTAAGGTCACACAGCTTGTTAGCGGTAGAGCTGGAATTAGAACCAGTCTCTCTGGTGTTAGACATTGAGCCCTTAACTGCCAAGCTACACTGCCTCTCCCTGAAAGGCAATAAGTCACTAAGTATATTTAATCTGTCTGGCCCTGTTACCCCTGGCTGTGACCTCTCCCTCCCTCCAACAAGCCCAGAGGCAGGGGTTGGACTGTGCATCTCTCTGCATCATGACTGATATAGTCTTCTGCATTTTCTCCCTCATTCTCAGGATCATGGCGGTACAGGAAGGGATGGCTGGATAGTGGATTATTTCCACATCTTCGGGCAAGGACAGAGATACCTCAACAGGAGAAACTGGTCAGGGGCAGGCAAGTGCCACACCTCCCTCTCCAGTCTCACCATGGTCCCACCTAGGAAGAGTGGTGTGCATTCCATAGAGAGAGAAACTGGGCCATAAAGAGACCTGGTTGGGGGAAGAGACCCAGGGTCTAACTGCATCCTCTAGCTCTTCTTCTCATACATGAGCAGATGGTGTCACAGTGCTCCCTGTTAGTTATGGAGCATCTGCTGTATGTCAGGTGCTTTTTACCCTCAGAGTATCCCCAGGTTACAGCCAGGGAAATTGAGGTTTAGGGAGTTAAAATGATTTGCTAAGAAGGGCTGAGCTAGGGTTGGAATTCTACTCTTTCCAACGAAAGCCTGTGTTCTTCTCACTGCTCCCAGAGCAGGCTGTGTCCTGCTCACTCTCTAGGCCCCATTTAGCAGCAACAGAAAAAGGGAGAGTTGAGACCTGTTTTTCTGGCAGGGTGAACCCTCCTCCCACCCCAACTCCACCACCCTTTGGCCACATTCTAGTCACATGTCCCCTGGCACCACTGGCCAAATTGAGCTCATCCATTTTCTCCAGCTGGGTCAGATGCAAGGGTGAAATTTTCTCAGTTCTCCTGGCAGCAAAGCAAGTTCAGCTAAGCCCAGAAATTTCTGGCCCTTCCCGTCCCAGCATGTACCATTCACGCTCCCCTGCATGCTATTCCTAGTATGAGGCTTGGTTTCCAGGATGCCATCTGTCTCCTCCATCTCAGCAGCCCTTGGCTTTTCAGGATTGAGGGTTCAGCTGGGACATGGGAGCACAGTGACTATACCTGGATCGGCCTCCTATACCAGCCCAACGGGAGTGGGGAAAGCAAGAGGGGGCTGAATACAGGTTCAGGCTTCTC
This sequence comes from Neophocaena asiaeorientalis asiaeorientalis, assembly GCF_003031525.2. Lineage (NCBI taxonomy): Eukaryota > Metazoa > Chordata > Mammalia > Artiodactyla > Phocoenidae > Neophocaena > Neophocaena asiaeorientalis. Next base: position 2,792,886 of record NW_020171981.1, read on the forward strand.
TCTCTGTCCCGCAAGGGCATTCCCTCCAGCAGGTGACCGGACATGACAACTATAATGCCAATCTGAAAGCGACCCAGGGGTTCAATGGTCGGTTTGGCTATCGCCGGAACACCCCAGCCCTCCGCCAGCGCCCATCTGTCTTTGGAGAGGTCACCCAATTCCCTCTCTTCTAACAGCAGCTCTTCTCTTCACACTCCTCGACCTGAATTTCTGAGATGTGTATATGAACTCAGTGTTATTTTACATTAAAACTTCTGTGTGTGTGTCTCCAAGTGTGCCGTTTCTTCTTTGAGGCTGGTGGAGGGGGCAAGCTAGTTTCTCCAACCTCGGCTTCCCTACCCTATGGAGGAGGTGGAAGGAGAAAGGGCATCTCAGGCTGTGCCTTAAACTCCATGCAAACGGAGTGCCAGGCTTGAAAGGAGAGGCCTCAGGTCTCCCCTGCCGCTGCGATAAGGAGGAACGACACTACTTAAGCCCTCATCCAAGCTCTTCCCCAGGCATCGGGACGGCCCAGGTCAGAAGCTGGCTACTGTTTCCATCAAGAACGGAGCAGGCAGTGCGGCCACAGGGATTGGCGTTGGTTGCCCTGAGAAGGAGTTCCTGATTTTCCTGCGTCATCCCATCCGAAAGAACTGACATCCTCCTTCTCCTTCCCACCCTCAACTCATCAAGAGGCAGGGGACGACCAGAGTGTATCTGGGGCCGAGGATTCTGACACAGTAATACCGTGTATACGGAAGCTTTCTCTACTAATGCTATGTCAGCTTCCTTTTCAGCTAGTTTCCAAGTGCCCCACCCAGTTTATTTTTCAAGTGCCCCACCCAGTTTATTGGTGGCCAAGAGGAAAACCAGAGCAGATGATGGATAGAAAAGGAGGTGGAGGAGGTGGAACTTTAGAATACGAAGCTTGCCGGAATTCCAGAGTGGGTGGAACCTGTTCGTATTGAATCACCATAAGTGGACAAGAAAGAGAGGCCCATTAGACCGTGGGGTTATAGCTCAGAGATAGAGTGTTTGACTGCAAATCAAGAGGTCTCTGGTTCAATCCTGGTTGCCCCCTTCCTCCTTTATCCTTTTACTTCCATTAAGTGGAAGTGAGTAAATATTTCTTCACTCCCAGCCCCAGGGTCACTAGAGGAGGAAGACAAGAATTCTCAATGGATTCTTGTTCAGAATTACTAGTTACTCTCGCATTCTAAATGACCACTGAGAACAGATCCCTGGAGGACTCCGTTGGGCTTCAATTAAGACAAAGTCCATGAGGAAATTCCTAGTCTAAGATTAGATCTGAGCGCGGTGAACACAATTTAGCAATATGATGTATGACAGAGTAAAGATAAAGACATTCGTACAACATGTATTGTTGAGAGCTTAGTACACGCAAGGCTGCAGTGAATTAAAAGATGAAAGAGGGCAGCTGTCCTCAGGGAGCTTTCAGTCTAGTGGAAGTTGACACATTCACACACAGCCATCAGAGGAAGAGCACTCTGTAGCTCAAGAAAGAGATACCTTTTAAAAAGACCTATTCAGGGACTCTCCTGGTGGTTCAGTGGTTAAGGCTCAGTGCTTCCAATGCAGGGAGTGTGTGTTCAATCTCTAGTCGGGGAACTAAGATCCCACAGGTGCTGTGTGGCTAAGAAACCTTAAAAAAGACCTACCCACTTTTTCTAGATATAATTTAGAGATCCAGCTCAGTCTTGTCCCTGGAAGTGTCCACTGCTTGTGCCAAGAACCCTAGGCACATATTCAGGGCAATACCTCAAGTTTGAAAATGCCAAGTGGAAGCATTTGATTGGCCGAGCCGTGGTCAGACATGCATGTCGTTTTCCTCCAGGAAATTACCTCATTTTCTCATTTGTGTGTTTTTCTTTGTGCCTGTTGGTAATTTGAACTTCAACAGCCTCACAGTACAATTATCCACCTGTTCCAAACCTACCAAATTAATTTTTCAAGGCAGTCCTCCTGACACCCTCCATCCTTCTGTTTCAGGCTGTTTAGACCTGCCACCCAGTTTGGGGTGCCTTGGGAATTCCCATTCTGTCTCCTCTGTGTTGGATTCTCTGTTTCCTGGGCAATGTCTTCCTTTTTCTTAGTTTCCTTCTTTATATGGTGGAGAATAATCCGCAGGAGCTTCTTGAGAAAGAATATATGGGAGGCAAAATTCTTGAGTCCTGGCATGTCTGAAAATATTTTTATTTTACCCAAACACTTGAGAGATAGTTTGTCTGGGAATAAAATTATTGTTGAGATTTTTTTTTTCAGAAGTTTGAAAATCATTGTCTTCTAGCTTCTCTTGGTAGGTGTCATTGTCATTCTTGATGTCTTGATGTCATTCTTATTTCCATATGTGACCTGCTTCTCTCTGTAAAATCTTAGAATCTTTGTTCCTGATGTTCTGAAGTTTTTCAATGATGTACATGGTGATCCCTTTCAATCTAGAGATTCAAATCCTATCTTAAGTTTTATTTTTCTTTTATACTTTGTTCTCCATTGTTTGCTCATCTGGGGACTTACCTTTTCTCCCCTACTGTTCCTTTGTCTTTTTGTTCCCCCCTACTCTTCATTTGTCTTTTTGTTGTACTTTCTAGGAGATTTGCTCATTTGATCTTCCGACTTCTTTGTTAGCTTTTTTTTTCTTGTTTTTTGAGGTTCACGGGCCTCTCACCACTGTGGCCTCTCCCGTTGCGGAGCACAGGCTCCGGACGCGCAGGCTCAGCGGCCATGGCTCATGGGCCCAGCCGCTCCACGGCATGTGGGATCCTCCCGGACCAGGGCACGAACCCGCGTCTGCTGCACCGGCAGGCGGACTCTCAACCACTGCGCCACCAGGGAAGTCCTTTGTTAGCTTTTTGATTTCAGTTTTCTCATAGTTCCAACTGCTCCTTTGCTATTACATTCTGTTCTAGTTTTATGGATACAGGTTATTCTCTGGTTTCTTTAAAATTATGGTTCTTTCTGAAGTATTCTTCTCCAAGTACTGTCTGTTTTTCCTCAGTGTCCTTTTTGCTGCTGTTTCCTTTGGTTTTAGATTCTTGTGTTGAGAGCATTCACCAAATAACTGGCACTCCATAGGGTAAAGGCCATTGGAAGCTCTGTATTCTTCAGTAGGCTTGCTGACTGATGGATTTCCTTGTGGGGAGTCCAACGGTGAGCCAGCCTTTTCATTTGGGAACTTGCAAATGTCTATATCTGCGGATCACCATGCCCCTATTCCTTGGGTCATTTAGTTTCTCCATAGAAAAATTCTGAGATCTCCTGCCTGGGGAGTAGAACAAGGAGGTGGAAGGGAATTAGTGACACCATTTTTTAATAAGCAGACTTTCGCTTAATCCCTAAAGCCATTCTGAAAGCCCTTGGCCACCCAGTTGGAAGTGGAGGGGTCTCACAGGTTCAGTCTCCCCAACAGATCTTTCACCCTTGGGACTGGGGATAGAGATTAAGGATCTTAACTGCTCCTTATATAGACTTTCACCAAAATTCCCTATTTGCAGCCCACCTGGCGGTGCCAAGTTCCCAGCTTTTCTGGGATTCCTCAAGTATCAGTCAGTTCTCTTCTCTGTTCCTCTCCACAGTTCTCACTCTTGGAAACCACCATTCCATTTTCTGTCTGTATGAATTTGACTACTGCAGTACCTCATATAAGTGCAATCACACCATGTATGTCTTTTGTGTCTGGTTTATTTTACTTAGCATAAAGTCTTCAAGATTCCTCCATGTTGTAGCAGGTGTCAGAATTTCATTCCTTTCTAAGGCCGCATTTTATATATATACAAACATATATATAAACACTTTGTTTATCCGTCAGTGGACACTTGCATTGCTTCCATCTTTTGCTCACTGTGTGTAATGCTACCATGAACAGTATGAACAGAATATACAAATATCTGTTTGAGTGCCTACTTCAAATTCTTTGGAGTGTGTACTCAGAAACGGAATTGTTGACCATATGGTAATTCTATGTTTGATTTTTTGAGGAACTGCCATATACCCAGATATATTTTAAAATTTGATGCCTAGTGGGACCCAGGTCTCCAGATTTGTTTATCTCCCAGGTCATTTTAATGTGCACTCAAGATGAATAACCACTGTCAGCGCCAATACTTAGGTTTCAGCTTCCTCTTCTCTGCTAAATCACACCCCCCACACTGCTTTCCACCTTCAAAAACTGTCTGACACAGCTCTTCTGTTCCCTCTCCAGTTCTCTTTGTCCTTGTCAAGTTGTGTATGCTATTGTTTTAGAAGACTTTTGGGAGAGGATGGAGCTATTGATAAATACACGTTCCATGTTTGTTTCTCTATGATAATTATTTTTATATGGATTTTAATGTGTGCATACATGTGGCCTATCTCTTGAGTTGGAATTCCTTAAGAGCGACTGCTTTGCTGTGCTTGCTCTTCCTTTACAGTGGCCAGGAAACAGTTTTCTTGCATTCTCCCATTCATTCATTCATTCATTTGTTCATGTAGCCACAGTACAGAACACCTACCACGTGCTGGGCGCACACCGTATGCTCCACATAGGATGGCAGTTTTTGGCCAAACAACAGATATAACTCTACCAACATACACATTTGGTCAAATGAAAGCTGTCTTCAGTTCCTTGCCCTTTTTGTTGTGTCTTTGTTTTGATAGACACATGCCCGGATGATATTTGAAGTTGCTTTCAACGCACTGAGCCACGTCCACCTTTTAACCCAAGTAATTAAAAGGTCACTTTTCTATTTATTTATTTTTTAATTAATTAATTTATTTTTTGGCTGCACTGGGTCTTCGTTGCTGTGCGCGGGCTTTCTCTAGTTGTGGCGAGCAGGGGCTGTATCAGTTGCAGGGTGCGGGCTTCTCATTTCGGTGGCCTGTTGCCAAGCACAAGCTCTAGGTGTGTGGGCTTAGTTGCTCCGTGGCATGTGGGATCTTCCCGGACCAGGGCTCGAACCTGTGTCCCCTGCACTGGCAGGCGGATTCTTAACCACTGCGCCACCAGGGGAGTCCCCTACCCTTTTAATTAAGTGTTGCAACACTTAACAGAATTTGGACTTATTACAGCAGGACTAGAATCTTTCATTATCCAGCAGGAGTCCCAACCTCAAGTCCTACTGTTCCCTTTGCAATCACTACACCTTTTCTGTCTCTTAGTAGTTTCCAGGAGACCTGGGGGCTTTGGGTCTAATTCTACCCAGTGTTGCTGAGAAAGTTTTTGAGAAAGGTCAGCTGAAACTGCCTTCATTAACTAATTAATCATCAAAGTGTGGAAGAAGGGACTTGCTGTCCCTTCCTTTTGCTCTCACAGGGCCCCAGCTGGGGAGAGAGTACTTCCTTACAGTATTCAGAAGGAATGTCTATTACTGGATGATGGCATTGTGCAGGTGGGGGTCAGAACCCTGTGGTGGAATAGTTCATCACAAGGCAGCTGGTCCCTATTTCAATTCCGTTTTCTTCCCCAGAAATTCCCCCCTCTATTTCTAAGAGAGAGTTTAAACCCAATTGGCATCACTTTTAGAAGCCTGTTTGTACATTGATAGCTGAAATGCTTTTATGTCCCTTCCTTTGCCACTTAGTAAGAATTGCTTAAGTGGATGGAGTACATGCCACACACTCGGTGCTGTACTTTGGCTTCACATCTTGTACCTCAGTCTGTCCCAAGGGTGGGATGGGTATGCAGGTACATGCAATTTGACAGCAGCTAGCCAACAGGTCACAAAAAACACTGAACCACAGAGTGAAAAAATGATTCCTTTTTCAATTCGTTTTGTTCCTGAGTAACTTAAGGGAAAAGTTTTCTTTGGTGTCAACTGTCTAACACTTCTGAATCCTCTCTTTTTTTTAATCAAAGGGAGTAGATGTAACTATCTTGCTAGTGTTTTTTTTGTTTGTTTGTTTGTTTTGCGGTACGCGGGCCTTTCACCGCTGTGGCCTCTCCCGCTGCGGAGCACTCCGGACGCGCAGGCCCAGCCGCTTTGTGGTATGTGGGATCCTCCCGGACCGGAGCACGAACCCGCGTTCCCTGCATCGGCAGATGGACTCCCAACCACTGCGCCACCAGTGTAGCCCGCTAGTGTTTTTTGTTTGTTTTTGCTGTGTCACGCAGCGGGCCCTGGGCAGTGAAAGCATGACGTCCTAACCACTGGACCGCCATGGAATTCCCTAACTAGTGTTTAATAATTTGTATTTGATTTTCCATTCTACTTATGGCAAGTGATACTGGTTTTCCTTTTTTAATGACAACTTTATTGATATAATTCGTATTTGATAAATGTACCTATCAAACATGTACAATTCAATTCTTTTTAGTATATTTACAGAGTTGTGAAATGGTCACCACAATCAATTGTAGAACACTTTCATCAACCCCAAAAGAAACCCCATACCCATTGGCAATCACTCCCCATTCCCTCCAACCTATCCATCTCTAGGCAACCACTGAATTACTTTTTGTCTCTATAGATTTGCCTGTTCTAGACATTTCATATACATTGACTCATATAACATGTGGTCTTTTGTGACTGGCTTCTTTCACTCAGCATACTGGTTTTCAAAGTTCATCCATGTTGTAGCATGTATCAGGACTTCACTCCTTTTTATGGCCATATAATATTCCATTGTGTGGATATACCACTTTTGTCTGGCCATTCATCAGTCGATGGATATTTGAGCTGTTTCCATGTGTTGGCTCTTATGCTGCTATCGTCAAAGAAAAACAATAGTTGATCTAAGAAAGAAATGGAAAATTTTATTCAAGCCAGATCGAGAATTATAACCCAGGAACAGCCTCTCAGAAAGCTCTGAGAAATGTTCTGCCCATTAGAGGTCAAAGCACAGTTATATATGGTTTTGACACTGAGGACTGTACATTAAATGACAGTTTACACAATCCAGGTCTACAGGTACAAAGCAAGTAGTGGGTGGGCCACGGGTCACAAGATTAAGAAGGAAGGTTATCTCCTAAGGAGTTGTGACCCTTGATGAGATTAAGAAGGAATGTTATCTCTAAAGAGATCTGGTTAATGCAGACGCACACTAAAGGGGAGGGGGAGGAGGCTCAAATGGGCAAAGACAAATTTTCTGCTTAAATTTTTCTTGCTATAAAATATGAGTTTTATTTCATCACTATGAATATTCATGTACAAGTTTTTGTATGGATATATGTTATCATTTAACCTACATATATACTGAGGAGTGGACTTGCTGGGTCATTTGGTAATGTTACTGAAAGTGGGGTCCGGCTGCTCACCGCTCAAAAGCCAATAAAGAGGCAAGGTTGGTGGAAAGGAAAATTTGCTTTATTTTGAAGGCTGGCAACCGGGGGGAGGGCAGACTCCTGTCCAAAGGCTGACTCCCCACCACTGACAATCAGTGGGCAAGAGCCTTTGTAGATGGAGGGAGGGGGCTACATGCAGAAAGCTCTGACAGTTATCTTAAAATTGGTCCTGCGGTGGTCTGACCAGCATCATCTTGATTGTTGTAAGTATAGTTAATCTTCAGTTCCAGGGTCAGTTTGTTCCCATTTCCTTGAAGCCAGTTCTCGGAATTGTAGCAGCTTATGTCATGGCTATAGTCTGGTCATCATGTAGTTAACTTCTCGGGGTGGGGGGGCGTTCAGTATCTACAAGACAGCTCACAGGACGTGGCTCAGAATATTATCTATAGTCCTTGACTATAGTCCTTGACTATGCTTAATGACTAAACTATCTTATTTCTCTGATTAAACTTATTCTTTGGCTAAAGTTTTTTCACAGACAAAAGGCAGGCGGAGGTTATGGCAGGGAAGGAATCATGTAGTTAACTTCTCGGGGTGTATCGGCGTTCAGTATCTACAAGACAGCTCACAGGACGTGGCTCAGAATATTATCTATAGTCCTTGACTATGTTTAATGACTAAACTATCTTATTTCTCTGATTAAACTTATTCTTTGGCTAAAGTTTTTTCACAGACAAAAGGCAGGCGGAGGTTATGGCAGGGAAGGACCACAGGGTCCTGCTCTGCTTCAGTAATTATGTTTAACCTTTTGAGGAACTGCTAGACTTTTTTCCAAAGGGTTGATTTTCTGTTAAAGTTTCTTTTTCAAATAAATTTAAGTAAATATCGACTCCGTATACAACAGCTACAAGAACTAATTAGTGGGGAATTCCCTGGCAGTCCAGTGGTTAGGACTCAGCACTTTCACTACCAGGGCCCAGGTTTGATCCCTGGTGGGGGAATTAAATTCCATGAGCCTGTGGTGCGGACAAAAGAAATAATAATAAAATAGCTTCACAGTGGTGATCGTTTTGAAATGTATAGAAATATTGAATCACTATACTGCACACCAGCAACTTACATAGTGTTGTAGGTCAATTATTCTTCAAAAACAGGGACTTCCCTGGTGGCGCAGTGGTTAAGAATCCACCTGCCAACGCAGGAGACGCAGGTTTGAGCCCTGGTCCGGGAAGATCCCACATGCCGTGGAGCAACTAAGTCCATGCACCACAACTACTGAGCCTGCGCTCTAGAGCCCACAAGCCACAACTACTGAGCCCGTGTACCACAACTACTGAAGCCCGTGCACCTAGAGCCCGTGCTCTGCATCAAGAGAAGCCACTGCAATGAGAAACCTGCACACTGCAACGAAGAGTAGCCCCCGCTCGCCGCAACTAGAGAAAGCCCGTGCGCAGCAACAAAGACCCAATGCAGCCAAAAATAAATAAGTAAATATTTTTTAAAAGCTGCTGGATTCTGAAAAATAATGTAGTTATTAAAAACAAACAAACTCATAAAGAAGGAGATCAAATTTGGGGTTACCACAGGTGGGGTGTGGGGAGAACTGGACAAAGGTAGTCAAAGGTACAATCTTCCCGTTACAAGATAAGTCCTAGGGATGTACTGTACAACATGAGTAATATAATTAACACTGTTGTATATGAAATTTGTTAAAAGTGTAAATCCTAAGAGTTCTCATCATAGGGAAAAATTCTTCTATTTCTTTTATTTTGTATCTATATAAGACGATGGATGTTTGCAAGAAAAGAATATAGGTGAAAGAATACAGCCATGAGAAGGCAAATTCTGCTCAGGGAAGGAAGGATATAGAGACAAATACATCCAATAAATATTTGTTGTGTGTTTACTATGCCTGCAGTGAGATCACACCCTAGTTGGGGAGACAGAAAATAAACAAATGCATAAATAATCCAATGTTAGGCTCTGATGTGGGCATAACCCAGGCAGAGGCATCCCCAAGCAAACAGCTGCATTTAGTGCTCAGCTACAGCAACAGAGAGGTGCCCATTCAAGTTCTGTGCCAGGTTTGGGAAGCATGCTTGGACCTACAGCCCCAACCCTGCTTCTTGAGCACTTAGGGGTGACATTTTGCCTTACCGAGCAGCTCTGTGTTGATTTCTTTCTGTGTGACTTTCGTTGATGCACACACAGAAAAGAGCACATATCAAGTGTGCAACTCAATGAACATCCCACCCCAAGCACACCTGGGTAACCAGCATGCAGCATCCCTCACCAGGTGCCCTTGCAGTCCCTCTGCCACTAACGGTTACCAGCGTCTTGACACGAACACCATAGATCTGTTTTGCATGGTTCTGAACTTTATGTAAGTGGAATTAACAGCACATGCTCAGTGCATACTCTCTGGTTCTTTAACTCAAGATTAGGTCTGTGAGGTATATTCATGTTGTTGTCTCTATCAGTGGTTTGTTTTTTTCATTGTCATCTTTCATTGTCTGACTCTCACAGTTTACTTACCCATTCTATTAATGGACATATGAGTCATTTCCACTATTCTCTCTCTCTTAAAATTTTATTGGAGTATAGTTGATTTACGATGTTGTATTCGTTTCAGACGTACAGCAAAGTGACTCAGTTTTATATATGTATATATATATTCATTCTTTTTTTGATTCTTTTCTTATATAGGTTATCACAGAATATCGAGTAGAGTTCCCTGTGCTATACAGTAGGTTCTTATTAGTTATCTATTTTATATATAGTAGTGTGTATATGTTAATCTCAATCTCCCAGTTTAACCCTTCCCCCACGTTTCCCCTTTAGTGTCCATAAGTTTGTTTTCAATATCTGTAAGTTTTCCACTATTCTTTTTTTTTTGGCCAAGCCACACCAAGTCCTAACCACTGGACTGCCAGGGAATTCCTTCGCTATTCTTTTAATAATTTTTTTTCTTGCTAAAAAAAGAATAAAAGTGAAAGAAAAAAAATCTATCAAAAATAAAATAGCGTCTCACACACACACACACACACACACAAATACTGGGAATTCCCTGGTGGTCCAGTGGCCAAGACTGGGCTCCCAATGCAGCGGTCCCAGGTTCGATCCCTGGTCAAGGAACTAGATCCCACATGCACGCTGCAACCAAGAGCCTGCATGCCGCAACTAAAAGATCCCTCATGGACTTCCCTGGTGGCCAATGCAGGGCACACAGGTTCGAGCCCTGGTCCGGGAAGATCCCACATGCCGCAGAGCAAATAAGCCCGTGCACCACAGCTACTGAGCCTGCACACTAGAGCCCGCGAGCCACAACTACTGAGCCCAAGTGCCACAATTACGGAAGCCCGCGTGCCTAGAGTCAGTGCACCACAACAAAGAGTAGCCCCTGCTCGCCGGTACTAGAGGAAACCTGTGCGCAGCAACGAAGACCCAGTGCAGCCAAAAATAAATAAATTAAATAAACTAAAAAAAGAAGATCCCTCATGCCGCAGCGAAGATCCCACGTGCCGCAACCAAGACCCGGTGCAACCAAGTAAATATTTAAAAAATACTTAGGGGGGCTTCCCTGGTGGCGCAGTGGTTGAGAGTCCGCCTGCCGATGCAGGGGACACGGGTTCGTGCCCCGGTCTGGGAAGATCCCACATGCCGTGGAGCGGCTGGGCCCGTGAGCCATGGCCACTGAGCCTGCGCGTCTGGAGCCTGTGCTCCGCAGCGGGAGAGGCCACAACAGTTAGAGGCCCGAGTACCGCACAAAAACAAAACAACAACAACAAAAACTAAGGAATGAACTTAACAAAAGATGGGCAAGACCTCTATTCTGAAAATTACAAAACTGCTGAAATTAAAGAACACTCAAATAAATAAAAGAATATACCATGTTCACATATAGAAGCCTCAGCAATGATAGGGGATGTCAGTTCTCCAGACCCCTAAAAACAGCACAATCCCAATCAAATTCCAGCATTTTTAAGTTGTCAAGCTGATTCTCAAATTTATACGGAAATACAAAACTCCTAGAATATCCAAAGTCATCTTCAAAGAAAGGAACAAAATTGAGCGACTTAACACTGCCTGCTCTCCATACTTTATATAAAGCTATGGTAATCAAGACAGATGGTACTGCCATAAGGATCGACAAATAGATCAGTGGTGGAGAATCGAAAGCCCAGAAATAGATCCCACTTATATGGTCATTTGATTTTTAACAAGGCACCAAAATAATTCAATGGGGATAAAAAGTCTTTTCAAAAATTGGTGCTAGAATAACTGGATATCCATATGGAAGAAGATGAATCTCATACCATACACAAAAATAAATTCCAAAAAGAGATGGCTCATCACTACCTAGGGTAGACCCAAAATGTAGTGATGTGAGCTAGTTAAGCCTAGAGTTGACTATGATTTCAGTGACATCCAGAAGTGTGTACTCTTCAAGGCTCTCTAGAATACAGGAAGTCTCCTTCTTAATAACCACAACACCAGGCAAATGCTATGGGCTAATGACCCAGCCACAGAAAATGCAGATTGGCGAACTGGAGACTATTATTATGCTCTGTGACTCCTATTAAAAAGAAAAATTCAACTGAATAAATTTGAAGATCTAGTTGGTTTTATATAACTATTCATAAGGAGCTCTGAGGAGCTATACAAAAATGGAAAACTTTTACAGGCGGAAGGGGGCAGAGCAAGGAAGTTATTCTAGCAAAGAATGGATTGTTTCAGGCAAGGTTACCTTTCTTTGGGGATAGTTGGGGGGGGTCTATCAAGTAGATTACCTCACTAGTGTTGACCAGGTAATTCCAGATTGGTCACATTCCTGGGAGAAGCTGAAACTGCAGTTACGTTAGGTATTAAGTCTTGGTTTGCTGATGTGAGACTTAGCACAAGTGACTCCATTTGGGAGCCTGTTGTTTATTTTTTTAACACTCTCTAATCGTTTCCTAAGCAGTGTGGCTTGTTTTTGAGTGGCATGTCAATACCTTCCTGGTTGTATGTGGCCTCTTTCCACTGGAGTTGTGAGCGTTGATGCTTGCAACCCCAGGCTGAACACATTTTTATGATGTCCCCCTGTTTAAATGACCTTGTCCTGTGTAATAAATAAATGATTGTCTTCAAAAAAATTAATTCTAGAAGGATCATAGACCTAAAGATGTTAAAGGAAAACATAGGAAAATATCTCTCTGACTTTAGGCTAGGCAAAGGTTTCTTAGTGCATGACTAGGAGTCTCTCCATGAGCAAACTTAGGCATGCACGCTCTTCTGAGTTCTCTCAAAACTAAGCCTTGACTTTTGGACTTCCGTGTTCCTCTCTGCATTGTCCAATTTTAGCAAGAATCTTGCGAAGTCAGTTTAGTTAGAATCAGAATCCCCCCTCCGCCATATCTGACCTGGTCCTTCATCCCCCATCATCCTGCAGGTGATGTGTGATCATTCTGGCCTGCCTTTAGTTTGGTTTAGCCAGAATTCTATCCCTGCCCCTGATGTTTTTTCTTAGTGATTTTCCATCCACTAACCCCTGTGCTGCTGCTTGGCTGTAAATTCCCACTTGTCCGTGTTTCATTCAGAGTTGAGCCCAATCTCTTTCCCACTACAAGACCCCATTGCAGTGGTCCCTATTGGCTCTAATCTTAAATAACATTATTCTTTAACAAGTGTCATGAATAATTTTTCCTTTACCAAGAGGACACAAGAAGCATAAAAGAAAATATTGATAAAGTAGACTTCATCAAAATTTAAAGTGTCTGCCTATCAAAAGAAAATGAATGGGCAAGTCTAGGCTAGGAGAAATTATGTGCAAAATATATATCTGACAAAGAACTAGTGTCCAGCATGTGTAAAGAACTCTTACTACCTGAAAGTAAAAAGATTGTAAGCAATCCAATTAAGAAATAGAGAAAAGATTTGAAGAGACATTTCACAAATGAGGAGATACAAATAAATGGCCAATAAACCCACGAAAAAATATTTAATATCATTAGTTACCAGAAAAATGCAAATTAAACTCACATTGTGACACTCCACATGTATCAGAATGTCTAAAATTAAAAAGACTGACAATACCAGATACCAACTCTCAAGCAAATTGGTGGGAATATAAAATGGTATATACCATTTGGGGAAAAGGTCTGGCAGTTGCATAAAATAAAATATATTGACCTACCTCTCAGCAATCCCATTCTTAGGATTTTACTCAAGATAAATGAAAACATATGCTCACAAAAGACCTAGACAGAAACATTCATAGCAGGAATTCTCTGGTTGTCCAGTGGTTAGGACTCTGGACTCTCACTGCCAAGGGCCTGGGTTTGATCCCTGGTCGGGGAACTAGATCCCTCATGCATGCCACAACTAAGGAGTCCACATGCTGCAACTAAAGATCCCGCATGCCACAACTAAGACCCGGCACAGCCAAAATAAATAAATAAATATTTTTTAAGAAAAAGTGGTTGCCTGTTGGGGGGAGGGACAAAGATTAACTGGGAAGGGGAATGAGGGATGATGTCAATGTTCCATTTCTTGCTGGAAGTTTGGGTTACACAGAGTTAGTGAACATACACCTAAGATGTATGTATTTCATTTAATGTAACTTTAACATAAACACTGTAAAAACTGAATATCTAATTATAGTTAATGATATGCATGCTGAAGTATTTAGGAGGAAGTGTACTCTTTGTCTGCAACTTACTTCCAAATGTACTAAAAGGGACTTCCCTCGTGGCGTAGTGGTTAAGAATCCTCCTGCCAATGCAGGGGACATGGGTTCGAGCCCTGGTCCGGGAAGATCCCACATGCCGCGGAGCAACTAAGCCCGTGCGCCACAACTACTGAGCCTGTGCTCTAGAGCCCGTGAGCCACAACTACTGAAGCCCAGGCGCCTACAGCCCGTGCTCCACAAGAAGAGAAGCCACCGCAATGAGAAGCCCGTGCACTGCAAAGAAGAGTAGCCCCCGCTTGCCGCAACTAGAGAAAGCCCACGCGCAGCAACGAAGACCCAACGCAGCCAAACATAAATTAATAAAATAAATAAATTTTTAAAAAAATGTACTTGGGCTTCCCTGGTGGCGCAGTGGTTGAGAGTCCGCCTGCCGATGCAGGGAACACGGGTTCGTGCCCCGGTCCGGGAAGATCCCACGTGCCGCGGGGCGGCTGGGCCTGTGAGCCATGGCCGCTGAGCCTGCGCGTCCGTAGCCTGTGCTCCGCAATGGGAGAGGCCACAACAGTGAGAGGCCCGCGTACCGAAAAAAAAAGAAAAGTACTAAAAATAGGAGGACTTACTGGATGGAGAGAGGGATAGATATATGTATAGAAATGTAATAAAGCAAGTAGAATAAAATGTTAACTGTAGAATCTAGTTGGTAGGTGTATGGGTGTGTCATGTAAAATTCTTTCACCTGTGTTGAATGAAAAAATTTGTAATAAAATGTTGGGGACTTTTTAAAAAAGGTGAATCAATGTAAGTAAAAGTATTAAATATCATTGCTTTATGAATGTGACAAAAATTTTGAGAGCGGTACTTGAATGACTGAAGTGGAGAAGTAGAACATTACTTCATTGAATCGGCACAGCAACTTTATGAGGTCGGTTAGGTACTAATAAAATCATTGTTTCAGTAATGGGGGAACTAAGGCAGGGAAAGGTTAACTGACCTGCAGTGTGGCATGCCAGGATATTAACCCAGGTATGTTTTGACTCCAGCACACACTATGCTTCACTGTTTGTGCAAAAAATCTTTATTTCCCTGGGTTAATATATTACTTTGTATGTTTCTCAATTATGGCCTTTGCTACACTATAGTGATGTCAGGTATTTAGGCATCTGCATCCTCCTTTATACCATAAAGGGGTATAAAGGCCAGGGGAAAGTTTCCATCTTTGTAGCCTCCATACTTAGCATTGTTCTTAGTGTAGTGCTAACTAGCACATAATAACCTTTCCCTTAGGTTGCTGAATGGATGCAGGAAGGAAGAAAGGAATGCTCTCTAACTTGGATGATGCTTTCTGGCTTAACCTATCTCAACAGCGTACTCTTCCACCACTTTCTGCAGGATTCATGCCTAACCAGACCATTTGATCAGGGCCTATAGTTGTTAACCTGACTTAACAGCTGTGGGGCTATTTATGGTTACCTGACTGTAGGGCTGGCTTGTACAAGCTCCAAAGCAGCAGAATTTGGGACAACCATCTCTGGAGTAGCTGAGGAGTAGCAAAGACCTGACTCTACCTCGGGAAGAGCATTTATCAGTTTACAGACTATGGCTATAGTACAATTTGTCCAGAGTCTGACATCCACTGAATGGACAAATGAATGAATAAATGATGATGAAAGGCAACACAGATCAGTCATGGCAATTAATTCCTTGATTTGCCTCTCATAACGCCCCTCTCCTCATTGGGAAAACAGCTCTGTATTACAGTGTTTGTAAATAACCTTTAGGTTTCCTGGCTTAAGACAAGACTATTTCATTTATTTATTTATCTTTGAAAACTAACTTTATTCTAAAGCAGTAGTTTTCAAACTCTAGTGTGCACATGAATCACATGAAGAACTTTCTAGAATCTGAGAATCTCACCCCTGGAAAGTCTATTCAGTGGTTCAAGGGTAGGGTCCAGGAACATGTCATGTTTAAGAAGACCTTCAAGGTATTCTATTATAGGTAGTCCCCAGGTTACACTTTGAGAAACATTAGTGAAAAGAAATTGGCTCATATAGTTTCTGCAATTTCAGTTATCTCTGCCTCAAAAATAGCCCTGTCTTGTTTTCAAGTACTTTCCACCACAAAACTATGGCACCACTGACTTTTAGAACCATCTCCTTCCTCCTAACCTTTAGTGTCAATCAGCCCTAGAAGAGAAGTTACTATGGATATTGGTAACTTTGTGGATAGAATTGTTATCATTTATTGAGCATCTACTATCTACCAGAGACTATGTGAAATGCTTTACAAATGTAATTGCACCTAATTCTTACAACTTTGCAGGGTAGGTGGTATTGCTCTTATTTTAAGGATGAGGAAAAACTCTCAGAGAGGTTATGTAACTTGTCCAAGGTCACGTAACATAGCTGACAGACTTGTGATTCAAATGCAAGTCAAAGCCATTGCTTTTTCAAACATATAACCCCCATTATTATTGTATGAAATTATTAATATTAATTATTATTATTATTTCTATGCACTCATGCCCTAAGCAAAACACCTTGGTCAATGGTGACTTCAGAACACAGGGCCTTTAAGGCTCATCCATCCATTCATGTATTCATTTAACAATAATTAAGCAACTACTATGTGCCAGAAACTGTGCCAAGCACAAGGGACACAAAGGTGGAGGTCTCTAGCATTATGGAAGTTACATGGATACAGACCAGTACATAGGCAATTATAATACAGAGTAAGTGCTATAATATAATTCACCTAATTAATCTACAAATTTAATATATCTCTCAATAATTACATAAGAAACACTGTTTCTGGAACTGGACAAGCTGAC
This sequence comes from Neophocaena asiaeorientalis asiaeorientalis, assembly GCF_003031525.2. Classification (NCBI taxonomy): domain Eukaryota; kingdom Metazoa; phylum Chordata; class Mammalia; order Artiodactyla; family Phocoenidae; genus Neophocaena; species Neophocaena asiaeorientalis. The sequence goes on from NW_020171981.1 coordinate 2,809,581, forward strand.
CTGAAAGTTCACTTGGAAAAATAAAATTGTAAACAGAACCAGGAAACTCCAGAAAAAGAAGAGTAGTGAGGGAGAAGTAGGCCTATGTCATTAAAATAAAGCTATTAGGGCAGCTTGATAAGACCACATGAATAGATGGATTAATGGAATGGAATAGAGAATCCAGAAACAGACTCAGATACAAATGGGAATATAGTATATGTATATATGTATGTATTTCACACCAGTAGGGAAAATATAAGATTATTCTGTAGAGGTGTTGAGGTGAATGTGTATCAACTAGAAAGATCAAAAAAAAAATCCAAATGGATCAAAGACTTAAATATGTAATATAAAGTTATAAAGGTACATAAAGGAAACATGGGATAAATGAACGCTGATTGAGGAGGGTATAAGGATGGTGGGAGGCTTCTACTGCATTGACTTTTTTTTGGCCTCACCACACAGCAGCAGGATCTTAGTTTCCTGATAGGGTATCAAACCAAGGACCCCTGCAGTGGAAGCGTGGATTCTTAACCACTGGACTGCCAGGGAACTCCCTACTGTGTTGACTTTTGTATCTTTTAAAACATATTTACAATGTATTACCCACTAAAAAATGTTTTGTTGTTAAGAGTGTTTGGCTAGGGAAATAAAAGTTTAGCTCTAGCACAGTGAGTGAGAGGTAGGGAGTCCTAATGAAGCTGGAGAGGTAAGAAGAGTCAGATCATGAAAGAACTCGACATGGCCGCACAGCCCGGCTTATGGGATATTAGTTCCCCAACCAGGGATTGAACCCGGGCCCTCAGCAGTGAAAGTGCAGAGTCCTAACCACTGGACCGCCAGGGAATTCCCAGGACTTCACATTTTTTAAACACGGGCTCTATAGTATGAATAATGGGGAGCTATGAAACGTTTTAAAGCGGTGGGTTGATACAATCATATTTGCATTTTAGAGAGATCACTCTTAGCTATAAAAAGAGTGCATAGATCTATAAGGGATAAAACTGAAAACGGGGAAGTGGACTTCTACCGGGTGAGGGATGATGATGGCCTGAACCAGGCAGGTGGTGAATGGCATGGTGAGGTGGACAGATTTGAAAGATGTTGAGCAGTTAGAATCTTGTTGATTGGATGTTGGAGACGAGGGAGAGATCTAAGAATGACAGCCGGATGGAGAAGTGGTGGTAGTAGGGGATTGGGGGAGTAAGTATAGGTGAGATAACGCATTTAGTTTAAGCGACTTCCAGATGTCCAGTTGGAAATGACTAATAGCCAGGCTTAAAACCCTGGAGCTTGAAAGAGGGCTATGACTGGAGATAATGAATTTGGGATTCATTAGCATATAGATGGTAACTGAAACCCTGTGAGTAGATGAGATCACCCAAGGAGAGCACCTACTGTGAAAGGACCTAAGACAGAACGGACGAAGAAGAAAAAAAGAAAATGTTCCCTGAGAAGGATCTAGAGAAGGAAAATTTGGAGAGTGATGGGAAGAAGTCAAGTGAAAAGTGTTTCGGTAAGGAGAGAGTGGTCCTCAATACCAAAGGCTAGGGGTAGTCCAGATGAGGATGAAATGTGTTATTTGATTTAAATACAGGGGTATTACTGAAGATCACGGGAAGAATAGTTGAGGGGAGGGTTTAGGTTAAGCAGAAGATGAAGCGGAAGCATCTTGTCTCCGAAGTGCAAGCATCTTGTCTCCGAAGTGGAGACAACTTGTTTCAAGTTCGCTAAAGACGGAGAGGAGAGTGCAGCAGCTGGGGGAAAGACATGAGCTTTTTTCTTTTTTAAGGATCAACTGAGCGTATCTAAAATGATGATGACAAAGAACCAATACTTAGGGAGATAGAGGAGAGAGGGAGGAATTGGGTAATACCAGATGCGAGGGGTGGGATCCGAGCAGATGAACCGCCGTGCCTTAGATTAGGAGGGATGCTTCTTGCATCGTAAACGAAGGGAAAGGAAAGGGGAAAGCTGGCAGATTCTAAAGGTTTGGTGCAGGGAAGCTGATGGAATTTCGGTTCTATGGTTTCTATTTAACTCCGTAAAATACGCCTGGAGTAAGGGGGTTGGCTGTGAGTCGAGGTTTGAGGAGACTGCGGATTTGAAAAGCCGTTTAGAAATTCCGGGTCGCCCAGGCTGGTCCACGCTGGGGCTTCGCTAGGGAGGCCCCGAGTGGAGCTCCGAGGGGGACGCCGCGGTGCGTCGCCATGGCAACCGAACCGCCGGTCTAGGCCCAGGACCAATTGTAACTCGAAACAGCCGCAGCGTTTTAACTCACTACTCCAGAAATCAGGGGAGGAGCCAACGCGAGGCGACCAAAGTGAAACCACAGATCCCGCGATATCACGGCCGCAACCTGCGAAACTGCACGTGACGCTACCGCCACGCAGCGCGACAGCGAGTATTAAACGTCATGGTACCGCGACGCAGTCGCTCTAATACAACGCTCTCCCGGAAGTGGTCGCTGGATCGGGCAGTGAAAGTGGTAGCCAGTTGTACCCGGTATCAGATCTCCGGAGGTCGTAGCTGAGCTCTCTCTCTGCGTTTCGCCTCGATCCTTCCTGAGTCATCCAGGTTCTCCACCATCATGGGGGGCGGAGACCTGGTAAGTGAGGGAGCCCAGGGCTGGGGGAAGACTGAGGCCGGAGACCGACTGAGGCTGGGGACGGAAATTGGTGGGGGTGGCAGTGGGTATTCTTGCAACGCAGCCGTTGGGGACAGGGAGCTGTAGCCCTGGACAGGGGACGGATAACTAAGGCCATGAGGGACCGGGCGGAGACTTGGGAAGATATGTGAGGTGGGTCGCCAAGGAGGGGAGATGGTGTTTGTTGACAGGGAGCCCCTCTGGCTGGAAATTCTGGGAAGACTCGGGGGCGGTTGGAACCATGGCTAGGAAAGGAGGCAGGTATGGAGGACGTGTCACTTTGTTTTGTATATCTTGTCTTGGGATACATCTCCTTTCCTCAGCTAGGAGTTCAGTCATGTCCTGGGCTGTAGTAGGGGTGATTTGTGCCCCCGTTCTCCTCGTCCCTGAGCCATGTCCTGGGGTCACGGAAGATCTGCCTCATGTTCACTTTTCTGACTTCCACTCCTTCTTCAGTGCTGCATTCTGATCTGTAGTGGCAGAGCTTTCTTCTGAATTCATAGCACTTAATACAAGTTATATGGCTATTTCTCTTAAACTGTATAGTTCATTTGTAGGGGGCTAAGCCTCCGAATTGGGCAAATGTACCCATAAGAGCATGGTGCAAGATCAGCAAAATGCTAATCTCCTGAAAGTGTAGCTAATTGAATCAGCAAATAGATTCGTTTAGCCACCTGTCCAGTAGCTATATTAGAGTTTGTCAGGTGTTATCAGTTAGAATGAGTTCCAAGATACCATCAAGGTTCTTCTGACTTAGTGTCTTCAAGTAGCTGCATTTAGGGATAGGAAAGCTCTAATCCAGAGTTTCTCAACCTCAGTGCTATTGACATTTTGGGCTGGAGATAATTCTTTGTTGTGTGTGTGGTCCTGTGCATGTAGCAGCATCCCTGGCCTCTAGCCAGTAGCACCTTTCTCCTTCAGTTGTGACAACCAAAACTGTCTACAGACATTGCCAAATGTTCCCTGGGAGGCAAAATCACCCATATTGAAGGCGAGAGACGAGGACCATTAGGACAAGGTGGAGGGTTGGGGAGGAAGGACTGAACAACCTGATGAGGGGAAAGGGAGTACAAGAAGAGAGAGAGAAAAGGAAGCTCTCATTTAAAAAAAAAATTATTTTGGCCACACTGAGCAGCATGTAGGATCTTAGTTCCCTGACCAGGCATTGAACCCTGCCCCCTACAGTGGGAGCACGGAGTCCTAACCATTGGACCACCAGGCAATTCCCTTATTTAGGTTTCTTAACTGGTCTCCTGGCTTTCAATCCTGATTCTCTCCAATCCATTCTTTACATGCTAGGCTGGTCATGTCTCCCACCTGCATGTGAATGTTTAGTGTTTTCTGCTGTCAACAGGATAAAATCCAATCCCTTAACATGGCTTATAAGGCCCTTAATCTGTTGCTTTCTTAGTTGGCTTCATCTTGAGCCCCTTCCCATCAGCTTGCTCTCCTATCTCCAGCCATGCTGAATTATTTGTTCTTTCTCACCACTGGGCCTGCAGTTGTGTGTGCTGTTACCACTGTGTGAAAATCTACCCCACTCCTTCCCGCTTCCTGCATCACTGGGCTAATTTATAATTATCCTTGGATGTCACTTACTCCAGGAAACCTTCCCTGGTTGGGAAGCTGAACCAAAGCAGTGGCTCATGGGGAGGAGGGAGAGGAGAAGCATTCCTTGAGGGTGAGGAGGAAGATCAGAACCAGGGGAAGATTCTTGGGAAGGAAGGTTGAAAGAGGTACTAGGTGGGGTTGTAAACCATGCAAGTTTAAGGCACGTTAAGTGGACTCAAGGAAAAGAAAACTGTGTTCATAAGAATGGACGTCCAGTGCCAAAGGCACTTGAATTCTTTTGCCTTTTAGAGTCTATACTTTCCTGCTTCTCTACCCCATTCCTCCTGTATTGTCATCACCGACCCTCACTTCAGGCAAGGCTAGTGGAAGTCAGACTCACACATTTCAGGATAGAAGTATTTGAAGGGAATCTCGGAGGGGCCTGTTTTATCCTGAAGCTTTATGTACTTGAACAACCTCTCTCCCGCCCCGCCATGTGTGAGATTTTTGGGTGCCAGCCTTGCCATTGTTAAAGACATCTTGCCCTTACATGCCTGCCTTGGCATGAATATAGGGGTGGGAAAGGGAGGGCCAGTTATACTCACCCGCTGCGCGCATTGTTTTCTCCCTCCTTTCATTTACCACAGAATCTGAAGAAGAGCTGGCACCCGCAGACCCTCCGCAATGTGGAGAAAGTGTGGAAAGCTGAGCAGAAGCATGAGGCGGAGCGGAAAAAGATTGAGGAGCTTCAGCGCGAGCTGCGGGAGGAGAGGGCCCGGGAGGAGATGCAGCGCTACGCGGAGGACGTTGGAGCTGTCAAGTACGTGAGGAACTGGGGCGATTTGGCCTGGGGGTGTCTTGGTGTGTGGGGAATTGCAGAACTGCCTGCCGGTGCATCGTCCAGTTGTTGCATAATAGCTGGTTAAGAGCATGAGTTTGGAATCAGACTGGCCTGGGTTCTGAGGCTGGCATGGCATGGACTAGCCTAGCTGTGTAACTGGGAGCAAGTTTGGGAGCCTTGGTTACCTTAGTAGAACCGGGGGAATGAGAGTACCCAACTCCTAAGGTTTGTTGAGGATCGAATGAGATGACATATAAAGGGCTTAGTGTAGACCAAGTTCATGGTAGATGATTGCCAAACAACTGTGGCTGAGGATGATTGCCTATACCCTGCTTCTCAGTATGTGTTGAGGCCTCAGTCCTGCTTTTGTTTATTTATGGATTGCAGGCTCATTTTAGGGAGGCAGAGAGGTCCCATGGAAGGAGGTAGATGGTGTGTCTGTCAGTAAAAGCTGTGTGAATGCGGACAGTCTCATTCGATATTCCCTGACTTCAGTTTCCTCTTGTATAATATAGGATAGGAGTAACAGACAATAATTACTCTACCCATCTCATAAGAGGGGATGGGAATAAATGTGTTCTGAGAAAAATTAAAAGCATAAAATATGCAGTGCAGGTTTCCCAGAACCTGGGATTCTAATCTGGGGTGTGAGGATAGACAGTGGGAATGTTCTTCTTTACTGATTTCTGTAATTTAATAAGGCGAGATCAGCTCCGGGTCCAGCCGGGGCTCTTGACCGGGAAGTGGCCGCGCAGCGGGGAGGGTGCCCTCAAGCGGAGGTTCCGCGGCCCAGGGAGGGCAAAAGCAAAGTCTCTAACTTGTTCTCAGAGGGAGGTTTCTTGAGCCAGGGAGGTGGTCTATGGTGACGCTAATGGAGTTAGCACTGGATAGAAGCTAGGTGTTGTGAGAGCGCCCCAATTTTTTTTTTTTAAAGCCGATCCAAATTTCCATCTCTATTTTCTTTACTCTTTCTTGTTTCTAAATGTTCAATGTACTTTTTCTGCAGCTAATGAAAAGTGAAGGTCTTCAAATGTCATGTTTGAGAGTACAGGTAGTATTCAGTAGAAATTGGGAGTCGTCAATATGTTTTTTTTTATCCCCAAAACATAAAACAATCTGTACATACATATTTTTTGTAAATCTTTTTTTTTTTTTTTCTTGCGATACGCGGGCCTCTCACTGCTGTGGCCTCTCCCGTTGTGGAGCACAGGCTCCGGACGCGCAGGCTCAGCGGCCATGGCTCACGGGCCCAGCCGCTGCCGCGGCATGTGGGATCTTCCCGGACCGGGGCACGAACCCATGTCCCCTGCATCGGCAGGCGGACTCTCAACCACTGCGCCACCAGGGAAGCCCTTTAAATCTTAAATGTAAGAAAATATAGTTAAAAATCACCTGCTTTAAAATCAAATATAAAATTATTCTTTGGGAATTTGTTTTTTCAAAACAGTGAAAAGCAATGAGTAGTGAATATACTAAAGATATTTATAATCTCTGACTTATTTTAATGTACTTGGAATTTTGTTTCTGGTAAGAGCTATTGCTTTCTTGTTTGACTTCCTGATTAAGGTTCAGTAAAATGTGCATATAATAACAACAAACTGTATTCTGTATGAAAAAAACAAATCCGAGAAAACCCACGTCTTCACTGGAATGATCACCAATAAATCGGTATTTTTTTTTTTTTTTTTTGGTATTTTTTAATTAAAAAAAAATATGCAGTGCATTCCTAAATCAGAATTGAATAAAAACTCCAGATAGACTAAAATTGACTTATCTGTACTATCCCTTGTTCATATCCTAGTGGGCAAGTCTCCAGGGTGACATGTGACATACTTCCCCTGTTGGATATACAGGGCTTTTCCTTAGTAATTTCGTGACAGGAGGATTTGTGACATTCAGAGGCATGTGTGTGTGTGTGAGAGAGAGAGACTTAGTTTCAGTTTGTGGAAATGGCATTAATGGAATTTAGGCAGGATAATAATTACATTCTTTTTTTGTTATTTTATTTATTTTTTATATAGCAGGTTCTTATTAGTTACCTATTTTATACATATTAGTGTATACATGTCAATCCTGATCTCCCAGTTCACCCCCCCCATTTCCCCCCCTTGGTGTCCATACGTTTGTTCTCTAAATCTGTGTCTCTATTTCTGCCTTGCAAACTGGTTCAACTGTACCATTTTTCTAGATTCCATATATATGTGTTAATATACGATATTTGTTTTTCTCTTTCTGATTTACTTTTACTTCACTCTGTATGACAGTCTCTAGATCCATCCACATCTCTACAAATGACCCATTTTCATTCCTTTTTATGGCTGAGTAATATTCCACTGTATATATGTGTACATTCTTTCAGGATTGGCAGAAGGCCATTCTGACTTAAGTATAAAATTTGAAATGTTTTAAAATAAATGGAGTCTTGGCGTTTTTAAAGTACAGCACAATATATTTAGGGCATTAATATATAAAATGAGGTAAAATAATGAAATGTTATAAGTTTTTTTTAACCATAGATACACATTAAATTATTTTACTTTATACACTTTGTATAAATTATATTCTTTATAATTTAAACTAAATAAATTTCACACATTTGAATTAATTCCTGGGCAGCTTATATGACATTTTTATATGTGAGGTTTGAGATTTTGTGAACCCTTGATTTTAAAACAAATGTCAATTTTAGACAGAATACCCATTAGTTATAAGAGTTTACTTTCCCACTAACCAAAAGTAAAAAATTATTTTGAAATTTTTATTCAGCCAAACATTACATATTCTGTGCCTGATATGTCAGAAATTTGGGCTTTGCAGAGTCTAATTAATGAGGTCAGAGTATAGATGAGCAGCTTCAGAGCTGGGAGTCAGTGTATATCCTGTTGCTGACCCTCATGCCCTCTTGTCTGTTGGGAATGGGAGGAAGGTGATTTTATATTCTTTTGATTTTTTTGCCCCCTCACATATTCTCCAATGTTATGAAACTCAAAGGTTAGCACGTAGGTCCCTTTTTTTGGTCTTTACTTGCAGATGTATTTACACGATCTGCTTGTCCAGCTGACTGGTTTGTGTAGTCCTTTGCATAGTGTCGTGCTTTTCATTTATCCAATACAACCCTTTGCTATTTAACAATTCACTTGTACGGTTCAGATAATCTTTTCTGTGTTTATTATACAGCTCTCTTAGAACAAAGAAAAAAACCTCAATATGCATGTTATCCTTGATCTCCATCCAAATCCCTCTTTGCAATAGGATGTTGTTTAAGTATTTACTGATAATATTAGAAAATTGTGTTTTCTTTACCAGCATTTTTCAACGCTTGCACTTTAGGGTGTCCTTGGAAGATTAGATAAATGAAGATGGGAGTGATTCCCACCCAAGCAGGCTCTCTAAGATTAGCAGGAGGTGTCTGGGGCTAGGGCATCTGGATACTTTAAGAGCTGCCTGGGTGATCGTCATGGGCAGCCTCAATTGAGAACCTGTTCTATATCCTTAGTGATAGCAACAGCAAAAATCTATACACCATTTCGTTTTTATATGACTTTTACCCCAAATGTTCTCTCATTTAAAAACTCAGAGAGAGGGTCTCACTTTAAAAATGATGAGAGATGGCAGTTACCAGCTCCATTTTAGACGTGAGGATATGGAAGTGCACAGAAGTAACTTGCACGTTTACCCAGCTGGGTCGTGGCGGAACCAGGTCAAGTCCAGTGGCACTGGATCTCAGCGATACAACATGTTCTCTTACTGGAGGGCCTGAGCAGGACTGATATTAGTTGAGTCCTTTGAAGACTAGCTGTAGCCCTGAAAATACTACTTTATAGAAGTATCTGTCTTCATTTTTCCTATCCTTTCTTCTGGATACGTCTTGCTCCTTTGCCTGTCTATTCCTGGTCCTCCTACCTCTTCATCCCGTCTCTTCTCTTTTATTCACTTGCTTAGCTTCTTTTCCCTCATCCAGTAACTGCTCCTGCTTCCCAGGGCTCACTGTTCTTCTCCCTTCATTCCTGTGGTACCAGTGTCTGCTTCATGCTGACGACTCCCACGTTTATCCCACACAAACTCTTGTATCTCTGTACCTTCAGGCAGTTCTGCTTCAAGTGTCCCACAGTTACCCATCACATACTTAGCTGTCAGCAGCACTGTTCAGTAATTAGTTGACCTCTGTGCCTCATCTGGTAGCCTGTGAGCAACTCAGCTGCCTGAATCTTTGTCATCTTTCTGACCTTCTTCCTCTGCCTGGCACATAGGAAATGTGCCGAGTCGTCGTTTACAAATGAAAAAACAAATATTTATTTCCAGTTTCCCCATCTGCATTCGTGTCAGGCATGCATAAGTATGATCCCTTGAGCCATCTTTGACAAGTCCTTTTAGGATCCCCCCCCACTCGATCACTGAGACCTGCTTTTCATTCAAAAAGTACTGCCAGTTCCAGACCCATTGCCCATGAATTGTCAAACACTGAACATATTAGGCAACTGTCTGGGATTCATTCCCCCATCTAGGAGTTTAAAAAAACCTGGTGGGAGATACAAAACACATACATAGAGAATAAAAAGACTAGCTAGTGGGAACATCAGTGATTATCCCCAGGGTAAGAAGACATGACAGAACTACAGGGTAGGTTATGGGATAGGAGGGGCAAAGAAATTATGAAGTACATATTTTATCTCAATACATTTATGTTTCTTCTGCCAGTTGATGAGTTGCCCTTGAAGTAAAACAAAGACAAAACAAAACAGACTAGCTAGTGTTTATTTAGTACTTACTTTGTGCCATGCACTCTTCTGAACACCTTAAAAATTCATTGACTTATTTAATCCTCAACAACCCTATGAGGCAGGTACTCTTTTATCCCCATTTTACAGGTGAAGACACCAGTGCTCAGATGAGTTGCTTGGCTTTAGAGCCGGGATTCAAATCCATGTTGCCTGACTCCGGAGCTTGTGCTCTTAACCATTATGCTATACTGCCTTTCAGGAAAATGAGCTTGCCAGAATATTCTAGTCACCACCGGTCTTCTTGCTCAGACCTCTTTAAGCTCTTATGTAGTCTGCCTTTCACAGTCAGTTCCCTCCAACCCCCAGGAGTTTTTTATTGTTTGAATAACAGAACACACAAAACCAGGCAGAGAAGTCTCCAAGGAAATGATGGTTTTGTTTCACTGTTATTTGTCCCTTGGTTCTTCATCTTCTAAGCACTTATTACAGTTTCTTTTAATGCTGTTAGACATGTATTTTGATTATAAATACAGTCCAACTGTGAATAAATAACTGTATTGTCTTTTTACACCCATCCCCCATGTTCCTTTAAATAGAAAAAAGTGCTCACTATCTCTTTTTTTTTTTTTTTTTTGTGGTACACGGGCCTCTCACTGTTGTGGCCTCTCCCGTTGAGGAGCACAGGCTCCGGACGCGCAGGCTCAGCGGCCATGGCTCACGGGCCCAGCCGCTCCGCGGTATGTGGGATCTTCCCGGTCCGGGGCACGAACCCGTGTCCCCTGCATTGGCAGGCGGACTCCCAACCACTGCGCCACCAGGGAAGCCCTCACTATCTCTTAATAGCCTACTTGGCCATGGTTGTCTCACCTGTGATTTAAAAATACACTGTATCTTGATCTTCCAGAATCCTTCTTGAATTACAGCTTATTCTGTTAAAGAAATTCTGGGAAAGAACTCATTGATATTGTTGATAGTCTCCAAAAGGTGAGGGTGGTAACTGAGTTGAAGGCACTGGGGATGGATCTTCAGCAAACCGAGGACCATTGGGAAACTACACAGAGGCAGATCTTGTCAGTAAGATACCAGCTCCTCCAATTAACCCTAGGAGAATGCCACTAGTCACAGCTTACCCAGCAACTGTGGCCACTGGTCCCTTTTGGCTGCCAATATGACTCCTGTGAAGGCTTCACTTGTGACAGAATTCCAGAGGTCTTTCTAACATGCACCATCCAGCAGAGAATCATGGAAAACAGACCTCCCCAAACTGCAAAGCCACCTCCTAACTGTGGAGGCCTGTTTTTGTTTTTTTTTTTGGCGGTACACAGACCTCTCACTGTTGTGGCCTCTCCCGTTGCGGAGCACAGGCTCCAGACGTGCAAGCTCAGTGGCCATGGCTCACGGGCCCAGCCGCTCCGCGGCACGTGGGATCTTCCCGGACTGGGGCACAAACCCGTGTCCCCTGCATCAGCAGGCGGACTCTCAACCGCTGCGCCACCAGGGAAGCCCGGAGGCCTGGTTTTAATAGCTGTCAAACTCCCACGTAGTCTCTGGTTTACTCCCACTGGAAAATGGTGAAAACCTTTAATTGCATAAAAGACACTACTACCTGTGGTACCCATCATAAAGGCCCCACCACAGTTTTCCACATAGTTCTCCGGGGCACGGCTCTCACTCTTGCTCCTCCGTCTTGACCCCAGTGGTGTGAGTGAGATTGGGTAAGCTGGGTGGAGCCTGACCCCTGTGGCCCACAATCAATTCTGTTTTCTTTTTTTAAAATAAATTTATTTATTTATAGCTGCATTGAGTCTTTGTTGCTGCACTCAGGCTTTCTTCAGTTGCGTTGAGCAGGGGTTGCTCTTCGTTGTGGTGCACGGGCCTCTCATTGTGGAGGCTTCTCCCGTTGGGAAGCACAGGCTCCAGGCACGCGGGCTTCAGCAGTTGTGGCACACGGGCTCAGTTGCTCCGCAGCATGTGGGATCTTCCTGGACCAGGGCTCAAACCCGTGTCCCCTGCATTGGCAAGCGGATTCTTAACCACCGCACCACCAGGGAAGCCCCACAATCAATTCTTAATCATAGACTGTAGTGTTTCTCAAGCCAATCCTTATAATAGGAAAAGAAATCTGAAGGGTTAGACCCTCTATTATTGGTTTAAATTATTTTTATTAAAGATATATGCAAAGATATAACTAGGAAGGTATTATTTATGCTCATAGTTGTTATATAATCTTAAACAAAATTATACAAAATTTAAAAGTCATAGTCAAAAACCATTGCACCGGGGCTTCCCTGGTGGCGCAGTGGTTGAGAGTCTGCCTGCCGATGCAGGGGACGTGGGTTCGTGCCCCGGTCCGGGAAGATCCCACATGCCGCGGAGCGGCTGGGCCCGTGAGCCATGGCCGCTGAGCCTGCGCGTCCGGAGCCTGTGCTCCGCAACGGGAGAGGCCACAACAGTGAGAGGCCCACGTACCGCAAAAAAAAAAAAAACAAAAACCATTGCACCTAATGTTATAGATAATATTGTTTCGATGAACCTGCTTTGCTACTTGTAGTGTGAATGTGATATTGGCTGCTCCAACACATGCTCTTATGAATGAATTCAGCACACCTTTACTGTCCGTTGTGTGAGGGCTCAATTTTCTCACCACTTTTTTTCTCTTAGAACCACAGGAAAATATTTGGCATGATACTGTGACATAATTTGGCTTCCCTCTTTTGGCTTGAAAGCATAACTTGTTATTGCTGGTCTTTTCTCATTATCCCCTCGAATGTATATTACCACTGGTGCCAAGGTGACAGTAAGCACCGAAACACACAGTAAACACAACTGCATATGTGGTCACTGAAATTGTTTTGGTGATGAGCTGATCCAGAACATGCATGTTAGCTCTTTCAGATTATCCTCGAAATGAAAGCACAACATAAAGACTTTGTAAAGGAAACTTGAGAAACCCTGAGCAGAAGATCCATGCCCCAGGCTGAGGAACTTTTTTTTCCTCATAAATTGCTTTAGGTGTGTGGAAATGATCTCTCTCCTAAAATGTAAACTCCATGACAGCAAGTACCGTTTCTTCCCAAGTGCCCCATGGGGTGTGGTGTTTAGCTCTTGCTAAGGGGCCTGTAGAATGAGTCCAGTTCTGACCAGCTGTGCCTTTTTTTTTTTTTTTTTAAAGTTTGGCCACGCCTTGAGGCCTGCAGGATCCTTGTTCCCTGACCAGCAATGATCAAACCTGCACCCTTGGCAGTGAGAGCATGGAGTCCTAACCACTGGGCCGCCAGGGGATTCCCCCAGCTGTGCTTATCTATCCCTCATGTTCAGGTTTTGTGCGTAGGTTTGAGAAGTCTACATTTTCTTTGACTGTATTTTTTTTTTCTTCAACTAGGAAAAAGGAAGAAAAATTGGACTGGATGTACCAGGGTCCTGGTGGGATGGTGAACCGTGATGAGTACTTGCTGGGGCGTCCCATTGACAAATACGTTTTTGAGAAGATGGAGGAGAAGGAAGCAGGCTGTTCTTCTGAGACAGGACTCCTCCCAGGCTCTATCTTTGCCCCATCAGGTGCCAATTCCCTTCTTGACATGGCCAGCAAAATCCGGGAGGATCCGCTCTTCATCATCAGGTACTGATGAGCGGCTGAGAAGGGGGTTTTATTACAGAGATGCTTAGCAGAGATGGTATCTCACCTCTTGCTTTGCAGTTGGTTTCCTGTTGGCTTTTGTCTGCCATGTAAAAGGATTTGTCTCCATCTGGGCTTCTGATGTTGAAAAGGAGGCTCTATTAAGGGTGCCTGAACTAGGCTGTTTGGGAAGAGATTGGTAAATGTACCAGGCCAGACCAAATTTATTCATTTACCTTTGGCCCTTAAACAAAAATAAGAGGTAGAAGCAAGGTGAGAAAGACTGGCAGCTTCTTAGAAATTGGGGGATATGTGTAGAGTTGGCTGGGGGGTTGAATAGGCCTTTTCCCCTCCCCTCTACCCCTCCCTTTTGTTTGTTTTTTGCAGCAGAACCCTTTGAAAAGAAACTTTAGAATTTTATTTAACCCTAATATGTAACAGATCAAAGTAGAGCTGCATTTTGGGTGTTAAATGAAATCATGTGGTGCGTTTTTTTTGTTTTTAATTTCCATTTATTTTATTTCAAGTGTGTAAGGTTGAACATTAAAAAATGTTTATTTCTTATTTAATTTCTTTTGAAAATTCTTTTAAAGTTATCTATATATTACAGATATATATTTATATGTAAATATTTTCTCCCATTTTGTTAGTGTCTTAATTAATTGTGGTAAAATACACATAACATAAAATTTACCATCTTAACTTCTTTTTTCTTTTTTTTCAAGTTCCTTAAACTCACCAGTGTACAAATGTGAGCAGGCACTCTTCCCACACTCACATTGTATCATGAGTACATGTTTGGGTTTTTTAAATAAATTTATTTATTTTTGGCTGCATTGGGTCTTCACTGCTGCACACGGGCTTTCTCTAGTTGTGGCGAGCGGGGGCTACTCTTCACTGCGGTGTGCGTGCTTCTCACTGCGGTGGCTTCTTTTGTTTTGAAGCACAGGCCCTAGAGCGCATGGGCTTCAGTAGTTGTGCCGTGTGGGCTCAGTAGTTGTGGCTCACAGGGTCTGGAGCACAGGCTCAGTAGTTGTGGTGCACAGGCTTAGCTGCTCCGTGGCATGTGGCATCTTCCCGGACCAGGGCTCAAACCCATGTCACCTGCATTGGCAGGCAGATTCTTAACCACTGCGCCCCACGGAAGTCCCATTTTAACTATTTTTAAGTGTACGTTTCAGTGGCAGTAAGTATATTCACAGCATTGTGCAACCATCACCACTACCTATCCTTCTCCAGAACTTTTTCATCTTCGCAACTGAACCCTTATACTCATTAAACAGTAAGTCCCCATTCTCTCCTCTTCCCAGCTCCTGGCAGCCACTTCTACTTTCTGTCCCTATGAATGTAACTACTGTAGTTACCCATATAAGTGGAATCATATGGTATTTGTCCTTTTGTGACTGACCTATTTCACTCAGCATAATGTCATCAAGGTTCATTTGTGTTACAGCATGTGTCAGAATTTCCTTCTTTTTACAAATTGTGGTAAAATACACATGACATAAAAGTTACCATTTTAACCATTTTAAGTATATATATAGTTCAGTAGTAAGGGTATCCAAATTGTCGTGCAACCAATCTCCAGAAATTTTTCATCTTGCATAACTGAAAATCTGTATCCATTAAGCAACAACTCTTCATTTCCTTTTCGCCCCAGCCCCTGGGAACAACTATTGTCCTTTTCATTTCTATGAGTCGGACTATTCTGAACCTCATAAAAGTTGAAATCATTCAATATTTGTTTTTTTGTGACTGGCTTATTTTACTTAGCATAATGTCCTCAAGGTTCATCCATGTTGTAGCATGTATCAAAATGTCCTTCCTTTTTAAGGCTGAATAATATTCCGTTGCATGTGTATACCACATTTTTTAATCCATTCGTCTGTCGTGCACATTTGGGTTATTTCCACCTTTTGGTTATTGTGAATAATGCTACCCTGAACATTGGTGTACAAATATCGTGCATATTATTTTATAAACTCCTTTTTATCACCGAATCATATATATGGGACATTTTTCTGTGTTGCTGACTATACTTGTCACATCATTTTTAATATCTATATTGTATGGATATACCATAATTTATTTATTTATTTTAAAACATTTTTTTGACACCTTCCCTTTCTTTTTTTTTGTTTTGTTTTTTAAAATTTTTACTTATTTATTTTTGGTTGCATCAGGTCTTAGTTGCGACACGCAGGATCTTTCATTGTGGTGCGTGGCCTCTCTAGCTGTGGTGTGTGGGCTTAGTTGGCCCAGCATGTGGGATCTTAGTTCCCTGACCAGTGATTGAACCTGCATCCCCTGCATTGGAAGGCGGATTCTTAACCACTGGCCCACCAGGGAAGTCTCTACCATAATTTATTAATATTCTCCTGTTGGATCCCTAACTTGTTTCCAAGTTTTCATTGTTATAACATGAACATCTTTTTAGTGACCTTCCTTGATTATATCCTTTCAGTAACAAATTCTTGAGGAAGCATTTGTAAGATTAAAGAGTTTGTGAGTATGTACAGGCTGTGATAAATGTTGCCGAATTGTCCTCCGGGAAGGTTGACCAGTTTACCCTCCTATGAACCCTATGTGAGAGTAAGACTTCTTGAAAGAGGTATCCATTCTGTTTATTTCCCAGGGGTTATCATGCTAAACAGTGGAGGTAGTATTGAAATGTTGCATACGTTTGATACACAAGATGACATACATTTACTTGACCAGTTGGGAAGCCCTGAGCGTGAAGCTTAATAAGCAACAGACCAAACTCACTTTCTTGCACAACAGGGAACCAGCGTGAGCTTTCCCCACAATATTCAATCCCTTATGCAGATTTGGGAAAGATTTCTGGCTTCCACACAATCATGCAGATTGCACCATGGGGCCTGTCTGCCTGCACTGAGAAGAAAGATTGCTGTATAGAATCATGGAGAGTAGAATGAATGGTTTAATCCCCTTTTCTGAAAGAAAGAATCATGATTTTTATAACTTCTCTTTAGGAAGAAAGAAGAAGAGAAAAAAAGAGAGGTATTGAATAATCCTGTGAAAATGAAGAAAATCAAAGAATTGGTAAGTAGTACATCAAATAAGCATCAAGAGCTACTTAACAGGAAAACTCCTCTCCATTTACTCTTATGAGAGGGAAAGCAGCATGGCTTTAAACATTTTTGTCTTTTAGAGACCTTCTCCTGGTGATTTTGTGCAATCTTAACATATAAAGCTTAATTATGCTTAAAATTTTCTCTTTTATGTCTTTTGGTTGGAAAAACAGCATGTGACATCATTCTTCCAGAAAAAGAGGGGTATTGGGATGTGCCTGTGGACAGCATGATCATGCAGTGTGTTCAGGAGACCAGGTGGTTTCAAGCCTTTAGGGCCCGTTCATCACTCATGTAACATATTATGTGATTGTTCTTGGATTGGAAAATTTAAAGGTTGATCTTGTGGTCCCTGCTTACTGTCAGCAGAGTTGCAGTCTTTTGACAAATGGGAATTCCTAAGCAGTGGTTCTGGGGACTGTTTCAAAACACAGATTCCCAGCCCCACCCACCAGAGGGTCCGTTCAGTAGTCTAGGGGCGTTTGTGCACAACCAGGGTCCAGACCCTCTAGTCTTCTCGACAGGGGACGTCTGATCATGTCCTGGACCCCTGTAGACCCTGAGGCCTGGAGGCAGGTAGTTTACACATGACCCTGGCCCCTCAGAGGGACTGACAGGGGTCCCAGTAATCTTGCGCGGTTATGTTCTGGGCATTTTCTAGTTGCAAATGAGTCTGGAAAAAAAGGAGAAGAAGAAAAAGAAGGAGAAGAAAAAGAAGCACAAGAAACATAAGCACAGAAGCTCAGGCAGCGATCGTGGCAGCAGCGAGGATGAGCACGGCCGGGAGAGGTGAGTGTGTGGAACGGCGTCCTGCACCGTTGATTCACTCACTCATTCATTCCACAGATACGAACTGAATACCTGCTCCGGGCCAGGAGCCACCAGGTTCTGGGGGTTCAGTGGAGAACACTTGCACACCGGCCCTCTGCCCCCAGAGCTGGCCAGCTAGCACTTGAGTTCCCGGAGGAGTTGGTGAAACCCCCAGGGGAGCTGGCTGTAGCTGTGTCAGTCTTAGGTCAGACATTCTGGATATGACTTTCATCTCAGCTCTTCATTCCTGCAAGACTTACGTGGGTTTTATAGAGGCTTTTTTTTTTTTTTTTTTTTCCCCAAATGCATTAATGGGCCCATCTGGACCTGTTCTGTGTGTCTCCTTTGCGGGAGCCGCCAGCGTTGTCTCTGCTGACTCACTCGTAGTCCCTAGAATAGCAGCACGAGGTGAGAGGAGAATGTGCTCGGGCGCTGGGGCTGAGAAGCAAGGCCCACGGTTTTTCTCAGTAAAAACATGACTGTGCTGATGCATCTTCCAGCAAAGATAGAGAAACACACTCCCATGTGAGAGCCGGGAGGTGGGAGAGGTCACGTTTGAAACAGGAAGCACGTCTCAGCACAAGAGCTGTAAACTGGACCCTTAGGCATTTTCTTTTTCAATGAATATGTGTTTTAATCTCTTAGATCTCAAAAGAAGATGGCAAATTCTTCCCCTGTTTTGTCCAAAGTCCCTGGATATGGCTTACAGGTAAGGATATGGGCTTCTCAAAGGGAGTGACTGAGGGACTGGAACGTGCCAACCTGGGTACCTTTTTGGACACAGAGCATATTTAGCAGCCAATCAGACGTGCGGAAAGAAGGGAGTTTGGCCGGCACAGACTGGAGAACAGGCCCATTCCTTATCCCTGAGCCTCTGACTATGGCTGAGGGCCCTCTGAGCAGAGAGGCTAAACTACCAGTGGGCATTTAGGCATTCCGTCCATCCCTCTGCATATAACTTACATGAAATGCGTACATGTTAAGGGTTGATGACTTTTTGATAAATGTACATCCCTCTGGATTCCTTTTTTCCCCTGAGTATGTTTAACCTGAGGTCCTGTCCTCCGTATTCTGCCTCCTGCTCCTCCTTAGGCTGTAGCAAAGAGCCAAGCCAATTTAGGTGGTTGGGTGATACATCCTCTTAGGGCATTCTGAGGATAACTTTCGTAAGTTTATACAGCTCTCAGTGGTAACTGTGTGATGGGATTGGTATACCCAGTTGCCTCCTTACAGAACCTCAGTGCTTATTCATTTTCTTGTTTCACTGCATCTTTTCCTGAGCTGCTAGATTTTCCTATGAATAACTTTTCTTCCTTTCCTTGATGATATAGGTCAGGAACTCTGACCATAGCCAGGGACTGCAGGGTCCTCTGACAGCTGAGCAAAAGCGAGTGCGTGGGTTGAAGAATTACTCCAGGTCCAGAAGCTCGTCTCCCTCACCTCCCAGACATGCCAGCAAGAAGAGCACCAGAGAAGCAGGGTCTCGGGACAGGAGGTCTCGATCCCCAGGCAGAAGGTCACGGTCCCCAAGGCCAAGCAAACCGTGAGTATGGGAATTCAGCGGGAAATAACCTGTGAAGGTGGGGGCCTGGTTACAGCTGGTATTTACGATGTCTGTTCATCAACTCTTCCAGATGTCTTTGCTTTGTTATTATCTTTACTTTTTTTTTTTAATGTAAAGCTCAGACCCCTAGAACTACATATTTATATATGTGGAATCTCTAGAGTGAGATTAATATCAAATCTTATGTATCCTTATGCCTTTGTTTTTCTTCCACTTCTTCCCTCTATTTTCTTCAATTTGGATTATAGTTCTAAAACTGTTAGCTTTTCTTCCATCATTTGAGGGACATGATAAAAGCCACTGTATTGAAAAAGCTCTTCTCCTCTCTGCCCTCTGTGTCTGTTACAGGCACAACTCTAAGGTAAATAGGAGAGACAGAGGCCGAAGTAAGAGCCTATCACCTAAAAAAGACATCTACCAAAGGCGGCATGGTCATGGGTACACCAGGTGAGTCAAGAGCCCAGTAGGTTAACTTCAGACTTTCAGGCCCGAGTCTTGGAATGGCTCAGACCAGGGCAAGTGGATAATCTATATCACCTTTTTCGCCCATCCCTCTTTTATTCATCTTGGTCAACTTTTAACCATCTGCCCTGCCCCCCACCCCATGCGAGTCACATTGAAAGGACAAAGTAAATAGTTTTGAACTATTGAACTAATGACCAATTCACTAAGTGATTGTCTCTCAACACCTGTAAACATGTATTCTCACAGAGATTTCTACAGGAAGCTTTTCTTAAGAGTATGCTCCTTTCTTGAGGCATCAGCTGAAAGGGAAGCAGGAAGGTGGTCTCCTTGAGGGCAGACACCCTAAGATAAACTCTGTGTATGAGTTGGGTGTGGTGTGGGTCAGACAGAACATGGGTGTGCAGTCATGGGACCTGAGGGGAGTTGGCTGTGCCCATGAAAGGCTGTCCCTAGGGGTCTCGATTGCTCTTAGAAGTTTAGATGAGGGAATTCCCTCGCAGTCCAGTGGTTATGACTCGGCGCTTTCACTGCCGTGGGCTCCAGTTCAATCCCTGGTCAAGGAACGAAGATCTCATTAAAAAAAAAAAGTTTAGTTGACTTGGGCAACTTTTGTGTACTTCCTTTAACTGCCTCCCCCCGTTGGCTGCACATTAGAATCACCTGGAAAGCTTAAAGAAAAACCAAAATCCCAATCAATCCCTTGTTGCACCCCAGCCCTATTACATCACAGTCTCTGGGGATGGGCCCAGACATCAGTATTTTTAAAGCATCCCAGTGGTTCCAGTGCACAACCAGCACTGAGAACCACTGAGAGTTCCTAACAACCTCTTCTATTCAGTATGCTGTTAGAAGAGAGGCAAACCCTAAACTCCCTTTTAACTTTTAATTGCCTGATTCCCTAAGTTTAAGGTTTCATTTTCACTGGCAACTTTCCAAAATACGCATGTACATATTTCCCTGCCTTCCCAGAGAGGGAGGGTATATTATGCATAATTTAATCTTTTATTGGTGACACTGGGTCAGTTCTTCTGCTGTGCTGTAATTCATGCTGTTCTTAGGGATGGATGCTCATGAGTGTATTTTTTTTGATGTATTTTAAGGCTCTTGGTCAGCGCAAGGTCTGCTTTTTCAGATCCCGCTTTGTTTTTCTGTCTCTTTTGCCATCTGCCATCACTTAAATTTGTCTCACTTTGTCAGCCTTTCTTATCGCCCTTAGAATCTTTGTTGAATTTTGTGATTTAAAATGAGTTAGAATAAACAACAAGGTCCTACTCTATAGGACCAATAGACCAATACTTCAATAAAGTTTTTTTTCTAAATAAATTTATTTATTATTTTTGGCTACGTTGGGTCTTCGATGCTGTGTGCGGGCTTTCTCTAGTTGCAGCTAGTAGGGGCTACTCTTCGTTGCGGTGTGCGGACTTCTCATTGCGGTGGCTTCTCTTGTTGCGGAGCACGGGCTTTAGGCATGTGGGCTTCAGTAGTTGTGGCCCTTGGGCTCAGTAGTTGTGGCACATGGGCTTAGTTGCTCCGCGGCATGTGGGATCTTCCCGGACCAAGGCTTGAACCTGTGTCCCCTACATTGGCAGGCAGATTCCTAACCACCGTGCCACCAGGGAAGTCCCAGTAAAATTTTTAAAAAATAAATAAATAAAGTGAGTTAGAGCCCTCAAGACTTTTGTCTTCCAGGAATGGAAACACAGAAACTTGAAAGCATGGATTCTATGATATCTCTTTGTTTTGGTTTGGTGTTCCAGGGAGTTGAACACCAAAGATGGTGCTGAATTAAGACAAAAGAAAAGTTTTGGCTGTAAAACCTTTCTTAGCACTACTAGTTCCACTGTTTCTCAGATTGAGAGTCACTGGATATTTCCTCAAGGGCCTGAGAGTTCTGTAAGAATTTAAAATTTTTTGAGTTCTCTTTTGTGTGTATGTTTTGTTTTAATTAGTGATCTAAAACAACTTTCTTGTCAGCTGAAGCTTTTCTTTAGCAGTGAGGCTCTCAATTTAAAGCGATTTTTACAGACTAAGACTTTTTTTTTCTCTTAAGTTTTTTTGGGGACTGAGGGATTCCACATTATTTTTCCATTGCTTTCAGTGCTTCCTAAATTTCTTATAGTCAACACAGCACTTAAAAAAAATTATTCAAATGTAGTAGTTGATTTGCAATGTTGTATTAATTTCTGCTGTACAGCAAAGTGATTCAGTTACACACACACACACACACATATGCACATTCTTCTTCATATTCTTTTCCATTATGGTTTATCACAGGATATTGAATACAGTTCCCTGTGCTATACAGTAGGACCTTGTTTATGCATTCTATATGTGATAGATATCACGATATCACAACACTTTTTAAAAAAAATTTATTTAATTAATTTATTTTTGACTGCGTTGAGTCTTCCATGCTGTGCGTGGGCTTTCTCCAGTTGCAGCGAGAGGGGGCCACTCTTCATTGTGGTGTGCGGGCTTCTCATTATGGTGACCTGTCTTGTTGCAGAGCACGGGCTCTAGGTGCGCGGGCTTCAGTAGTTGTGGCATGCAGCCTCAGTAGTTGTGGCTCGCAGGCTCCAGAGCAGAGGCTCACTAGTTGTGGTACACGAGCTTAGCTGCTCTGTGGCATGCGGAATCTTCCTGGACCAGGGCTCAAACGCACGTCCCCTGCATTGGCAGGCAGATTCTCAGGCACTGCGCCACCAGGGAAGCCCCGCAACACTTATAATTTTAAAAAATGTGTATGCTCAAAACAAACTAACAAAAATCACTACTATAAGGTCATACCCCAGAAGTGGCTAAAATTCCTTCTGTTGGGCTTGTAAATTGCCCAGAACAAAGGTGGCAATAGGAAATAGAAAATGGAGTTACTATCCTTGCATTAATTACTATTATTAAGGCACAATTTCTTTAATTGTTTTGATCAAATAATAGACACCTTTTTTTTTTTTTTTTTTTTTTTGGGGGGTGGGGAAAAATATTGGCTATATTCCCTGTGTAGTATAATATATCCTTGTATCATATTTATTTTATACATAGTAGTTTGTACCTCTTATTCCCCTACTCTTATCTTGTTCCTCCTCCATCCCCCTCCCCACTGTTTACCACTAGTTTGTTCTCTACATCTGTGTGTCTGTTTTCTATTTTGTTATAGTCATTCATTTGTATCATTTTTTAGATTCCACATATAATAACATACAGTCTTTCTCTGAGTTATTTTACTAAGCATAATATCCTCCAAGTCCATCCATGTTGTTGCAAATGGCAAAATTTTCACTCTTCTTTATGGCTGAGTAATATTCCATTATGTACCACATCTTCTTTATCCAGTCTTCTGTTGATGGACACTTAGGTTGCTTCATATCTTGGCTATTATAAATAATGCTGCTATGAACATTGGGGTGCATGTATCTTTTCAAATTAGTGTTTTTATTTTCTCTGGATATATACTCAAGAGTGGAATTGCTGGGAATTCCCTGGCAGTCCAGTGGTTAGGACTCTGTGCTTCCACTGCAGGGGGCACAGGTTCGATCCCTGGTCAGGGAACAAAGATCTTGCATGGCGTGGCAAAAAAAAGAGTGGAATTGCTGGATCATATGGTAGTTCTATGTTTACTTTTTTGAAGAACCTCCATACTGCTTTCCATAGTGGCTGCACTAATTTACATTCCCACCAGCAGGGTAAGTAGGGTTCCCTTTTCTCCACATCCTCACTGACCTTTGTTATTTGTGGTCTTTTTGACACCAGCCATTCTTCAGTTGTGAGGTGATATCTCATTGTGGTTTTGGTTTCATTTCCCTGATGATTAGCAATGTTGAGCATCTTTTCATGTACATGTTGACTATAAGAAGACTAGCCAACATGCACAAGAAGATACAGAAGACTATATCTTCTTTGGAAAAATGTCTTAACCTAACAACTTTTTTTTTCTTTTTTTTTCAAGTTCCTTAAACTCACCAGCGTACAAATGTGAACAGGCACTCTTCCCACACTCACACTGTATCATGAGTACATGTTTGGGTTTTTTAAATAAATTTATTTATTTTTGGCTGCATTGGGTCTCCATAGCTGCACACGGGCTTTCTCTAGTTGCAGCGAGTGGGGGCTACTCTCCATTGCAGTGTGCGGGCTTCTCACTGTAGTGGCTTCTCTTGCTGCGGAGCATGGGCTCTAGGCGTGTGGGCTCATCTTGTGGCATGCGGGCTCAGTAGTTGTGGCTTATGGGCTCTAGAGCGGAGGCTCAGTCGTTGTGGCACACGGGCTTAGATGCTGTGCGGCATGTGGGATCTTCCTGGACCAGGGTTCAAACCCATGTCCCCTGCATTGGCAGGTGGATTCTTAACCATTGTGCTACCAGGGAAGTCTCATTTTTTTTGTTTTGTTGATAGTTTCCTTTGCTGTGCAAAAGCTTTCAAGTTTAATCAGGTCCCATTTGTTTATTTTGACTTTTGTTTCCTTTGTCTGAGGAGACAGATCTAAACAAATAATTGCTGTGACTTATGTCAAAGAATGTTCTGCCTATGTTTCTTTTTTTATATATTATTTTTAAAAATATCTTTATTGGATTATAATTGCTTTACAATGTTGTGTTAGTTTCTGTTGTACAACAAAGTGAATCAGCTATAAGTATACACATATTCCCATATCCCCTCCCTCTTGAGGCTTCCTCCCATCCTCCCTATCCCACCCCTCTAGGTCACCACAAAGCATCGATCTCCCTGTGCTATGGAGCAGCTTCCCACTAGCCATCCATTTTACATTTGGTAGTGTATGTATGTCAGTGCTACTCCCTCACTTTGTCCCAGTTTCCCCTTCCCGCTCTGTGTCCTCAAGTCTGTTCTCTACATCTGCGTCTTTACTCCTGCCCTGCCACTAGGTTCATCAGTACCGGTTTTTTAGATTCCATATATGTGCATTAGCATACAATATTTGTTTTTCTCTTTCTGACTTACTTCACTTAGTATGGTAGACTCTGGGTCCATCCACCTCATTACAAATAACTCAATTTCATTCCTTTTTATGGCTGAGTAATATTCCATTGTATATAAATGCCACACCTTCTTTATCCATTCATCTGTCGATGGATGTTTAGGTTGCTTCCATGTCTTGGCAATTGTAAATAGTGCTGCAATGAACATTGTGGTACATGTATCTTTTTGAATTATGGTTTTCTCAGGGTATTTGCCCATGAGTGGGATTGCTGGGTCATATGGTAGTTCTATTTTTAGTTTTTTAAAAAACCTCCATACTGTTCTCCACAGTGGCTGTATCCATTTACATTCCCACCAACAGTGCAGGAGGGTTCCCTTTTCTCCACCCCCTCTTCAGCATTTATTGTTTGTAGATTTTTTGATGATGGCCATTCTGACTGGTGTGAGGTGATACCTCATTGTGGCTTTTTTTTTTTTTTTTTTTGCCATACGCAGTCCTCTCACTGTTGTGGCCTCTCCCATTGCGGAGCACAGGCTCCGGACACACAGGCTCAGTGGCCATGGCTCACGGGCCCAGTCACTTCGCGGCATGTGGGATCTTCCTGGACCGGGGCATGAACCTGTGTCCCCTGCATCGGCAGGCAGACTCTCAACCACTGTGCCACCAGGGAAGCCCTCTCATTGTAGTTTTGATTTGCATTTCTCTAATGATTAGTGATGCTGAGCATCTTTTCATGTGTTTGTTGGCAATCTGTATATCTTCTTTGGAGAAATGTCTATTTAGGTCTTCTGTCCATTTTTGGATTGGGTTGGCTTTTTTTGTTTGTTTTGGGGTTTTTTTTGTGTGTGTGTTTGTGGTACGCGGGCCTCTCACTGTTGTGGCCTCTCCTGTTGCGG
This sequence comes from Neophocaena asiaeorientalis asiaeorientalis, assembly GCF_003031525.2. Classification (NCBI taxonomy): domain Eukaryota; kingdom Metazoa; phylum Chordata; class Mammalia; order Artiodactyla; family Phocoenidae; genus Neophocaena; species Neophocaena asiaeorientalis. The sequence goes on from NW_020171981.1 coordinate 2,834,698, forward strand.
AGCATAGGCTCCGGACGCGCAGGCTCAGCAGCCATGGCTCACGGGCCCAGCCGCTCCACGGCATGTGGGATCCTCCTGGACCAGGGCACGAACTGGTGTCCCCTGCATCGGCAGGCAGACTCTCAACCACTGTGCCACCGGGGAAGCCCCTGGGTTGTTTTTTTGATATTGAGCTGCATGAGCTGCTTGTAAATTTTGGAGATTAATCCTTTGTCAGTTGCTTCATTTGCAAATATTTTCTCCCATTCTGAGGGCTGTCTTTCTGTCTTGTTTATGGTTTCCTTTGCTGTGCAAAAGCTGTTAAGTTTCGTTAGGTCCCCCTTGTTTATTTTTGATTTTATTTCCCTTAGTGTAGGAGGTGGGTCAGAGAAGATCTTGCTGTGATTTATGTCAAAGAGTTCTGCCTATGTTTTCCTCTAAGAGTTGTATAATGTCTGGCCTTAACATTTAGGTCTTTAATCCATTTTGAGTTTGTTTTTGTGTATGGTTTTAGGAATTGTTCTAATTTCATTCTTTTACATGTAGCTGTCCAGTTTTCCCAGGTGCACTTATTGAAGAAGCTGTCTTTTCTCCATTGTATATTCTTGCCTCCTTTGTCAAAGATAAGGTGACCATATGTGTGTGGGTTTATCTCTGGGCTTTGTATCCTGTTCCATTGACCTATATTTCTGTTTTTGTGCCAGTACCATACTGTCTTGATTACTGTAGCTTTGTAGTACAGTCTGAAGTCAGGGAGCCTGATTGCTTCAGTGCTGTTTTTCTTTCTCAAGATTGCTTTGGCTATTAGGGTCTTTTGTGTTTCCATACAAATAGTAAAATTTTTTGTTCTAGTTCTGTGAAAAATGCCATTGGTAATGTGATAGGGATTGCACTGAATCTGTAGATTGCTTTGGGTAGTACAGTTATTTTCACATTGTTGATTCTTCCAATCCAAGAACATGGTATATCTTTCCATCTGTGTGTATCGTCTTTGATTTCTTTCATCAGTGTCTTATAGTTTTCTGCATATAGGTCTTTTGCCTCCTTAGGTAGGTTTATTCCTAGGTATTTTATTCTTTTTATTGCAGTGGTAAATGAGTGTTTCCTTGATTTCTCTTTCTGATTTTTTGTTGCTAGTGTTTAGGAATGCAAGAGATTGCTGTGCATTAATTTTGTATCCTGCTACTTTACCAGATTCATTGATTAGCTCTAGTAGTTTTCTGGTGACATCTTTAGGATTTTCTGTCTATAGTATCATGTCATCTGCAAACAGTGACATTTTTACTTCTTCTTTTTCAATTTGGATTCCTTTTATTTTTCTTTTCTGACTGTTGTGGCTAAAACTTCCAAAGCTATTTTGAATTATAGTGGTGTGAGTGGGCACCCTTGTCTTGCTCCTGATCTTAGAGGAAATGCTTTCAGTTTTTCACCATTGAGAATGATGTTGGCTGTGGGTTTGTCACATATGGCTTTTATTATGTTGAGGTAGGTTCCCTCTATGCCCACTTTCTGGAGAGTTTTTATCATAAATGGGTGTTGAATTTTGTCAAAAGCTTTCTCTGCGTCTACTGAGATGATCATATGGTTTTTATCCTTCACTTTGTTAATATGGTATGTCACATTGATTGATTTGCGTATATCGAAGAATCCTTGCATTCCTGAGATAAACCCCACTTGATCATGGGGTGCGATCCTTGTAATGTGCTATTGGATTCTGTTTGCTAACATTTTGTTGAGGATTTTTGCATCTATGTTCATCAGTGATATTGGCCTGTAATTTTATTTTTTTGTGACATCTTTGGGTTTGGTATCAGGGTGATGGTGGCCTCATAGAATGCATTTTGGAGTATTCCTCCCTCTGCTATATTCTGGAAGAGTTTGAGAAGGATAGGTGTTAGCTTTTCTGTAAATGTTTGATAGAATTCGCCTGTGAAGCCATCGGGTCCTGGGCTTTTGTTTGTTGGAAGGTTTTGTTTTTTTTTTTTAATAAATTTATCTATGTATTTGTTTTTTATTTGTGGCTGCGTTGGGTCTTCGTTGCTGTGCGTGGGCTTTCTCTAGCTGCAGCGAGTGGGGGCTGCTCTTCGTTGCGGTGCATGGGCTTCTTATTGTTGTGGCTTCTCTTGTTGCGGAGCACAAGCTCTAGGCTTGTGGCCTTCAGTAGTTGTGGCTCACGGGCTCTAGAGTGCAGGCTCAGTAGTTGTGGCGCACAGGCTTAGTTGCTGCACGGCATGTGGGATCTTCCCAGATGCATATAATTGCTTGTAGTAGTCTCTCATGATCCTTTGTATTTCTGCCATGTCAGTTGTTATTTTTCATTTCTAATTCTGTTGATTTGAGTCTTCTCCCTATTTTTCCTGATGAGTCTGGCTAATGGTTTATAGCCTATAATTCGAATGTTGGTGCACTTAATGTTGGCCCAGAGGTCTGTGAGACTGGCCTCCATTCTTTTCATTCTTTTTTTCTTTATTCTGCTGTGCGGCAGTTATTTCCACCATTCTATCTTCCAGCTCACATATCCGTTCTTCTGCCTCAGTTATTTTGCTATTGATTCCTTCTGCAGTATTTTTAATTTCAGTTACTGTGTTGTTCATGACTGTTTGTTTGCTCTTTAGTTCTTCTAGGTCCTTGTTAAAGGTTTCTTATATTTTCTCTATTCTATTTCCAAGATTTTGGATCATCTTTACTATCATTGCTCTGAATTCTTTTTCAGGTAGTTTGCCTATTTCCCCCTCATTTATTTGGTCTTGTGGGTTTTTATCTTGCTCCTTTGTCTGTAAGATATTTCTCTGTCTTCTCATTTTGTCCAATTTACAATATTTGATGTCTCCTTTCCCTAGGGTGCAGGCTTGTAGTTCCTCTTGCTCCTGTTCTCTGCCCCCGGTTGTGGGGTTGGTCCAGTGTCTTGTGTAGGCCTGCTGATGGGAGGGCCTGGTGCCTGCGTTCTGGTGGGTGGAGCTGAGTCTTTTCCCTCTGCTGCGTAGGGCCGTGTCAGGTGGTGTGTTTTGGGGTGTCTGTGAGCTTAGTATGACTTTAGGTAGTCTGTGTGCTGATGGGTGGGTTTGTGTTCCTGTCTTGTTTGTTGCTTGGTGTTTGGTGTGATGCATCCAGCACTGGGAGCTGCTGGCAGTTGGGCGGAGCCAGGTCTTGGATTCATATAGAGGCCTCCGTGAGAGCTCTCGGCGATTAATCTCCCCTGGGGCCAGGAATTCCCTATTGGTCCAGCATCCTGGACTTGGTGCTCCCACTCCAGAATCCCAGGCCCGACTTGTGGTTGAAGGACCAAGACCCCGCAAGTCGCTCATCCCAGCAATAAAGGGGATTAAAAAATAGACTAACAGGGCTTCCCTGGTGGCGCAGTGGTTGAGAGTCCGCCTGCCGATGCAGGGGACACGGGTTCGTGCCCTGGTCCGGGAAGATCCCACATGCCATGGAGCGGCTGGGCCCGTGAGCCATGGCCACTGAACCTGCGTGTCCGGAGCCTGTGCTCCGCCAACAGGAGAGGCCACAACAGTGAGAGGCCCGTGTACCGAAAAAAAAAAAAAAAATAGACTAACAAAACCCCAGACAAATGGTAAACAGTAAAATCAAACAAACAGAAACAAGGAAGCACACACACAAAAGAAACAAGAACAGAGCTAAATAAATCAAATAGCAAGGTAACAACCAGACAAACAAAAGAACCCAAGAACAAACAATTAAGAAGAAAGCTGACAGAAGCCCCGAAACAAAACCAAAGCAGAGCACCAACCGAAGAATGAAGCAAAGAAACGAAACAAACCAACAAAAAGTGATATAAAAAGAAGAAGAGAAAGAAAGGGGAAAGAAGACAGAACAACAGAAAAGCAACGTAGAAACAGAAATATAAAACAATAAAATAGAAAATATATTAAAGAAAAAGACAAAACCCTGGAGAAATGGTAAAAACAAAATCAAACAAACAAAAGCAGAAACAAGGAAGCACACACTCATGTAAAAGAAACAAAAACAGAGCCCAGTAAAACAGAAAGCAGGAGAACCAGACAAAGAGAAGAACTCACAAATGAAATCAAACAATTAGGATTAAAACTAGCAAAAACACATGATCTAAAAACAAAACCAAAGCAGTGTGCCAGCTGAGGAGTAAAGCAAGGAAACAGAACAAACTGATTAAAATGATTAAAAAAATAATAATAATGAAAGAAAATAAAAAGGGAAAAAACACAGGACGACAGAAAAACAAAGTAGAAATGAAAAGATTCAAAAAAGAAAAAGAAAATGAGGAAGGAAGGAAATAAGGGAAAAGAACACAGAAGAGCAAAGTAAAAATAAAATTGTATAAAAAATAAACAATAAAAATATGTAATAAAACATGGAGATCCCAAAAGACTGAAAAAAAAAACTAACGCAACAACAAACAAAAAAAGAAACCAAAAAAAAAGCCAGAACCAACAACAGAATGAATCAAAACATAATAAAATTAATAGTAATAATTATGTTTCCCTGGGGTCTCTGCTGTAAGTGTCCTTTCACATGCCATGAGCCACAGCCCACCTCCGCCTCCCCAAGAGGCTCCTCTGCCTCTGGGCTGGTCTCTGGACCTGCTGTGGGCCCTGTGAGCACCACTCAGACTCAGATCTGGCACAGTTCCTGTGTGTGCTTGCCCCCAAAGTCCACAGCTGCCAGAGCTAGACCGTTTTCATTTGTGGGAAACACTCATTGTCTACTCAGATATTCCACAGACGCAGGGTCTACCTAGCTGATCCTGGGGATTTAATCTGCAGCTTGTATAGCTGATGGAAAGATTTTCAATCTTCTTCCTTAGTTACCCTGTCCCTGGCGTTCAGCTTTGGTTTTATCCCCACCTCTGTGTGTGGTCCACCCACAGGAGTCTGGTCCTGAGGCTGCCTTGGAGCTCTTGGGTCTGCCCCTGTGAGGACGGGGTACAGAGGTGGTCCGACTGCTTGGATCGCGGGAGCCCGGGCCGTGCCAAATGCGCAGGGAAGCCGGCGGCCACGAGCGCAAGAGATATGGCCCTAGTGAGGGCCTTTTCTGGCGCCCAGCATAAGGCACGTGAGGGCCAGCCCTGGCCGGGGTTTTTCTGGCATCCGGCAGCAGGCGTGTGAGGGCCAGCCCTGAGCGGGCTTCTTTTATTGTCATTGGCAGGCGCCGGCGTGTGGGGAGAGAGAGGTTACAGTAGTGGCTCCTCCCCATGCATGTGACTCAGCAGTAGCGCCTGCTTTCATGACAGTCCAGTCGTCCTACATAGGCATTTCCTGCTGCAGATTTCCTCCCTCTCGTCCCCTCAGTTCATCTTGCCACATCCAGCAGCGGTTCTCACTCTGGGCCCGTTCTCCAATCCCCATGCACCAGCTCCCAGCCCCCTTGCACACCTGTGAACACACGTCCCAGTCTGGGGCCTGCAGGCCCGCGGTACGGACCATCTGTGTATTTCTCACTCTGTCCCGTCTGCCACAGACTGGCCACTTCACCCTCTTCCAACAGCCTCAAATGCTTCCCTTCTGTCCCAATCGATTTTCCCGTCGGAGAGGGGGTTTCCCCGAATTCAGGACTCTCTCCTCTGCTTCAGCTCCCCCGCCCCAGAGTGCAGGTCCCCATCCGCTTCCTTTCTTCCTCCTTCTCCCTTCTTTTTTTTCCGTCCTACCCAGTTATGCAGGGATCTTTATAGTCCTTTCTGGGGTCCAAGGTCTTCTGCTAGTTTTCAGCCAGTGTTCTGTGAGAATTGTTGTATTTATAGATGTATTCCTCATGTATCCGTGGAGAGAGATGAACTCCACGTCCATAAAACTAGGAGTTTTATGGTTTCCGGTCTTACGTTTAGGTGTTTAATCCATTTTGAGTTTATTTTTGTTATGTGATGTGAGAAAATGTTCTAATTTCATTCTTTTACATGTACCTGTCTGGTGTCATTCTCCTGTGTGGTTCAGTTTCTCAGAAACTACTGGAGGGTCTGCCTTCTGGAGGGTCTCCTGTAGATGTTCGGGAGAGTAGTCACGGGCTTCCCCGAGTCAGGCATGAGGACCCCAGAATGTCTTAATTGCTCCTTATACAGACCTTAAATGAGTCCCTTTGTTTTCAACCCTGAGCACCACCCTCCAAAGTGCTTGGTTCCTGCAGTCCCTGAACCTTTCCCGGGTTTTGCATTGTGAATATCTTGCTTCTGATCAGTATCAGGCACTTAGGATTCAGTTTCCTCTAATCTGTTAACGTGGTTACTACTCCTTCATCCACTTCCATCTTCTGACAATTTGTTCACATCTCTTATTTAGTGTTATTTCCTCTTCCATCTTCTTGTGCTTTTATGTATTTTAGTTAGTGGGGTTTTTGAAGGGGAGGCTTTTCATTTCGCTATAGATAACTAAATGTCAAATTTTAGTATCTTAATTTTCTCAAAATTGGGCTCCCACTCCCTTATGGGACTCCGATACTTATTTTTCCTTTTAAAGGGGGATCAGTACATCACACAAATTTGAGAAGCAATGGATATGGATGTCTGACATTGGTAGTGATCGAGCTGGTTCATCACCTCCTCTTCTTGCTCTTCATTTGCAGTGAGTGCCAGGAAAGACCTACCTATTACTGTCCGAGGCTAAGTTGAATTCTTCAGACATCTTGCTTCTAGCTTAGTCCTAAAGTGGTATACTCGTGCACTACGTCCATGAATTTCTAAGCACCTCTAGTGGGTAGGTGGTAGATGTTAACCGTTACATGGATGAACTTAGTCCCCTGTTTTATAAGTTGTTGAGCAAACAACTGGAATATAATTGCCATAGCCTGAGGCTCCTGACTAGTTCTCAGTTTATTTTTTGTATTTAATGTTTCAGAGTAATTACTCCAGAGATTATTGAGTGAGAGTATGGAATCCTTCACTAAAAGTCTTTGAAATTTGAGTGCAACCACCTGAATAAGATATTAGGAAGGAAGGAAACTCATGCTGAGTGTGGCACTGGGCTGGGCATTTCTGAGAGAAGAGAGCCATGGGCTAGAGAACCTGGGGTCCTACTTGGTTTCTCTTCTCCCTGTGGTGTTTCTCTATTTGCTGTTGTTGTTGCTGGGAGAGAAGTAGATCTTAGGGTGATTTTTGTGTTCAACAGAAAGCTCTCATCAGAGGAGCTAGAGCGAAAACGGCAAGAGATGATGGAAAACGCCAAGTGGCGGGAGGAAGAGAGGCTGAACATCCTCAAGAGGCACGCTAAGGACGATGAACGGGAGCAGAGGCTGGAAAAGCTAGACTCCCGGGATGGGAAGTTTATCCAGTGAGTGCATGATTTTCCTGCCTATCAGCTTTTGTGGCGATGGTCCCAAGGAGGCAGTTGGGCAACTGGTTCACTCATTGTGTTCCCAGTGTTTCTGTGTCGGTGCGGAGCTCAGCCCCCAGACACCATTGTTACTACTCCCAGCTTCTGACCAGACAGTGGGACGTTTTTCATCTGAGGGGAGGAGAAGTGAATTGGTATTTTCACTGAATCTCCTTGGCCTTCTCCTAAGAATTCATGGCTCAGGAAGCCTTTTTCAAATGAAGCTTGGACTTATTTTCCAAAACAGATACATTTCCCTTATAAATTTATAAAAAATTGAGTTCCAGATGGAGTCACTCGAAAGTTATCTACATGGGCTTAAGAGAGTTTGTGCTTCTGCAGCTGCTTTATGGCTAGCAACCTGTTTCTTCTTACTCCGCCAGATAGTTGACCAGTTGACAAATGCATGTTACTTAACTTTCACCTGTCTTCTCTTCCCAGCCGCATGAAGCTAGAGAGTGCATCTACCTCCTCTCTGGAAGATCGGGTGAAGCGGAATATCTACTCTCTACAGAGAACCTCAGTAGCTCTGGAGAAGAACTTTATGAAAAGATGAAAGCCATCCCCTCTCTTGCTGGTTTTCCTGAAATTTCCAGGGAGGCTGCTGATCCCTTAAAAATTCTCTTTATAAGAGTTCAAATGGCTTCTTCCACAGACGTCAAACCACCACTGTTCAAAGTGACTGTCCTCCATGGATGCCAAAAACAGCCAACTTCTTTTGAGAACCAGTGTGACTTGCTCTATGGGACCCTCAGTAACTTGCTGGGTGCAGAGCAGGTCTTAACTGTTGTTAAATGGGCGGGCACTGGAACATCAAGGTGTGAGCACTCGTCTTGCTCTGGAAGGAGGCTCCCTTATGCCTCTTCCCTCCACCTGTGTGAACCTATTCTGCCACCTCAGAATAGACTGGACCTTTCAGAAACCTCTCTCCCCAGAGCCACCCAGATAGTTGGTGCTTACCGGGGTAAACGAACATTTACTTCATTTAGTAGATAATGTGACAGATGATGTCAGATTAGGGCAGAGCCAAGGGAGTGACAAAGAATCTGGAAGGGAAAACAATGCAAAAAAAACCCCTAAATGAACTGTTGAACTATTTGGACTATCTTTCAAACTATAAAGTATATTGTATATATGCACAAATGTATAATTTTTACATGCTTTAAAAAAAAGTAGTTAGCTTTGTTAGAATATCTTGTTTGGTAAGTGACTTTACTATGTAATAGAACCACATTGTATCTTGTTATCCAGTAACACAGTAAGGCAGGTCAGCTTTTCTTTCCTCTCGGAATCTGGCTAGTTGTGGAGGGGCCTGGGTTTATTGATAGGATCTAGGGTATCTATCCACTTACACTGCATACAGTCTCTGATGTGGGCAGTGCAGTGTTGAAGTCAAATGATTTTCGTAGTCAGGACCAAACTACCAGTATGCTCCCTGGCTCTTAAAAGAAAACATAATGGAAGCTGTTTATTTCATGGCTTCCCTTTTATCATGTAGTAATCTTATTACAATTCTCGATTTTCAGGAGTTGTTTGCTATTATTTTTTAGTCAGGTATTAAAACAAAACAAAAAACCCAGACTCATGGGATCCATCTCCTTGTCTTTACCCCTTTCCCTTCTCTTTTATCAGAAGCCCTCATTGCCTAGGAAGCCCTCATTGCCTAGGAAGCCCTCATTCCTCAGTGCCTAGGAAGTCCTAGGCACTCTTGACCCACACATTAGCTGGGCCAGTTCCTTGTTCTGCTAATTCCTAACTCTGCTTAAAATGAATTTGGATTTATATTTTTGAGCACTTATGATGCCAGGCACTGTTATGCTTAAAACCCAGTCTTTCCCCAGAGAGAAAGTAACATACACTTGTTAGGCATTTAATCACCTTATCCTGCTTCCCTATACTAGGGTTAATTATGTCTTTTATTTTATTAATTGGTAATAAAGGCTACATTTATTTTTGTAACTGTGCAAAAAGCCACCTGTGCTGAGTAACGAATTCCCATACAGAACAATATTGATCCGCAATTTGTGTCCAGTATAAAATGGAGAGCCTTAGTCTGAGAGGAATTATGTAACAAACCGTGGACAGTTTACTCAAAGATTTCATCAAGTGAGCCAGAGAGTAAGATGATTATAATTCTCTACCGAAGGATAGGTGTCTTACGGTGCCGGCCTGTCCCTTAACTGGACCCTTTGGCGGGAGGAGGTCGGCAGCCAGTGGGTGGGAGCGGGACCCATTCATAAAACCCAGGGCTCCCGGCTGGCTCCTTTCATTGGCCCTGGGGGGAGGAGGCGTGTCCTGCGGGTGGAGCGAGCCCCGGGGCCCAGGGGAGTGGGAAGATCCACGCCTGGGTGCAGCGAGGGGGCGTTTCTTCCCTTTCCCGGCAGGACTTTACCCCTCGCTGTGGTCCTCCTCTCTCCCCCGGGGTGGGGATGGTACGTCCCACCCTCCCCCCATTCCCGCCCCTCCGCCCCTCCTCCCCTCCGGAGCAGTGGCGCCGCCGCCATCTTGGCACGTCAGGTTGAGGAAAGAGCCAAACGCTAAATTTTGGGGCCCCGAACAGGGAGGCCCTCCCGCGGTAGACAGCGAGACCTACCCAGCCCTCCTCCCCTCCCCGCTCGGCCGCGGGG
>NW_020171981.1:2844662-2887066 GCF_003031525.2 Neophocaena asiaeorientalis asiaeorientalis
GCTGGCTCGTGTGCCGTCTCGGACGCCCCCCCTTTCGCTGCCGCCGCCGCCGCCCCGGGCATGTCGTCCAACTGCACCAGCACCACGGCGGTGGCGGTGGCGCCGCTCAGCGCCAGCAAGACCAAGACCAAGAAGAAGCATTTCGTGTGCCAGAAAGTGAAGCTATTTCGGGCCAGCGAGCCGATCCTCAGCGTCCTGATGTGGGGGGTGAACCACACGGTAACCAGCTCCCCGGCGCGCGCCCCTCCGAGCGCGGCCCCGCGCGTGCTCACGCCCCCCGCAGTCCCGGGCCTTTGCCCGGCGGGCCCCGCCAGTGACGCCTGCAACCCCTTGGCAAGCCAGTTGCACGCCCACCCCACCCTTGCACGCCGTCCCGGCCGGGTGTGCCTCCCCGCGCGCCACGCGAGGCCTGGTGTCACCGTCGGTGGTATGCCGTCGCGTCCTTCCCTTCTCTCCAGTCCCTCAAGCTTCCTGCGTCTGGCTTCGAGCAGCTCCTGGAGCGCAGAGGGAAGGCCTGGGTGGGGTGGAATGGCTTTCATCCCTTCTTCCTCTCTTCTCGCCTCACCCCGTTTGTTGCATTTGTTTTCCCCCATGTTCCTTATAATTGGCTGCCTAGCTCACTGTCCAGTTGACAGGGCAGGTGGCACTGGCCTGCCTGAGTATTCCTCTATTGCTGGTCGTTTGGTTGGTGTGACTGCTCAGAGTTTCCCCGTCCTCCAGACCTCCTGGCCACTGACTGGAAATCCTCCTTGGGTTTCCTTTTTTTCTTCTTGAACGGGATGTATCAACTGAAGAAGCACAGGCTTCCTTGGACCACAGACACTTTACCAGGGTCTTCCTGGGTTAGGGAGAAGGGAGAATGTAACCATTTGAGAGAAGGTGAGGCCTGCTTATGAGAACCACTCATAGTAGAAAGGATGTGTCTTCCTGAATACTGTGGTGTTCATGTCAAAGATGTTGACTTCTCAGTTACTGAGCTTTCTATTGTATGGTCATGAGGATGTGATAATGGACAGTGATTAAGATGAGAGAGAGGTTCCCTGGATCCTTGGGGTGTTTTGAGATTGGCCAACAGCTCCTGTTAGGAAGTTGGAGCCCCGCACAGTGTTTGATCTGGAGGACTTCGTTTGTGTCCTGTTTGTTTGGGATCTTCTTTCTCTTCCAGCCACTTGCTCCTTGCATTCTGACCATTTCATTGAGTCCCTACACCGGAAATGAGAAGAGGAAGTAAGAGGACCTGAAATGCCAGCTTCACCAACTAAAAGTTTGGAATGAGAAAAATGAAGCTAATGGCTTGAGTTTCCCGTGAATATCAGTTCTTTAGGCTCCCTGACTTTTCTGAGCGCTTGAAATTGCCCACAAGACCACATGATGACAAAGGGGCGCAGGGCCAGCAAGACTTTTTGCTTTGCTTTTCTAGAAGAGCCTCTGGCTGGAGATTGATGAACCATAGTCTGAGCTGGGGTTTTAGATCCTTACCGCTAATACAGAAGTGCACACGGGGGTCTTGGGCAGGTTACTGTTTTCAGTAACCTCACTGAGGTGGACGTCCTGGCCAGGGTAGGGAGAACCGTTGGTTTAATGCCTAGACTTCTGGGAGCTGCTTTGATTCAGTAGTCCAGCAGCATTTGTTGCCACTGCTTCCTGCTGCCTCAGGGGTCATCTGACAACATTGCAAGGGAAACTGGGTCATCAAAATGTGAACCCTGTGTCCCTGCCTTGAAATCAATCCTTGGTTTTGTTGTGCAGCTTGTTTCTCACTAGAAAGCATCCTGTCTGTATGGAGAATTGGTAGAGGTCTGAGAGTCAGGAATGTTACAGCTAGTCGTAAGGGACTTCGGGCCCCTGATTTTATACATGAAGAAATGGAGGCCCTGGATGGAGGATTAGGTCGCCTGTGGTCACAACAAAAGACGCAGCTCGTTGTGCAGTACTGTGGGCTGTGTTGGCCGATGGTAGTGCTTGAATAGGAGGTCTCATTTTATTTGCCTCCTTTTCCTTGTCCTGCCTCTCTCATCCAAGTGCCAGGACAGATGGGAATTATGGTCTTGTTAGAGAACCTGAATGTTACGGTCAGGAGTGTGTGCCTGTGCCTGCCAGTTCCCAGGAGTGTATGTGGTGCTTGGTTTTCTGATAGGCAGGCAATGAGTCTCTGGCAGATGAAGAGGCAACTGTGATTCCTAGTCACCCTCTATTTTTGTTAACTTTAAGAAAGTTTGTTTGAGAGCTAGCTAAGCAAGACCCAAGCCTCTGGACACAATGAACGAACACCTCAGGGGAGATGCACTGGGCACCACTGCCCTGGACAGGCCGAGCTTTGGAGCTCAGTTAGTCAAAAGTTTTCTTGCTTTCACTTAGCCTGCAATAAGGTCTAGAACTTCGTGGGTCCCCTTGGGAAATGGAGCATCTCCCCAGAAGACTATAAAATCGTGCAGTTCTCAAGGGGGTCAGGACCACATTGTTTTGGTGGATTGATAGCCTTTCTTGGAGGTCGCCTTCCTTCAGAAGCCCATCTTGCAACTTTTTGCAGTCTTTAAGTTTTCAGATACCACCTTTTCTTTGATTCTTTAGTTTCTCACCCATTTAAGCGTTTAGGCTGTGATGGTCTATGGTTGATGGTGTATGAGACATGAAGGATGGATATGTCTTTATCTGTAGTACAAGTCAGTTACATACTCTCTCATGAGGTGGTTGGTTTACTTCTGGGTGGAAAAAGAGGCCTTTGAACTCAGTGTTGTAACAGGAGCTCCTCTTGTGGACAAGAGATGCAGCCCCTGGACTTTGTGGAGGAAGACTGTGTAGGAAACAGGGAGAAAAAAATCAGAAGACTTTGGATCTGTCAGGGGAGAACTAATGGAGAGAGAAAACCAGAGTTTTAGTGAATGAAATACAGCCCAGAGGGTCTGGAGTTAGGAAAGAGGTGGCCTGGGAGAGGATGTGGAGACCGGAGGAGGCAGACCTGGCTTGATAACCTGTTGGCCATTTTAGGAACTGCGTATGTACGAAGCCTCATCCCAGTGATCAGAAGGAATAGGGGAGGTTGATGGTAACTATGTTTAACTATTTGGAAAGCTGCCTGACTGGTTCTTCAAAGTGACTGCACCATTTTACATTTCTACCCGCAGTGTGTGTGGGTTCCAATTTCTCCACATCCTGTCAACACTTGCTATTGTCTGTCTTTTTCATTATAGCCACCCTAGTCGATTTGAAATGGTATCTCATTGTGATTTTGATTTGTGTTTCCCAGATAGCTAACAACGTCGAACATCTTTTCATGTGCTTATTGGCCAGTTGTATATTTTCACTGGAGACATATCTATTAAGATCCTTTGCCAATTACTTTTTGCCCATTTTTAAATTGGGCTATTTGTCTTTTTATTATTAACTTGTAAGAGTTCTTTATATATTGTAAATACAAGTCCCTTATCAGATACATGATTTGCAAATATTTTAGCCCATTCTTTGGGTTATCTTTTTTACTTTCTTTTTTAATTAATTAATTTTTGGCTGTGTTGGGTCTTTGTTGCTGTGCACGGGCTTTCTCTGGTTGCAGCGAGCAGGGGCTACTCTTCGTTGCAGTGCATGGGCTTCTCATTGCAGTGGCTTCTCTTGCTGTGGAGCATGGGCTCTAGGCACGTGGGCTTCAGTAGTTGCAGTGTGCGGACTCAGTATTTGTGGCTCGTGGGCTCTAGAGCACAGGCTCAGTAGTTGTGGCACACGGGCTTAGTTGCTCCGCAGCATGTGGGATCCTCCTGGACCAGGGCTTGAACCTGTGTTGCCTGCATTGGCAGGCGGATTCTTAACCACTGCGCCACCAGGGAAGCCCTTTTTTACTTTCTTGGTGGTATCTTTTGAAGCTCAAGTTTTTAATTTTGATAAAGTCCAATTTATCTATTTTCCTCTGGTTGTTTGTACTTTTGGTGTCATATCTAAGAAGGGTTTGCTTAACCCAAGATCGTGAAGATTTACTCCTATATTTTCTTCTAAGAAAAACTCAGCGTTTTCTAAGAAAAACTCTTTTAGTTTTAGCTCTTACATTTAGATCTGTAATCCATTTTGAGTTAATTTTTGTGAATGGTGTGAGGAACAGATTTATTCTTAAGTCTGCTCAGTTCTCTCCCACATTCTACCCCCATTCTGTCCACACATTTTCTTTGCCTAATGCAGACCCAGCACCTCCTTTCCCTGCCTTTTTCTCTTTTCCTGCTACTTTAAAAATCTTTAGTAAATAGGGACTTCCCTGGCAGTCCAGTGGTTAAGACTCCGCGCCTCCAATGCAGGGGGCATGGGTTTGATCCCTGGGAGCTAAGATCCCATGTGCCGTGCAGCGTGGCCAAAAAAAAATCTTTAGTAAATATTCCTGCTCTAGTGAAGCCTTTGGATGAATTTGTCCTTCAGCAAACCTTCCCACCTCACAGCGAACACTGGGACTCAAACAGGAAAAGAAAAGCCAAGGTGTAAAAAGGAGGAATAAACCCAGGGGTGGATTTGTTGGCACCTGTGGCTCTCTGTTCTTGCCCCTTTCCTTTCTGGAGTTTCACATCTCGCTTGGACCTCCTTGGTCTCGGGAATGTGTTCCCCGACACGTCATGTTTTCTGATGGTGGCAGGTAACAAATGATTGTCAGTGGTGGCCAGCCCATTGATGAGCCACCCACAGAACCCTGGGACATGTCAGGAAGCCTGCATGCCCAACGCGCGCCTCCTGGGTAGCAATCCCTATGAAGGTCGCAGAGGGGAGTGGAGGCTTCTGGAATCAGAAGTTCACCGGACTAGAACTAGTGACTGAATTCTCGTGTCCAGTAGGATCAGCACAGAGTAAACCCTCTGCTTCTAAGTTGTTTCTCACTCAGCTTGTTTAGCCTCCTCATTATTTATGCTGATGGCTCATAGAGTTAATCTTGTGGATAATCCAAAAACCACTTACATGATGTGAGATACAACAGATTTACCATCCTAATATGTTCTGTTTATCATGCTACTCCAATGAGTTTGCATTCCGCAAGTGCACTTCTGCTGAAGGTGAAGGAGGTTGGCCGAGAAATGTGCTAGATCGTAAAGGAAAGGCACGTCTTCCTGAAACATTGCTTTAGTCACAACCTTTCATGCTTCAAAGCTTTTGGTCACTCTCCTTTATTCCCCTCTCCCTGGCATTTAAGACTCTTTACATTCTGGTCATAGCCTCAGTAGCTAACCTTAATCATCTTTCAGGCCATGAACCTTAGGCATGGTCACACCAGCTTTGCTATCTCTTTTTCTTTTTATCCTAGTGTTAGCCATCTTTCAGTCCCCCTTTTCTAGCCATCCATCCCTCCAACCAACATTTATTGTATAACTAATTGTGCCAGCCATTCTGCTAGGGACATAAAAATGGGTAAGGTAGTCTCTTCCTTCTAGGGGCTCACAGTCTAGTGGAGAAATGAAACATGTAAGCAAACAATAACCCAAGCGAATGTGATATTTACGATATAAAGATGCACATGGGAATGAGTAACTAGTTCAGCCTGGGGAAGACAGGGAAGCTTTCACAGAAGTGTTATTTAGTGAGATCTTGGATGATTCTCTTAGCTTTATTCAAGCTTCTTCTATTCTTGCTGCCATAGTCTACTACCTGAACTATTGTGATAGCCCCCTAAATGGTCTTGCTGCTTCTTATCTTTGCCCTGTCCAATCCTTACTTGATTTTGATTTCAGAATTACCTTTCTGTACCACCCATCTGATCATGTGAATTCCCAGACTTAAACCTGATCAGACTTAAACCTGAGAGGACTTCCCATTGCCTGCAGAGTTAAGTCCAAATTTATCATATAGTGGACAAACTAAGTTCAAATTCAGGCTATGTCCCTTAGTATAGCTTTGGAGTAGTAATTTTTCTCTCTGAGATTCATTTTCCTTTTCTATAAAATGAGCATAACACTTTCCTTGCAGATTATTAGGACAGAGGAAAGGAATGGAAAACACTACCTTAGCCAAGGTAGCTGCCCATAAGAAGGACTGCACAGAAAAAAAAAAAAAAAAGAAGGATTGCACAGCACAGTGTAAAGAGCCCAGGCTTTGGCACCAGCAGACCTGGGAGCAAATCCTGACTCTACACATATTGTCTGTGTGACCTTGAGCGAGGTGCCTTGAACCTTTTGTAAAAGGCAAAATCAGATTAATAATAATTAATGTGACTATTAAATATTAGAAATATAGAATAGGATATATATGTGAGATATATGATATATAATATATAATAATATAAAGCACTGGCCACTTACAGACATTCCATAAATAGAAGCAGCTGTTATTTACTAATATTGATAATATGTGAGGCTGCTCACCTGTCTTTCCTGTACTGTCTCCCTCCACTACTTATTACCTCTGTCCTACCCTGCCACTCTCCCCCCGCCCCCCTACCTAAAATGGGCAGTATACTTTTACAGCTCTGAGGCTTGTTTCTGACTGTTCCCACAGCTGGGATTCCCTTCCTCGGGTTTTGTGTTTTGTTCCTTTTTCTTTTGGAGAACTACCCTCGTAGGCCTTTCTCACAGGTATTTCTCTGTAGCTTCCTCTAGCCACCAGCTCTCCCATGCCCAGGCAGAATCAATCATTTCTTAAGCTACTTTTCCGTCTACCTTTATTCATAACTCTATAGCACTCATCACGTTGTATTTGTTATTTGTTATCTGTCTTCCCAGGTAAACAGACACCATATCTTTTCATTTTTGTATCCCCAGCTTCTGGCACATAGTAAGGCTACACTGAGTAGAAGTTAACTGAATAGAAGTTTGGCAGCGTCTGAGCCAGATCAGGAAAGACCTTGATTGCTAGGCTGAGGAGTTACAACTTCACCCTGAGGTTGGTGAGGAGCCATGGAAGATTTTTAGGCAGGGTGTAACGTGATCTTGTTGTGGGTTCTTCCAGTGTCAAGTGCTCTTGGCAATACCAGGAGGGGCATTAGGTTCCGTTTCTAGCCTGATGTGTAAGGGCTGGGAGTCTGACTCTGACCATATTAACCTCACCCTCCTCTGACATGGCTGTTCTGTTCACCGTCCCTGTGTTCTC
Organism: Neophocaena asiaeorientalis asiaeorientalis; assembly: GCF_003031525.2. NCBI lineage: Eukaryota > Metazoa > Chordata > Mammalia > Artiodactyla > Phocoenidae > Neophocaena > Neophocaena asiaeorientalis. The sequence continues at coordinate 2,851,710 of NW_020171981.1, forward strand.
ACTTACTTAAATGCTCCTTGACTTCCAGATTCACTGTATCATAGGCTTGTGTCATCTCCCGGATGAAAGGATAGGCCTCCCACTTCTGTGTGCACGGTGCACACAATGCTTCCCTTGCTGCACAGCCCCTTCTCCCTAACATAAAATGAAGCATGTAGTAGGTATTTCAGTAAGTGCTTGTTCAACTGAAATTGAATAGAACTCTCTGGGGATGTAAAATTTAGCACAACTAAAAAAAAGAAAAAATAGTACAGCTAATCCCTAGAGTGAATCGTCTACATGTGGCCCAGTGGAAATGAGGGTGAGTCTACGTAGTTCAGCTATATGGATTGTTCAGCAGTATATTATCTGTCAGAAATTTCCTGCTGTTGGATTGTATAGTCAAGAATAGATATGAATTGAGAACTAAAAACTGACCAACTTACAACTATTCAAACTATGCTGCACTTAGAATTGCACAGAGAATTAACGAATGGAACATCCCTGAATAGCTCTTATTAGAATAATTCATCCTGGCTAAGGGGCAATTGACCCCTCGCAAGCAAGTGTTTTAGTCTTTCCTTCTCCCAGTAACAAGCCCTGGCCATGGCATAGAGTCTGGATTTTAGACTAACCCAAATCAATCAGTAGCAGATACTAGAACCTTTTGGTATAAAACCATATTCTTTGAGCCAGTGATATGTTCTTTCTAGCATGGTGGAATAAGCTAGAAAAGGCAGAACTTAACTTTTTTAAACTCTCAGAGCCAGGCTTAATATGCCAGGAAAAAGGAAGTGGGACAGCTACAATGAATTGTTTCTATTGGCAGAAAAATGATGTGAAATGGTTTCCTCTCTAGTCGCTCACTAAACAACCAGCTTGCCTTGTGAGCACCCCCTGGAATGGTAACTGGCAGAACTTTTTTCTGTGGCTGTTGAGCCAGTGGTGGGCATCTCAGACCTGGATGCTGGGAATTCTAAGTGTACGAGTTGAGGACTTTCGACAAAATGATGTACTCACGTAGTCATCATCCTAAACAACATATAGAACGTTTCTAATAGCCTAGAATTGCGCCTCTTATGTCCCTTTATAATCATCCACACCCCTCACAGCCCAGGCAGCCTCTTACTGGATTTCTGTCACTATAGATTCTAGAATTTCATAATAAATGAAATGGAATAAATAAATGGAATCATACACGCTGTACTTCTTCGTTTATGCCAGTCAGTTATGCCAGCAGTTTATTGTCTCTGCCCCACTGCCAACTTACACTGCTACCCTGCGGCCCCTCCCCATACACACACACTCCTTCATTTCCCTGTGAGTAAATTGGGTTTTTCACCAGCTCTAGGAAGGTATGGTTTCCCCAGCCCAGTTACTACATTAACTTGAACTTCCTCCATCCTCTGCCATTTCTAAATAAAAAAGGTTTGGAACATGAAAGGAGCAGCAAATTACATGGTATTTCCCCCCATTTATGCTCCTGGAGGAGTCCTAATGACTAGGTTATTCCCTCACTGCCACATGGGGCCTCATTGAGATAATAGGATTTGCAACGAAAGTATCCAGGAGACACAAGACTGTGCTCCCCCTGCCCCCTATCCATTAAGTTGGGACTAAGGTTTCCTCTCTAAATCCTGAATGCATTAGTGGCAACTGGGTTGAGGGTCAAATGTCAAATACTCTGCTGTGATGGGAGAGGACATCTGCGGCTAATTAGACCACTAATTGGCTAAACTGGGGATGGGGAAGGGCAGGAGCTGCCCTCTCAGCTCTGCACCAATGGGAAGCCAGTTCCCTGTGCAGCCTCCAGCTCCCTGAAGCCGGGATGAAGGACAATGAGAAGGTTTGTTTGCAGTGGGGGCAAGGCACCCTCCCGCATCTCCCCCAGTTCAGCACAAGAGAGGACATGGCTTTAGGGCCTGGCCCTGCTTTAATTAGGAGAGTAAGAATGAGCCAGTGGCCAGATGTCTACCTCTTCTGCTCACTTTAATCCTTTACTTTGGAGATAAGAGTTACATACCCACATAAACCCATCCAGCTTTTTTCTTGCCCCAGGCTGATTTCTTGAGTGATCCCCAATTGTAATGAAGATGTTCAAAGCCCTCAATTAATACTCATATAGGTTGGGTGATATTTATTCATAGATCCATTTATTATTGCATTTGATAAATACATATATAGTACCTGCCATATGCAAATCGTGGTGCCAAGTACCATGTGTGGAGCCTCCAAGGTCAGTTAGATGATCTTTGCCTACAAAGATCAGTGATAGGATCTTGCCTAGCTTATAGTCAAGCAGGCTTGTGAGGTTTGTAAGTGTTAACTGCAATGTGAGGGAGGCTGTGAGACGGCCAAAGGATGGATATAAACAATGCTTCAGGAATCCCGAGATAGGAAAGAACATTTATGGTCCAGAGAATCATGGAAAGCTTCATAGGGGAGGTGCCTTTTGAGCTGGACCTTATCAGGTGGAGAGAATTTCAGTAGGTAGAGATGAAGTTGGGAACTTATTTGAAGAAAAGAACAGAAATAAAGATAAGGAGGGGGGCTTCCCTGGTGGCGCAGTGGTTGAGAGTCCACCTGCCGATGCAGGGGACACGGGTTCATGCCCTGGTCCGGGAAAATCCCACATGCCATGGAGCGGCTGGGCCCGTGAGCCATGGCTGCTGAGCCTGCGCGTCCGGAGCCTGTGCTCCGCAGTGGGAGAGGCCGCAACAGTGAGAGGCCCGAGTACCGCAAAAGAAAAAAAAAAAGACAAGGAGGGAATCCATGGACATGTGTTTGGTGAGATGGTGGCATCCACAGTGTAGCATATTGTCTCTCTGAGGCAGGTGCCTTGGCTGAGAACCTCACTTTCCCCTTGCTTTGCAGATCAATGAGCTGAGCAATGTCCCTGTCCCTGTCATGCTAATGCCAGATGACTTCAAAGCATACAGCAAGATCAAGGTGGACAATCATCTCTTCAATAAGTAAGTTGCCTGCTGAGTGGGCTCAGGTTTTGTGGCAGTTCCTTCCCTCAAGGCAGAGAGCTTCCCAAACCTCACCGTGGTGAGGACAGGCAAGCACCTAGCAGGGTGTGACAGCAACACCTGGCTCACAGAACTGAAAAACTGGCTGGGAAAATGCATTCATTATGTGCCTCTCCCCCTTGTGCCGTCCTGTCATCTCTGTCCTTTATCAGCCTACCTCCAGTGTCCCTCAGGGCTTGTGGCTCAGCCCAGGGTGATTCATCTAGGGCCAGTTTAGTTAACAGTGAGCTGCTCGGGAGCTGAGGTATCTAGTACGAGGCTGACAGCAGTGGCCCTATCTTGATCTTAGTCTGAGGCAAGAAGCTGCCAGGCATGTTCCTGGCCTGGGATGCAGCCAAGCTTCTTTCTTTCCAACTAGTGTGTGAACAACAGGCTGAGCATGGTGCCCAGGGGCGCTATCTAAAATCATTCTTCCCATTTTTGCTCATTGTGGCTTCTTGGATTAACACTGGTGTCTTTGTCTCAGACTTTGATGGAGCAGCTGCTTCACCTGGCACAGTTTGGGGCTTGCTGTAAGCCCTTTAGAGGCCTTGCTTTTTCATCCTCCTGTGGGTCACCCAAGGAAATATTTGCAGCTCACACTCTCTTCCTTTCTGCATTTGAATCCTGGTTCCACTCTCCATTGTCTCACCATCTCCACCACCTCACCAGCTGGGCTCTGTCACCCCACCATTCCCAGACTGTTAGCCCAGAGGAGAAGCTTGATTTGAAAACATCCATTAGTGGCCTCTCTCTGCCATAGTAAGTAATAACATCATATTCTAGAAGCTGTCTGTCTTCATAGCTGCTACTTGCTAAGTGGCCACCTGTATAGAAGAAAAACTGTTTCTCCTCTACTCTCACATCACTACTCACTTCTAATACCAAATGTGTGTGTTTCCCACACATCAAGCAATTCTTTAGGACACTAACTAGGTGTCCTACAATTCAGTTCAGTTCTGACACTCTCGACCTGGAGTTAGCATCAGGTCTCACAGGTTAAGGGCTGAGTCCCAGAGGACCGCCCCTCCACCCCGCTTCGGACGCCAGTCTCCAGTCCAGGTTGTCACCTGTGCTTCTGACGAATTTGCTGTAGATCAGAGGTTCCCATGACCCTCCCCCTTGGGTTGGATTAATTTGCTTGAGTAGCTCACAGAACTCAGGAAGACAGTTTACGTACTAGATTACCGGTTTTTTATAAAAGGATACAACTCAGGAACAGCCAGATGGAAGAGAGGCATAGGGCAAGGTATGTGGGAAGGGGCAGGGAGCTTCCATGCCCTCTCCAGGCACACCACCTGCACCAAACCTCCACGTGTTCACCAACCTGGAAGCTCTCGAACCCTGTCCTTTTGGATTTTTATGGGGACTTTTTTTATGACAGCGTGATTGATTAAGTCGCTGGCCACTGGCGACTGATTCAGCCTCGAGCTCCTCTCCCCTCCCTGGAAGTCAGGGGCATGGGACTGAAAGTTCCAACCCTCTAGTCCTGGTTGGTTCCCCTGGCAAAGAGCACCCATCCTTAGAGGCTTAACAAAGGTCACCTCGTTAACATAAATTCAGGTGTGATTGAAGGGAGTTTGTTACAAATAACAAAAGACACCTTTATTACTCTTACCACTTAGGAAATTCCAAAGATTTTAGGAGCTCTGTGCCAGAAACAAGGACAAAGACTAAATATATATTTGTTATTATATCCAGTATCACACCACCTAAGGAAGGAGAGGCTGTGCTACCCTGTGAGGCAGGAAAGGGGATTGTTCTGTGCCAGAGGTCAGGGCTCAGGTGTGGTCATTGTACCAGGGTCCGTGGTGTCCACCACATTGACATCTTGGCCTAAAGTGGACATCCAGTATCTTTATTTGTTTTTTCATCTTTCTTGATTCCTTTTGTCTTTTCAACAACTGTTTACATGCTAGTTATTAGACTGCAGTGCTGTTTACTAGAAGATCAGGCCCCTGCCTTCATGAGAGGCCACTGCTTTTTATTTCCTTGAAGTCTACCATCCTGGAGTAGTCAGAGGGACATACTTCTTTTTTTTTTCCCCTCAGTTTTATTGAGATATAATTGACAAACAGCACTGTGTAAGTTTAAGGTGTCCAGCATAATGATTTGACTTACATACATCATGAAATGATTGTCACAATAAGTTTAGTGAATAGCCATCCTCTCATATAGATATAGAATTAAAGAAATAGAAAAAAAATTGTTTTCCTTGTGATGAGAACAGAGGGCCATGTTTCTGAAAGGGAGTTCCCAAGCAGGTTGACTGTTGTCAAGATGGAGGATTTGGAGGAGGCATCCCTTCAAGTTGATCTCCTTCCTCCTGGGAGTCTGTGGATTGACTAAGGAGTGGGGAGGACGTAGACTGGTGCCAGCAGCCAGCAAACGAGGCTTCATGGAAAGATGGGATCCCAGTCAGTTGACTGAGGACCTCTTCAATCTAAAGCACCCTCTCCTTCCATCCCAGTGGAAGCCAAGGGCAGGACTTGCTGGGTGTAACCATCTTCAGGATGTATTGATAGGAGCATCCCCAGAGGAGGGGGGTCCTTTGATGAGAAAAGCCTTTCCCTTTAGCAGTCAGACTGACATTTACCTCACAGCAGCTCTTCACATGCGGCCACCTACCTGCAGCAAGTACAGCACTTGTGAAGTAGGGCCAACACTCAGTCTCACTTCTCTGCAGGTAAGGTTTTTTTTCCCTTTAATGTAAATTTTATTGAAAGATAGCATGTACTCAGGAAAAGTACACAAATCATAAGAATACAGCTAGATTAATTTTTACAAAGTATATACAAGGAATGTGAAGTTTTTAAACTTTTACATGCTCAGAATCACCTGGAGTGTGTGTTAAAAATGCAGATTTCTAGACTGACCTCCAGGATGCTGAGGGCTTAGCAGCCTACATTTTCAGTGCTGCAGATTGCTCCGATCCAGGTGACCTGTGGACCACACTTTGAGAGGTCCTGGCGTATGAGTTAGAGGAATAAGAAGTTCACAAGAACATGTCTCTGCTTTTCCCCAGAGAGAACCTCCCCAGCCGCTTTAAGTTTAAGGAGTACTGCCCCATGGTGTTCCGAAATCTCCGGGAGAGGTTTGGGATTGATGATCAGGATTACCAGGTATGGGGTGTCTTTGCAAAATCGTAGGGGTTAGGGAGTGGAGGGGGGTCAGGAAGCCACAGGACAAGTAGGGAACCAAACGTGTCTACTGTTCTTGTGCTGCGTCTTCCTGTCATGTCTCACTCCAGCCCAGGCAGTCTTTCTGCAGTGTTGGTGGGCTCTTGGAGGAGTGAGGGCCTTAGAAGTGCTTCTCCTGATGCCTCACAGGCTCAGGCTCCTCTCCCTGGGAGGGAGCACAGTGGGAGGGAGACGGGTCTACGGAAGCTGCTTCATTTTAGTCTGACATTCCCAGTCTAGGCCGAAGAACCCTTCTCCTTCGTAGTTTGACTTAAAAGAGAGAATTATTGCCAGCGGGAGATGAGGCCTCTTAAAGCTGATAAGACAGATTATAAAAGGAAGACTTCAAGGGTAGTGTAACTTCTTGCCAGGTATGAGTGCCACCTCCTAAACTCCCCTGTCCTAACGTTGGGAGGGGGGCTAGGCATGGCAGGGCAGCTGCCCCCTTCAGGGGGTGATCATGTCACAGAGGCCTTTGGCCTATTGGGAGGAATCAGTCCCAATATCAGGGACATTCTAGTCTGACTCATTTTCTGGGGCTTCTGTTACTTCTCCACCCAGCACCTTCCTTGGACTTCCTCCCCTGGCAGACAGCCTGGTGGTGAAGGTGGGAGAATTTTCCACTTCACTTGTGCAGCAGTAAGAAATACAGCTGATTTTCAGTTGTCTGTTGGGGGAAAAAAGGAGTGTACAGCCTAGTGAAATCTAAAATGGATGCTCACATCTTGTAAGATACTGTCATTCCTCCCATCCCGCTCCCAGGAAGTCTTTCACAGAGTAGATCATGAGAAGCAGGGTCTCCTTCTCCTCTGTCCTCCATCCAGGGGGCCTCCTGAAGAGGAGGGTGAGGGAACGTGAGAGGAGGAAGAGATGCCAGGGACTTGCACAGTCAGGACCAGCCATGTCCAGGAGGTGCTGGGAGGGCCTCCAGCCCCTCCTATTGGGACCAGACCCTGAACTAAGTCATGCCCTGATTGGAGCATGAGGTTTTTGGAAAACTTCTTGCCATTATTGGCAAGGTTGCTCGGGTATCTTCCTTCCATGGTGGCTCTTTCCCTTCCCCTTGGCCATCTAGCCACATCCTGTATTTTTTTTCTAATAGACTTTTGGGCAGATAATTGTGCTCAAGACTGAAATAGGGGCAGGGAAGATGGTGTTCAGGGAGGGGACTCTCTGCTCTTAGACTACCAGTGACTCAGAGAGGCAGGAGATTCTGCCTGGAAATGAGGCAGGAGTAGAATTATGCTTGTCAACCCTCTGTCTTGTGACCTCCCGAAGGTCTTTTCCCAGCATCTGCTCTGTGGACACATCTCTTTGGTTGACTCGCACCTTCCCCTACTCCCTCCCCGCTTGAGGCTTCTCCTGCCTTCTGATCCTAATGGGAAGGGGGCTCCGAGAAGGAGCAGGGACAGAGCTAGAAAAGCTCCCCGGATCTGCCTCGTAGCTCTGCAAAGACAAACAGGAGTCTGAGGTCAGGGGAGAGGTGTTGCGCAGAGTGGTGAGGACCAGCTTCCTGCTTTGGGAAAGGTTTTCCAGCATGAGGGTACATACAGGAGATAAAGATGACTGTGTCCACTCCTTCTTCACGCTTGACTTCTTGAATATTTCCTAAGCTTTGTCTTCGTCACCCCCAAGAGACTGGGACAATCATCTCATGTTGCAGGTGAGGAAACTCAAGAGTAGAGGAGTTCCGTGGCTCACCCCAGGTCCTATCACACGTGAGCGTCAGGGTTAGAGCCCAGGCCCCTAACATCTGAGGCCGAGTTTTAGTTTCTAGAGCAAGTTCTCTAGGATCAGAATGAAAAGAAATATTTCAGTCAGTCCTCTTCCCATCCCAGTCAAGGATTAGGAGCAGGTGGTAAGGAACAACCCTTGTCTCTCTTATGGAAGACTTTTTGGGAAAGATGTGAATTTCCCATAAGAAATGGGGTGGATAAGGTCCCATCTGTCTCAGTGTTGTTGGCCTTAGAGCAATCTGACCCATAAGAGAAGCCTCAGAATACAAGTCAGAGTCTTCATTCCCCTCCCAAGACCAGCTTTTGTCTTGGTCCATCAGAATTCAGTGACGCGCAGTGCCCCCATCAACAGTGACAGCCAGGGCCGATGTGGCACACGTTTTCTCACTACCTATGACCGGCGCTTTGTGATCAAGACTGTGTCAAGTGAGGATGTGGCTGAGATGCACAACATCTTAAAGAAATACCACCAGGTATGGTGAGTCAAGAGCCTCAGCAGCAGAGGATGGGTTGGTGGAAGAGGGAGAGGAGCCCCCGGTAGAGCTTCTTGGGGAGGGCTTGGTCCTCTTTGGTAATGGCAGGTACCTCCTGGTAACCAAGCACTTGCCCTCCCCCAGGGCCGTGTTTCTGTGAGGTGAAATGCCTACTTGAGAAAAAGAGAAAAGAAATGAAGGCACGTTATGGATGCAGGCCCAGTTGAACAGCTGTGTCTCGTCAGAGTTGGAAAGTTTTCACACTCTGGCACCTGCCTCATTTCTTCTAAAAGAGGTCCTGTTGGCTCAGCAGGGCTGCTGCTTTTCCCGCTCCCATTCTCCTCTCATCTGGAACTTGCCCGTGAGAAAGGCAGGGAGTGCCTGTCCGAAGCCTGCCTGGGTCTTCAGGGAAAGCTGGCTTCTCTCTGGCCACCTGAGAGGTGGTGAAAGGGACTTCTGGTGTTTCGGGAATTACAGCAGAAAACCCTGGGGCCTGGCATGGGCGAGAGCTTTGGGTACGAAGCCATTCAGTTTTCCCAGGCGACCCCATCACAGCCCTGCCTCTGCATCCTCTCTCTCTGCCCTTTGGCTTCCCCATTTCAGGCTGGCAGAGAAGATGCAAGTCCTAGATCAGTGATTTTCCTGCAGAATCCCAATCGGATGAAACCAAAGGGGCTCTGCACTGCCTGCTCAGCCTCTCCCTCTGCCTTGCCAGTTAGGGGTGGTGGCGGCTGTTACCTGTTGTAAGTCTGAGGAACCCCCGTGACTTCACAGAATCCAGTTTGGAAACCACTGGTCTAGAGGCTAGAATCCCAGGGAGCATGTTAGCCCAGGAAGAGCCCCGTCCATCCTGGCACCTTCACCTGTTCCTTCCCTGCCTTCCTTTCTAGTTCATAGTGGAGTGTCACGGCAATACCCTTCTGCCACAGTTCCTGGGCATGTACCGCCTGACTGTGGACGGCGTAGAAACCTACATGGTGGTCACCAGGAATGTGTTCAGCCATCGGCTCACTGTACACCGCAAGTATGACCTCAAGGTAAGGGGCCCTGTGTTTCCCAGCTCTGTGGCCTCCCTCTCCCTGAGGCGTGGAGGGGCCACGACTCCGACTTCCACATAATGGGAAAGCCGGAGTGTATGTTTTCGCATGGGCAAGTGGCTCTGGAGTTGATGTGCCCAATTCTTAGGAGCCAAAGGCTGTCTCAAGTCCAGGTGACAGTGACAAGAGGTTATTGAAGCCCCCAATGTACCATATTTATGTAACAATTGATGTGCACACAGAGGGCAGCAGTACGGGGACAGGCTGTGCTGACGCAGGCACCCTGGCAGCTGTCCAGGCCCCATGGACTGACAGCACAAGCACATTTCTAGACACGGACAGAAACACACGCATGCCTGTGAACCACAGCACTCTGTTGTTCTTGAACCTGGCTTCCTAACTCCTGTCTCCTCACACCACTCTCCCTCTCTCTGCTGCGGCTGCGCTGGTTTCCTTTCCGTTCCTGCAGTGCCCGTGCTCTCCGCCTCCCCAGATCTCACATAGGCTGCCTGTGATCTTTTCTCTCCCTGCCCTTTTCTCCACCTCCACCTTCCCCCACCTAATTACTTCCTACTTAACCTTCCGAGCTCGGCTCAAAATCAGTTCTTCTAGGAAGCAGGCTTTGGCCACCGCCCCTCCCCAGTCTGGTCCCTGCCCCGGTACTACATGCTCTCAGAGTCCTGCCTTCTCCCCTGTACCACTGAGCACCATTGTAATTAATGGATTAATTAATCGTGTAACTCCTGCTTACTGTCTGTCTCCCCTGTTAGAAGGAGAGTTCCTTAAGGGCAGGGACTGAGTCCCTCCGTTCAGCCCGATATCCTGAGCGTGTGTCTGGTATATAGTCAGAGCTCTGTAAGGGGTCTGTGACAGAGGAAGTGAACAAGTTGCTGCCTCCTGGCCCCTCTAGGAGTCTAACCAGCCTACTTGAGTTCACCTGCTGCCTCTCCCTAAAGACCGGTGCATGTTTTTTCGATCAACGGAATTTGCCTCAGCTGGACTTCTCCTGATGGCTCTTATCCTTTCAGGGTTCTACTGTTGCCAGAGAAGCGAGTGACAAGGAGAAGGTATGCTGGGGCCTGTGCTGATCACTTGTGGAATGGGTCGCTGGGAATCAAAAACACCTTCTGTTGGCCATCCTGTCCCTTCCTCTGCTGCCGCCCCAGCCTAGTTCCCAGACATGCGGTCTGTTGATGTGAAATGCTGTGTCACTGAGCTTGTGTCTGTCCTCATCCTTGGCCTAGGCCTTGGTCTCCAGCCTTTTCCTTTGCCCTTGCTGGGTTCTTCATAGTCCTGGAGGGCTAGCAGTTTCCATCTCAGGCCAGCCTGAATCCGTGGCTGGCTGGCTGCTTGAGCTCTGAGGTAGTCTCAGGGCTCAGCAGGAAGTCCTTTGGTCAGTCCTCATTGTCTGACTCGTGCTACATATTTGCCATCCATCCCTGCCTGCCCGAAGCTGGGACTGTAGACTCCTGGACTGAGCTGTTGATTTGGCAGCTTGGCCACCTTTGTGCTGAGGACCCTTTCCTTTCCTGTACCATTGCCCCCAGCAGAGGACTCCTTGGGGTGAACAAATCAGGCCACCAGCCTAACACTGCTATTGCTCTCTCAGGCCAAGGACTTGCCAACCTTCAAAGACAATGACTTCCTCAATGAAGGGCAGAAGTTGCACGTGGGAGAAGAGAGTAAAAAGAACTTCCTGGAAAAACTGAAACGGGATGTAGAGGTATATATTTACCCTCGTTTTTACTTTGGTTAAACAGGACCTCCTCTTGTCCCCAGAGCAGGAACCTCTTTAATCTTAAGAAAAATTGAATTCACCACTTCCCAGGAGTGTAGACAAGAGGAAGGGTGGTGATTTGAGCCATGTAGGTAGTTATTTGCATCTAAAGCTAGTGCAAATGTACATTCCATTTGGGGGGACACAATTTGTGCCAGTAGAACGTGGGTAACTCAGTTTGGAGTGCTTTCCCTCATCTCTTCTCTAGTCTGTTCCAACCCCTCTTCACGCTTCCTTTCTGGTGGTGTCCCCATAGTGGAGGGGGTATCCAGCTGTCAGAGTGACAGGAAACCAGCTATTAAGATCTGCCAACCGTGCCTTTCTCTGGCTCTGATTCTCCTCTTACCTAGCAGCATTCTGGTTGGAACGGGACTTCCTGTGGAGAAGTTCCTTTGGGGAGGACAGGTGGTAAATAATGAATGTGATATCTGATAATTCAGTGTCTCCTATTTTTTTTTTTTATTATTTATTTGGCTGTGCCAGGTCTTAGTTGCGGCACGCGGAGCTTCATTGCTGCGTACGGGATCTTTAGTTGCGGCATGTGGGATCTAGTTCCTTGACCGTGGATAGAAACCGGGTCCCCTGCATTGGGAGCACAGAGTCTTAGCCACTGGACTGCCAGGGAAGTCCCAGTGTCTCCTATTTTAATAAACGGGGAGCCTGTTCATTAAAACCAAATTCTATAAACTTCAGAAAATGTTTTATTTTTTTAATTGTGGTAAAATATGCATAACATAAAATTTACTATCTTAACCATTTTGAAGTTGAGTTTTGAAGTTGTGCAACCATCCCCACCATCCATCTCCAGAACTTTTTCATCTTCTCAAACGAAAACTCTGTACCCAAGAAACACTAATTCCCCATTCCCCCTTCTCCCTTGCCCCTGGCAACCACCATTCTACTTTGTGTCTCTGTGAAATTGACGGCTCTAGGAATCTCATATAAGTAGATCATACAGTGTTTGTCCTTTGTGTCTGGCTTATTTTCACTTACCGTAATGTCTTCAAGGATCATCCATGTTGTGCTATGTGTCAGAATGTCCTTCCTTTTTGAGGCTGAGTAATATTCCATTGTATGAATATACTACATTTTGTTTACCTGTTCATCCGTTGATGGACACTTGGTCACTAGTTAAGGTTAACTAATTAATCTAGTTTCTAGTCTCCAGAGAAACAGAATAGGGTGTAGAGAGATAGGTAGATGTTTATTATAAGGAATTGGCTCACATAATTATGGAGGTTGACACATCCCAAGATCTGCAGTTGACCAGCTAGAGACCCAGGAGACCTGATGGTGTAGTTTTAGTCCAGAGGCCAGCAGGCTTGAGACCCAGGAAGAACTGATGTTTCAGTCTGCATCTGAAGGCAGGAAAAAACTGATGTCCCAGCTCAGAGGCAGTTAGGCAGGAGGAGTTCCCTTTTACTCACAGGAGAGTCAGCCTTTTCGTTCTTCTCAGCCCTTCGACTGATTGGACGAGGCCCACCTACTTTAGGGAGAGCAATCTGCTTTACTCAATTTACCAATTCAAATGTTAAGCTCATCCATAAACACCCTCACAGACATATCCAGAATAATATTCGACCCAATTTCTGGGCACCCAGTAGCCCAGTCAAGTTGACACATAAAATCAACCCTCACACTTGGATTGCTTCATTGTGAATAGTGCTCCTGCGAACATGGGTTTAACAGACTTATTTTTGTTAGTAAGCTTTACCTTAACCACCCCCTACTATGTTTGTGCTTATATTCTGACATTTGGTTTGTCCAGAGTCTTTCTCCTCCTTTTCCTCCTTTTCTCCCTACTCTGCCTTCAAGAAGAATTTAAGGCAGTTAACACAATTCATTTGTTTTCACTTGCATGTTACTTTATAAATGTTTGCAGATGGACGGGAGGGGGTGTGGCTCACAGAGTCTCTCTTTTCTGGGACCCTGGTCCCTTCTCCTTCGGCCTTCAGAGGGCATTGTCCAGAGGTGCTTGCAATGGTGCCCCTCACCTTTCTTTCCTGAGGAGATTCTGCTGATCTCCTACCACTGGGGCTTCTTATGCTTTTAGTTGTCTTCTGGGCCTGCGCATAGAGCCCCTCTGGTCCTATTATGATTCTCCGTCTAGTCAGTCAGACAGTTTCCTGCAGTGCTGCAGGTTCGTTTGTGACCATGGCAGGACGCCTGGCACATGGCTGATGGTGGCTGCTGGCTAGTTCACAGAGGACTTGGACCAGTGACTCTGGCGTCACATTAGTTAAACTGGAATGCCAGTTGGCCATCTCCATCCTGTATCATTCCCACGCTCTTTGTTCTTCTCCGAGTCATTGAGTCCTGGCTCAGGAGACTTAGACACCATCCTGCTCCCAGCACTTGTTATATGGATGAGAAATGCACAGGCAGCGTTCCATTATTTCTTTCCTCCACCTCACCATGGCCTCTCTTGATCCCAGACAGAATCGGCTCTTCCCTCTTCCTGCAGTGCTCCTTCTACTTTTACTCCCGCAGCCTCTGCCTGCCTGACTTCTCTTCATTCATCGGGTCAGGCTCAACTCCTTTCCCCAGGGAGGCCCTCTCCCCGCTGCTGTCGACTCCCGCAGCTCCTCGCCCTTGTGGAGTGACTGTCTTCTCCATTAGATAGTGAGCTCGTTGAGGGCAGAGGCTCTGATGTCTTATTCTCTGCTGTATTTCAGAATGGGAGAATTAAGTTGAAAGGAATGCCTTTTCTCCCCTTTCCAGATGCCACTTTGCCTCTCCAGATGTCCCTTGTAACCTCTTCCTTCCCTCTGTCCTCCCCCCACGCCCCTAGTTCCTGGCCCAGCTGAAGATCATGGACTACAGCCTGCTGGTGGGCATCCACGATGTGGACCGGGCAGAGCAGGAGGAGATGGAGGTGGAGGAGCGGGCGGAGGATGAGGAGTGTGAGCACGACGGGGCGGGGGGCAGCCTGCTCTGCTCCTACGGCACACCTCCGGACAGCCCTGGCAACCTCCTCAGCTTTCCCCGGTTCTTTGGTCCTGGGGAATTCGATCCCTCTGTTGATGTCTATGCCATGAAAAGCCATGAAAGTAAGTAGGAGCCTCTGCCTGCCTGCCCCGCCCCCAGCCCTCATCCTACCCGCCCTCCCCCACTTCAGTGGGCCTCCATCTTAGTAACTGCTGACTTTGGCCCCTTTCTGCCTCCATCCTGGGTCACCAGCAGTAACGCTGTCTTCTGGGGCGCTGGGGTCCTTCTCTGTCAGGCCTTCCTTCACCTCTTTGCTTGTCCTGGATAGCTGAGGCCTGGTTTGGCTCTGGTTCACGGGATGGACAAAGCCTCCTAAACGGTGTCACGTCAACCCCACAGGGTGGCTGTGAAGATCAAATAAGATAAGAGCTATGAAAGCTTCTGAGAAGAACTCCATGGGTCATTCCTTTCCTCACATTCAAAATGATAGGGATGAATCTGGGTGTCGTATCTGAAGGGTTATGGACCCAGCTGCTTTCTGCTCTTCTCCCTGCCTCTTCCTCCTTTCCTGCTTCCCCTTCCGCTTCAGGTGCCCCCAAGAAGGAGGTTTATTTCATGGCCATCATCGATATCCTCACGCCATATGATGCTAAGAAGAAAGCTGCACATGCTGCCAAAACAGTGAAACACGGGGTGAGTTCTCCGTGTCTCCATCCAGGCCCGGGGGGTGGGGCCTCAGACCCCCAGGGAGGCCTCCTGCTCGAAGGAGATGCTCTCGTGGCCCCTTCTCCCAGGACAGGGACCAGGAAGAGCAGCCCGCCTGGTTGCCTTGTGTTCTTTCTCCGCCGTCTACGTCCCATCCCCTCCCTGCAGCTGGCTGATATGCCCAACTTGCTTTTCTTCTAGTTCTCTGGCTCCTTCCCCCAGGGCTGCTGGGCATGTCATGCATCTTGTTGACTGCCAGTAATAGCCTTGTTTACATGCCCACACTGCTCGCCAGAGGCCTGTTTCCGCATGGGCTTCAAGCTACTGTTCTCTAAACAGGGGCCCCCCAGAGCTCTGGGGCCCCTCTGCCGTCTCCCCATTGCCTTGTTCCTGCTTCAGTGGGAGCAGCCCTGGGATTGTGAATCAGAGGAGCGGGGCCAGGGCACTTCTGAGACATGGGAACCATTTCTCAAGGTGGCCTGCCCAGTTTGGGGCGGGGGGTAGTATTCAACTCTAACGTGGAGCCAGAGGCTCCTGAATACCCAGGCCCCTCCTAGGTACAGCCTCCTGACTAGGGCCTCTGTGTATTACAGGCGGGAGCGGAGATCTCAACTGTGAACCCTGAGCAGTACTCCAAACGCTTCAACGAGTTCATGTCCAACATCCTGACGTAGTTACCCTCTACCTTCAGCCAGAGCCAGAGTGCTGGATGTGGGGTGGGGGATTGGAAGAGGGAGAGGGTGTTATTTGGGCTGGATGGGAGGGTGGGGAGCAGAGTGGCGGGTAGGGGAGGGCTTTAGCAATGCGACTGCAGCCTGTGACACTGGAAGAGACTAGCCGGAGAGGAGGGGACGTGCTGTGTGCACGTGCTCACAGGATGTAACCTCACCTGCTTACCCTTGATTTCCCCCCCATTTGACCCAGGTTAGAAAGGGGTTTCCTTTTTGTTACCCTGTAACTTTTTAAGATACCTTGGGGCTAGAGATGACTTTGTGGGTTTATTTGGGTTTTGTTTCTGAAATTTCGTTGCTCCAGATTTGCTGTTTGTAACGATGTATGTCATCACCCTATCCGCCCTCCCCATCCCTGACCTGCTCTCACTTCCCTTCGATTAGAGAAGCACCCGTAGACCCAGCGAAGGGTCCTGTCCGAGCACAGCGCTCTGGTGCCACAGGAGGGGGGTCAGGCGCCTCTGCCTCGCTGCTGCATTTGATCTTGTCTAGGTTAACTTTTAATTTCATGGAGTCTTGTGCACCGCTTCCCCCACTTTTTCAGCCTCAGCTCCAAGTGAAATGTTACGTGATTCCTCCGTCTAAGTGCTGTTCTTCCCGAAGGGACACTCCAGATCAACATCAGGCATCCTGGATCAGAATCAAAGATCTCAGAGGGGAGTGAGTTCATCCTCATGGGATGGTAAGGGGTCGGGGGCTGTTGGGCTCTCGGACAGCTGGTTCTCAGAGAACCCCATGATCACCACCCAAGCTCCTGGGCTCTCTCGGCCCCTGGAGTTCAGATGTCTTCTCTGTAAAGCCTCCCACTGAGTCAAGAGGAACTAGAAAGCACCTTTGGGTATAACAGGACCCTCGTGCTTATTAAATGGTTATTTCCCCTTGGGAAAGCCCAGAAAAGCTGATGAGTATCGAATGAGGTCCTGTGCCCTCCATCCATTTACTTCCTTCTGACCTTCTCCCAGGCACTCTCATTTGTAGGTGAGCTTTTAGTTGGGGGCAGATCTCCATGTGCCTGGGGTGCTCCTTGCAGAGATACCTCTTCAACCCCCAGGGCTACCATGTAGGTAATCTGACTCCCTGTGGTTTGTCACCTGGATGGTTGTGGCCAGCAGGGAGTGGTGCCCCCCACCTTGGAGCGTGGCACCCAAGCCTGAGGTTGCTTCTGAGCCACTTGAGGATCTGACCTGGGAAATCCAGTTTGGAGGCTTGATGTGCGATTCAACCTGGCCCCAACCTTGGATCTGTTTTCCTCGATGGCCCCCCTAGACTTTTCGCAGATCTGCCACCCGCAAGCCTCCTCAGGAGTGGCATCCTGCAGCTTCCTTCAGGATCTCTACCCACCTTCTGAGCCGGCTACCTAAGCCTCAGAATTGTGTCCTTCTGCGATGCCATCAGGGCAGTCTGGTCTGGCTAGGAGAGAAAACAGCCCTGTGTTGGGGGAGGTACATTCCTGCGTCTTCTCACCATCTCACCGGGAACTGGGGTCTTGGGATGAGACACGGTAAAACTTGTAGATAACTCCGCAAATGGAAAGAAAGTGTGTGGAACCATTTTGAATGAATGGATTGGTTTCCTTGGCTCCCTGCAAACCTGGCCAAGCTCAGCTTCTGGAGCAGGAACAAGCACCATCTCGGTGCCCAACCCACGGTATTTAGGTCAGGGAGGAATGGAGACCGCATTCTTGGACTCTACTGGGGCTGTTGGAACCCTTCTGGAAGAGGCAGACAGGGGCCAAACAACTGCCCTGGCCCCAGGAAGGGGCTGTAGGTAGCTCTGAACGTCAGCAGCAAGACCGCGAAGTGACTGGGAGAAGAACTTGGAACCAAGTAGCTCGTGGAGAAAACAAATTTGACTTAGGAAGGGATTAGTAGGAATAATGTTTGGACTTGATTTCCCCACCTCCTAATCAAGAATGAAAATTTGGATCTGTTCCTAGTCGAGCCCAGCATCTCCAAAGCTTTTCAGGCTGTCCTCTTGCAGCCTCCACAACCTTGGGCTCCCTCGGCTTCCTGCATTTGGTCTGCTGATCATGTCGCCATCATGTGTACGAAAAGTGTAACCAGTTGTGTTCAGTTGAAGGTGAGCTACCAAGTATCTAACTCCTTTAACATCAAGTTTTTGTGGGCTTTTGTTTTGTTTTGTATATTGTTTACATTTTGAGAGGTAGCATTCTGTTTTAAATGCTCTTTTTGTTTTTCTAACAGTATTGTTGACTGGGTCAAAACATTTAAGCTGTGGTTTGGTGGATTTTAAATTTTGTTTAAAGCTCATTCTCTGTGCTATCTTCAAAACCTTGGGTTTGGTCCTTTAACTCCTTTGGCATTCAAATGTTTAAAAGCTATTTATCTTGTTTTATACAAGTTTTTTCTCTTCTTTTTGTAACGATGAAGATGTTAAATTTGGTTTGCAGTCTGAGTGTAGAGAAAGTGAAGTGATCCCCAAACCTTTGTGTTTTTTCTCCAAGTCCCACCATGCCCTCTCTGGGCAGGTGTCTGAGGGGAAGTGACTACCCTCACCATCACTCTTTGGAGCCATGAAGAAAAACTGAATGGTCTTACGGCATCCCAGAATAATTTGTTCTCCCAAGAATAAAGGCATAAGAATAGAACGTGGCTGACTGGGTGAGGCCTGGATGGGGACAGGGCAGGATTTTTCTCCATTTTCTCCCTCTGCCATTTAACCAGTCACAGCTTCTCCCGCCCTGCCCCTCTTCTGAAAGTCTATGGCTGAGAAAACTCTAGTCTCCCAGGTCTCCCCACCAAAGTAAGGGGTTCTCTGAAAACTCCACCTAGACCACTAGAAGGCGGCCTCTGGCCCTTGTTCCTATTAACGAACCACTGAGTCTTTGTCCCCTAGTGCAAGCTCATTCCCTGTGCCCTGCAGTTTGGGGGTTATGGGGCAGGCTAGGAAGCCAGCAGTTCCAGAAGCACAGCCTGAGGCAATGCTCGATGTCTCCTTATCTAGCTCAGGGGTTACTGGTCTGTGGGATGTGCTATGAGTCGCCCCTGTGGCTGCTCTCAGTGGCACTCCCTAGGTTCCCTCCACAGGCAGCTCGTCATCCCTTCTCCCTCTTCCTACTTCTGTTTCTCTTGCCTGTGCTTTAGGCCTCAAACAGGTACCCTGGTAGCGCTCAGGGCTTGGGACTACATACTCCTGCCCTACTGACTTTCCCCTCTTCACAGTCTGCCAGGGCCTGCCCCAGGGTGGTGGACCAAAGACCCAGGACTTTTCTCAGTAGCCAGTCCCACCCTCCTAACTGTCTTTTTACCAATTCAGGTTGGGAGAGAAGAAATTTCAGCAATCCCCAGCATTTGAGCTACTCAAGTGTTAGGGGCCAGAAGGGACAGTGTGTTTAAAACAACCCTTAGGAAGCTCTGGCCTTAGACCTGTGGCTCCCCCAGTACCAGAGACCTCACTTTTTTCTGGCAGAAATGTGGGGAGGAGGCTCCAGCCTGAGCACGGGAATCAAAGGGAAAACATTCAAACTGCCCCCAAATCTACCAGCCATCTGCAGGCGGCTTTGTGACACAGCCCTGGCCTTCTTCTGAAACGTGCCACTTATGAAGAGTGTCTCCAGAGGGACGAGGAGAATCGGCTGTCCCCGGCGGGCAATCCTTTGGAGGCTGGGGAGGAAACTTCCAGAGGAGCCCCTTCCCCTTACTCAGAGCCATTTTGGGAGGAAGTGGGAACCAACAACCTTTGGGGGAAGGCCTGGTGCGGCTCAGCACACCCAAGCATCAGGTCAGGTCATTGTAATAAAAAAATGTGAATGAAGTTTAGATTCAGCTTTTGGGGGAGCAGGATAAACGACCACCCCACCATATGTGTGTGACTTCTCAATTTCCCACTGCAATTTCCATTTTTTTTAAATAGGAATTTTCAACCCCCTGTGCTTGTCTAATGTCTGCTCGGAACAATTCGAGACCCTGTTACTGTTTTAAGATGCATGCATGTTAAGGTGAATCTCCAACCCGAGGAAAAAAATAAAATTCAAAAAAGGTTTGTGTACACACCTGTTATGTATGAGTCCTTCGGAAATGAGCCTTTTATCTATCTTTTTCATAATTAAAAGGTTTTGGTCCCAGTTTTAGGGGCTGCTTGGGCTAAATCAGGGTATGGCTTGAGTTTGGGGAAAGAACAGTCAGTGACTTCGGTCACCCACTCTCAGATGCAGTTAATGAGCAACGGTAAGAGCACAGGCACCGGACCATCTGCCTGTCAGCTGCCATTACCACACTCGCTGAGGAATGGACCAACAGCCCCTCACTTCTCCAGCCGCGTAGAACCAACACTTGCTGGGAGCCACACACCCGACACACCTGTCCTAGCTCTCCCTTGACTAGCTACGTTGCTGACTTAACAAGTCACCTCTATGTGCCTCCGGTTCTCCATCTAAACTTTTAGCTTAAAATCTAGTGGTTCTCGGGCTTCCCTCGTGGCGCAGTGGTTGAGAATCTGCCTGTCAATGCAGGGGACAGGGGTTCGAGCCCTGGTCTGGGGAGATCCCACATGCCGCGGAGCAACTAGGCCCATGAGCCACAACTACTAAGCCTGTGCGTCTGGAGCCTGTGCTCTGCAACAAGAGAGGCCCGCGCACCGTGTTGAGTGACCCCCGCTGGCCACAACTACAGAAAGCCCTCGCACAGAAACGAAGACCCAACACAGCAAAAAAAAAAAAAAAAAATCTAGTGGTTCTCAAAGTGTGGTCCTGGACCAGCACCTGGGAATCATAAATTCTTAGGGCCTTCTGCAGCTCTGAATCAGAAACTGTGCTTTAACACAGTGACCTCCAACCTTTTTGGCACCAGGGATTAAAGACAATTTTTCCACAGATGGTTGTGGGGGATGGTTCAGGCGGTAACGCGAGCGATGGGGAGCGGCAGATGAAGCTTCGCTCGCTCGCCCGCTGGTCCGAGGCCCAGGCATTGGGGACCCCTGCTTTAACAAGCCCCCCAGATGATTCTAATGGAGGCTAAAGTTTAGGAACTACTTGCTTATTAGGGCATCTGCTACAGGTTGCAAGCTGGAATCACTTGGGGAACTTTTCAAAAAAAGAGGTGCCCCAGCCCCTTTAAAAGGCCAGATAAATCAGGGATGGGATCAAAATACCATATTAGACCTAGGGGCCTAATATGCAGCTAAGGTTAAGAAACACTGATGTGGGGACTCCCCTGGTGGCACATTGGTTAAGAATCCACCTGCCATTGCAGGGAACACGGGTTCAGGCCCTGGTCCGGGAAGATCCCACATGCCACGGAGCAACTGAGCCCGTGCACCACAACTACTGAGCCTGTGCTCTAAAGCCCGTAAGCCACAACTACCGAGGCTGTGTGCCACAACTACTGAAGCCCGCGCGCCTAGAGCCCATGCTCCACAACAAGAGAAGCCACCGCAATCAGAAGCCTGAGCACCGCAACAAAGAGGAGCCCCCGCTCACCGCAACTAGAGAAAGCCCGCGCGCAGCAACGAAGACCCAACGCAGCCAAAAATAAAAAATAAAAAAAACACACACAAAAAAGAAACACTGATGTGCAAGGATATTACTTATGGATACTTGGCCAAATTTCTACCTGAAACAAAGAAGATTTAAGCGTTTTCCAAGAGTTGAGTAAAAAGGATGCTAGGCTTTGGAGTCAAATGGAACATGGGTTGACATCTTTGCCCTATCACAAAGTGGCCCTGGGCAAGTTATTTAACTCATTAAACAAGGATAATTAATGTATATTACCTTGAGTCAATATGATGATTAAATTTTAGAATGTGTAAAGCACTTTGTGCAGGGCCTAGCACATAGCAGGTACCCAACAAGTGATTTGTAGATACTATCCCCACTGGTGGACCAGTGGAGCACGCTGCAAGTCAAGAAAACCTGAGGGCTGAGCTATACCCCGAGTAGCTATTTGTAACTGCCCAACTGGGGACAGAGATCTGTGGTAAAACACTCAAAAGAAGCAGGAGTGAAAGAAAATCTTTTATTTAAAAAAAAGAAAAAAAAAAGTGGGCTCTGGGAAGAACAGAGTTAGTCCATCCGGGCCTTCAGTGTCCTCGTGGTGATTTTGTCCTTCTCACTGCAGAGGGAGAAAGTCACAGAACATCTACACCCATTCTAGACTGCAGAACAAACTAGAACAGCTGTCCTAACTCTGGGGTTAACTGTTTTGCCCACGTTACACTAATGTTAGCTTGTTTTTCTGGCCTGTGGTGAGGAAGGGGAGAATGGAGAAACTTCCATAACTTGGAGCCATCAAGAGTTGGGATGATTCAGGGCTGGAGTGTGAAGCGCTCCAAAGCAGGGAAGGAGCTCCCCAGGCCTAGAGAACAAGTAACTTAGGAAGGAGGTGTGAGGTGTTTCACTCCAGTGAAGGGAAAAGATCCTTGGGGTGGTAAATTGTATTAGCCCCAACCTGTTTTTCACAGTAATTAAGCAGGTTACCCCATAACAAAAGGGTCCAAATGCTTGTTCTGGGAGGTTCCCAAGGAAAGCTGTTGGGAGGATACCAGGTTCCTGGTGACAGCCCCAAACAAGTAAGAGGGAAGGAGGGTGGCAGTTAGGCATCCGGCTGGGGGGTGGGAAAACATTCCCTGGGCCCAGCACACCACACAGTTGTGGGTCCCATGCTGGTGTGAGCTGGGAGAGGAGGGGAGCCCCCCACGATTTATTCTGATCAGTCTGCAGTAGCTTTGCTGTGGCTCATCCCCACAAAGGTCCCTGAGACTTTGGGGACAGTGCTCAGGAAGGAAAGAAATGTCTATTTTGAGCAAGGGGAGGAGACTCGGGGACACAGAGCCTCACCAGACGGAGGCCAGGGGAATCTGGGTAGGCTCCCACCTTAGCTGCCACCCTTAGGAAGCATGGATTTCTGCTATCCCGGGCCTGCTGCAAGCGCCCTTCTTATTTCACACCTGACTAGGGGCTGGGCAGACGGGGTGTTTGTGCAGGAGGGGAGAGGCACGTGTCTGCAGAGCTTCTAGACTTCCCCCAGTGCACACTTACACGATGTGAACGACGACTCCCATGCCCGACACCGCATCCCTGTCCACAGCGTTCAGCATGGCTTGTGAGATGGTTTCAAACAGGTGTTCTGGGTCCTGCCGACAGAGCAGAAACCTTTCAATCCCCAGAGCCTTGGACCCTCACTTGGTCTGGCCCCTTAACTCTCTCTTCTCTAGGCTCAAGGTGCCCAGCTCTGGCCCCTCCCGTGTCTGGAGTGAGGGATGGTTCCCTGGATGCGAGAAGCCCCCTCACCTCCTTCTCAGAAGGCAGCAAGGTTACATAAGATATAGTTCAAGCCCTGCACTTCCTCCGCTAACCAGCATTGTGACCTTGAGCAAGTCAATGTCCCTTCGCTAAGCCTCAATTCCTCTTCTATAAAATGGGGGAAGAATCCCCGTGGCTCCTATGTGCTTTACCAGCTATCTCATGGACTCTCCTCCTGGGTAGCTCAGAGGTATTGCACAACTCAACCTGTCCAACCATGAACCCATTTCCCCCCAAACCTGTTGCATCCACCACATCCCCTATCTTGGTTGGCTTAGCTAGAAAACTCAAGTGTCCTCAGCATCTCCACCTCCCTCACTTCTGTTTTAAGTGACCAAGTACTCTAGACTCTGGCTGCCCCGCTCCCCCACTGCCACTCTCTTTGCTCAGGACCTCAGTGCCACACCGACCTGCAGGCCTCTGGTGCCTCAGGTCTCTTACTGCCTTTGACACCATGTCAGAAGAAAAAGTTCCAATGAGGTATCACCTCTCACCAGTTAGAATAGGCATCATCAGAAAATCTACAAACAACACATGCTGGAGAGGGTGTGGAGAAAAGGGAACCCTCTTGCACTGTTGGTGGGAATGTAAATTAATACAGCCACTATGGAGAACAGTATGGAGGTTCCTTAAAAAACTAAAAATAGAATTACCATACGACCCAGCGATCCCACTACATACACTAAGATGTAGAAAATGGATAACTAATGAGAACCTGCTATATAAAAAATAAAAATCAAAAAAAAAAAAAGTTCCAACTGCTTGGCGTGGCATCCAAGGCGTTTCCGAGTCTCATCGTGACTTCACTCTCCTCCTTCCTCTCACCCCACGTTCTGCCCACACGCCAGCGGCCACAGCAAGCTCTCTCCAGTCACTGAACACACTGGGCCCCTCCTGTACTTCTGACCTTTGCACAGGCTGCTCCTTCTGCCAGCCAGGCCCTTTCTTTCCTCCTGTTCCTGGCAAACTTCATTTCAACAGGTATCTGTGGGTCTGTCTTATTTCATTAGACTGCAATAAGCCCTCGAAGACAGGCTCTCTGGTTTCCCCGGAGCCTGGCAGAGCTGGCACAACAGCCGACCCTGTCAGGTACTGCTCCTGTCTTCCCAGGTGATTTCCTCACACCACCACTCATAAAATAGATTCTGCTATTATCCCCATTTTACAGCTAAGGAAGTGGAGGCACAGAGAAGTAAAGTGACTTACCCTGAACATAACTAATGAGATGGTAGGTGGATCTGGGTTTCCAACCCAGACAACCTGACTCCACAGCCCATTCTCCTGAGCTGCCCCTAACGCTATACCTTGTTAAATGTGTGTTCAATGAATGGATATGAGAACCCTGTAAACCCAACGTGGGGAATTATTTGTTGTTGTAGCAAATATCTGACTGAGGTCTCTTCATGGAAGGTGCTCTCCCTGGGAGCCAAGGCCCTTCCTTGTAGGGGAAGCAGATGGAGTTTCTGGATGCCCTTCCAAGGCTCAGCAGCTGTGACTTTCTTTCCTACCTGCACCATTCTTCCCATTACCTGCCAGGTAAACACATTTTCCCCTGATGGCCAAGGGGTGGGCACCTGAGAACCCAGCCCCGCTCCATGCCACCAACTCACCATGTTGGGTTCCCAGAGGGACTCGCACATCCCGTACATTTGTTCCGTGCAGGTACCACTGACTACAAAGTCATCAGTCACCATGGGGCAGCCGATAAGGTCTAGAGAGCAAATGAAGGGCTTAAAGGTCTTCGGGTCCAATCCAGCAATGACCGGCTCAGTGTAGTAGGGCCCAAACCTGTGGGGGCCAGGAGCAGAGAGAGAAAGTGGAGCTCAAGAACATTCACTTTCCTGTTCAGGCCTGTTCAGACAAGGCCCCGGCCCAGACCCAGGGAGGAAAGTGGAGGGCCCGTTTGGGACAATCCCCTTTCCCCCTCTCCTGGCATCTAGCAATGCTCTAAGACTTTCTTCTTTTCTCTGACACTTGCCTTCATATCCTCCTCACCCCGACCCTCTCTTCCTCTTCCTTTCTTTGGTTATTCTGTTGTTGTTTTTTTAACCTACTCTCCCTATTCTCATCCAGGTCCTATCACCGTTCAATCTTCTATTTATACACCTATACCTTTACTCCTTTCATAAAAGGATTTGAAGCAGTTTGTAGAAAAAACACTGAAAAATAAAACCAAACCGCTAAAACATAATGCCATTGGCAGCAACATGGATGGACCTACAGATTACCATACTAAGTGAAGTAAGGCAGAAAAAGAAAGACAAATACCATATGATATCACTTATGTGGAATCTAAAATATGACACAAATGAACTTAATTATGAAACAGACTCACAGACATAGAAAACAAACTTATGGTTACCAAAGGGGAAAGGGAGTGGGGGAGGGATAAATTAGGAGTATGGGATTAACAGATACACACCACTATATATAAGATAGATAAACAAGGCCCTACTGTATAGCACAGGGAACTATATTCAATATCCTATAATAAACCATAATGGAAAAGAATATGAAAAACAATATGTATATATATGTATAACTGAATCACTTTGCTGTACCAGAAACTAACACATTGTAAATCAACTATACTTCAATTAATTTTTTAAAAAAAAGTTCTTCCTATGCACCAACTAAAGAAAAAACCAATCCCAAAATCAAGAATACAAGACACTCAGACAAAACACAAAGTTTTGTTTTGAGTCTCCCAGCAGACAAAGCAAACAAGGGTACTCAGTGAGCTGGGTTATTTTCATTGTTTGCCATTAGGAAATAATAGCTTATCAGAAACTTGTTCTAGACACTGAGCTTTAAGAAGAATCAATCTTAGGGATATTTAGATAGAAAACAGAAAATACTCAAAAAGTAGTAGCCACTATCCTCAATAGAAAGAGTAAGTAAACAGACATTTTCCACGTCTTATATCAGCTCTCAGTAATTTCTACGGGCATGATCTTAAGTTACAACTCTGTAAAAAATAATTCTAAATAAAAAAATACTCATTGTAAGGTGGAGGAAGAGGTTGGAGTAGCCACTTCAATCTGGCATTTCTCAAACAGACCCCTAGGTATCAAATTTCTCTAACAAATCTTAAATTTTGTATTTTCCTCTCAATAAACTGAAAACAAAGTTAATATAAGAATGTCCTGTATTATCTGGGTAACGACCTTAAAAATAAATACAACATGGCTCAGGGCCTGCGTTTGTACTTCCAGTCGTGTCGATGTCACGGTACCACCTAAAGGTCAGTGTTTCACAGAGGTGCTTGGATGGATTCTCTGGGGTCCAAGAGAAGTTATTTACTTTAAAAAGGGTCTGTACATGGCTCAATTTTGCAAATCACTGCATTAGCCTATCCTGCTGGAAAATCAATGATTTCAGTTGGGCTTGTAGAGAAAGCTCCTGGTTACAGTAGCTGAGAATCTAGAATTTTCCAGGTCAGCTTCAATGTCCTGTATTTTTATTATGAGTAAACATGAGCCATTAAATATATACTGAAATGTGAGTTAATCTGTACAACTTTGTAAGACTTCCTCCCTATATCTGAAACTAATATAATATTGTAAATCAATTATACCTAAATTAAAAAAGAAAAAAGAAGGAAAAATAAAGACCTCTCCCCCCACCCCCATGAACCAGTTTTTAAAAATCTTTTGGGGCTTCCCTGGTGGCGCAGTGGTTGAGAGTCCGCCTGCCGATGCAGGGGACACGGGTTCGTGCCCCGATCCGGGAAGATCCCACATGCCGCGGAGCGGCTAGGCCCGTGAGCCATGGCTGCTGAGCCTGCATGTCCGGAGCCTGTGCTCCGCAACGGGAGAGACCACAGCTGTGAGAGGCCCGCGTACCGCAAAAAAAAAAAAAAAAGATCTTTTGTTAAGCCTCTCTCAATTTGGGATTTTGATAAACATGGTTACTACATATGGCAGACAATTCATAGCTGAGGATATTAACATAAACCTAAAAAAAAGGTAACCATTTGTTTTGTTTATTTTTTAATAGTAAAAAGACAATAATATTGCTCCAGGTATGGAAATGGCAAAAACTTAGTTTTGAAAGCTAAAGAGTACTTTTGCAACTTTTCTATAAAGTCTAAAATTATTTCAAAATAAAAAGTTAAAAAAAAAAGGAAAGAAAAAAAGCTTAACCTGTCTTCTTGCCACCCAGTCTTTTTTTTTTTAATGGCCATTTTTTTCTTTTCTTATTAGAGTATAGTTGCTTTACAATGTTGTGTTAGTTTCTGCTGTACAATGAAATGAATCAGCTATATGTATACATATATCCCCTCCTTTTTGGATTTCCTTCCCATTTAGGTCACCACAGAGCATTAAGTAGAGTTCCCTGTGCTATACAGTAGGTTCTCATTAGTTATCTGTTTTATACATAGTAGTATATATATGTCAATCCTAATCTCCCAATTCATCCCACCCCTCCTTTCCCCATTTGGTGTCCATACGTTTGTTCTCTACATCTGTCTCTCTATTTCTGCCTACAAATAGGTTCATCTGTACTATTTTTGTAGATTCCACATATATGCTTTAATATATGATATTTGTTTTTCTCTTTCTGACTTACTTCACTCTGTGTGACAGTCTCTAGGTCCATCCACGTCTCTGCAAATAGCACAGATTTGTTCCTTCTTATGGCTGAGTAATATTCCATTTTATATATGTACCACATCCTTTATCCGTTCCTCTGCTGATGGACATTTAGGTTACTTCCATGTCCTGGCTATTGTAAATAGCACTGTAGTGAACACTGGGGTGCATGTATCTTTTGAATTATGGTTTTCTCCACATATATGCCCAGGAGTGGGATTGCTGGCTCATATGGTAGTTTTATTTGTAGTTTTTTAAGGAACCTCCATACTGTTCTCCATAGTGGCTGTACCAATTTACATTCCCATTTGCCACCCAGTTCTGCCCAGAGGTGGGTGGGGAAAGTACCTACAGGGTTCTCCCTTCAATTTCATCCCAGCTTCTGCACTGAATTCTACAGTTAGGAGCCCCTTCTTTTCTCATCATAAAGTCCTCAAATGTCAAAAGTTAACATACCCAATTCCTAGGTTCCGTGTATTCCAGAGTATCTAATGACAACAGAATAAGCTCTTGGGTAAGGGTGGCTCCTGGCTGGGAGATGCCAGGGCACACTTTGGTAGCGTTAATTTTGTTTCCTGGGAGCAACTTCACTTGCTGCTTGCATTCCCTGTCTTCTTCTGAAGTAGCCCTTTCTTTCCTATTTGGTTGTTAGGTCCACAGAAAAGACCCAGAAAATAAGGATACTATCCAGCAAATACGAAATGAGTCAAGGAGGAGGAATCTCCTTCCTGGGTGCCCCCTCCATACTACTTTCCCAATCAAAGGTTTCTGCATTCCCCGAGTCCCAGGCTACATTTCTACTCACCGTTTCTCGTACAAGAGGTTGGCCACCATGCTCATGAGTGTGTAAGGCTTGATCTGCCGACCTTCCTTCAGCTCATACAGGTTCAGCCGGAACTTGAGGCGCTGGGCACTGTGGTAAAAGGAGAAAAGTGAGTTAGTAAGTCATTGCTGAATGTCCCCTGGTGTCCGCCTCATGGAGGTCAGGAGGTGCCTAAGGAGACACAATCCCAGCCCCTGCCAAGAGACTCCTCCCCATCTGCCAGATTTTCTTCTGATTTTCTTACCAGAAGTCCAGCCTCACATCCGCTTTTCAGTCTTGTCCAACACTTCTACCCATAAACATGCCACTCTGCTAACCTTTTTTCTCATACTTTTTTTTAGGGTGAGAAAAGGGAGTTAAGAAGTGGATTCTCCCCCCACTTTTTTGAGGAATAGTTTATACAGTACACTCTGGGTAGGAGTCTGCCTGCAGACATAATGATGGTGGCTTACAGTAGAAAGGGCAGTGAACTGAGAGAGCTGAGCTGGGCTAAGCCTTCATCTTACCACTTAAGTTTTCCATCCCTAAGACAGGGACAAAATAAGTCACCTTATTTTGTGAGATAATGTATGGGTGTTAATAAGCAGCAGCTGTTGCTAATGGACTGAAAGGCGCCTAAGAAAGTAGGCTGCACCTCCTCCACTCCCATCTCAGAGCCCAGGGACAGGCCCTGCAGGGAACAGACCAGTGACACACATGCTGGAAGCAGAGCAATGAGTAACAGGACACCAGAACAAAGAGCCTTCGACGTGACCTAAGCATCATACAGGCGAGGAAACTGAGGCCCAGCAAAGGTAGCAATTACGGCCCACAGACATGCAAACTCGGTGAGAAGAGGCTCCTGAAGAAAAGGAAATAGTGTGAAGGGAACGGCAGTGACTGGAGAGAGGAAGGCTGATGGGGGCCTTCATACTGACAGCAATGCTAAGCCGTCATTCTCTGATTCCACCAGCAATGGAAGAAAAGGGCTGGTTGGGTTAGATTTCAGGAAGAATTTCCAAAATAGATGTTCTTGAGACTTTAGAGAGGTTTAAGGGAAATGAGAGAGAAAACTTTCTGACAAGCTCCCACCCACCTTAGTGAACTGTCAATCTTCTAAGAACAAAGTCCAGGAACTGCTGCTCCTTAGGCCACCTGTGACCACATCTTCCCTCTTGAAACGTTGACCCTCTTTTCCACTGGCCTCTCTTCTTCCCCAACTGACTGCTGAATATACAGTTCAGCTCTGGAGCTGCAGCTTGTTTCCCTCTGTGTATTCTGTCTCTCCAGAATCTGTTCCCATAGATTTAACAAATCACCAATGCCTATCCAGCCCTGAGATATAATCTCAAGACCCCAACTGCTCAGAAGATGTTTCTACTTGGCTTGCCATGTCCCTTTAAAATCGGTATCAAAATGAAAGTCGTCACCTTTCCCCTAAAACCAGTCTTCCCAATTCCTGTATTTCAGTCAACATGCTCAAAACAGAAATCACCTTTAAAACACTTCTGGATTGCCTACATGCCAAGTACTAGAACAGATACTAATAACAAATAAAAAAGACACGAACCCCGACTTCAATGGTTAACTCTTTGGCCTCACAATATCCAAGTAGCCACTAAGGTTGGTCAGCAACAACTCTCAGAAATGCCTTCTTTTCCTTTCCCACCTCACCACCCCATCAGAACCACAACCTTCACACCCGGACCATCACAAGAGCCACCTAGTTCATCTCCCAGACTCTCCCTTCTCTCACAGAACCGCGGTCAACTAGGTAACTGCTCTAGCAGTTAATATGGGTTCGTTATCTTATTATGCGTTAGTTATCTTTCTGTATGCCTGCCTTTTCTCCCAACTAGACCTGAAGTTCTTTAGGGGCTGAGCATGGGCTTTGGCCTCAGAGATTGGGATCCTGGGGGTCATTCATTAGCTTACATCTTGGGCAATACACTCTCTGTGACCCTCAGTTTCCTCATCTGCAAAATGGGACAACATGGGAACGTGGTTAAGAGGATTAAAGTCCATGGATGTAAGGTGCTTTCCACAGTGTTCGGCAAAGTCTCAGATTCACTGATGTTGTTTAGTAGATGACTAACACCCACGCCACTCGAGCCGCTAGGCAAGAATGGTCCAAGAAGAAGCCTGGGTGTAGGTGGGGACCCCCGACACTCACACTGTCTGGACGTCGGTGGCGAGCCCGGCCAGGCCGATGTACAGCCGGTCGCCCATGGGAAAGATCTTCTGGAAGTCCGTGGTCACCATCTGGGCCTGGATCCCGAAGCGCCTGTCGGCAGCGATGGCCACACAGTTCTTCCCCTTCATGGCCATGACGGCCCCTCCGTTATAGGACATAATAGACTGAAACAGAGCGGAAGGGCTCAGCGCGTGGGGCCAAACGCGGCCCGGCGCAGCTCCTGATTCGGAGGCTCCTGTACGCATCGTCCTCCACTCTGGAGGCGCCTGGATGCCCTGAACTCCAGCTCTGAGATTAGCGCTGGGAGGCTGCGAGGAGCCCCATTCCCTGCCTCGGTCCTCACCGCGGTCCGCTCCCCCTTCAAACTGGAGCCGCTTCCTTCAATCGCCCACCAGGCCTCTACGCCTCCCAAACTCCCCATGACACCCCTCCCCATTCCTCAATCCCTACCCCGTGTCCCTTCTCCTTGCTCCCCACCTCACCATGATTGCGGCGTATTAGGACCTCCAATAGCCACAATTCCGGCCAACCTGCTATGGGCCTCACTGCGCAACCACCCTCGCTGCTTTCTCTCTATTGGCTGGGAGGCCGACCCTTCCGGGACATTTTGGCTTCCTATTGGCTATGTGTCTTTGTCAGTCATCAGACAGGAGTTTGGTTGAGAAGCCAAAACCAAGGTGAGGAGAGCGCAAAGTGAAAAGTCACTCTCAGTGCGGAAGAGCCCGGCGTCGCGGTGCAAGCTGGTATAGCGGTGGACTCAGTCTCTGGGCGCAGGAGACGCGGGCCGGAGCCTGCCCCCACGTGGGCTAGTGAAACCCGAGATAAGGGCCTTTGGCTCCAGTGAAGGGCCACGGGGTTGGTTAAGAGCACGCTGTGTGGGTCGGGCATATTACTCATGAAGTTTGTTTCATTTATTCATTCCAGAAATCCTTACATCTGTTGTATGCCAGGCACCATGCTAGGCTCTGGACATGCACTGGGCTAGAGCTGTGCCTAGTATTTAAGAGGTGCCCGTAAAGTGCGTATTTACTCTTGCGAGGGGGGAGGGGCACAGGGAGGGTGTCGCGGGTATTCAGCGGCTGCAGGGATTGGGCTGCAAAGGGGACGTTTGGAAGCCGAAGGTGGTTCTGCTTTGGGGGACTCTCAGCAGGTCGACTTCACGTATCCCCAATATCAGATCACCCCAAAGAGAGACATCACGGGCTTCCCCAACTTTAAGATCCAGAGGAGGCAGGCGACGATTTCCGCCACCCCCGAGCCAATGGAGGGGAGGCGAGCACGTCCCGCCTGCTCCCCTCCCCAGTTCCGGACCCTTCTTTGGGTTTGACTTATTTAGTCCGGTTATGGATTTTCTGAGTTCTGCGCTGTCTCAGGCTCACTCCCATTGACTCGGCTCACTGCGACACAAGTAGTTACCGCCGTCTCTGTGGCGCAATCGGTTAGCGCGTTCGGCTGTTAACCGAAAGGTTGGTGGTTCGAGCCCACCCAGGGACGCTCTCTACTTTTTTTCCACCCTGAAAAGGAAAACCTAAGTGAATTATTCTCCCAACCGCTGAAAAGCCAAATTTTGTATTGAAATAGCGGACAACACTTTTTCTATAGCTAATCAGAGGGTCGTTGTGACTGAAAATTCGTTGTTGTTCCGTTAATGACGGGATAATGTCTCCAGCACTTCCCTCCTCCGCCTACCTCCCACCCGCCCCCAAGCTGGATTGCAGGAAAGGCAAAGACAGGTTTTTGTCTCACCATGCAATACGTTTAACGTTGCATTTTTCGTAGGATTAAGAATGAATTTGCAAAAAAAAAAAAAAAGAATGAATTTGCAGTGGAGGTTGAACAGTTTTACATTGTCTGCTTCAATCAATGTTACAATCTCGAAATATTACATTCGGAAAGGAATAAAGTAGTGCGAGAGACAAAGGCAGCGACAAATTGAGGGATGAAGAGAAAGGTGAGAAAGGAAGAACACAGCTGTGATATACGGAGAGAGACAGAAAGAGGGGACACGACAGAGAAATAGGCGGGTGAGTGGAAGGAAAACCCGGAAAAAATGGAGAGAGGGAAAAGAGAAGCAGTTAATATGAGAAGCATGAGAAAAAATAAATCAACAAAACAGGTTTTTTTCTAGAAATACAGAGACGTGGGGAAGAGGATGGGGAAACAGAAGCAGAATCTGACAAAGGACATTGTTTTGGGGAGAGAGAAGGAGTAAAGAACACAGTTAAAGATAGTCATAATATCACTAGAGGAGCTGCCCTCTCCTACCATTGTCATCCTCTTCCAGGAGATCTTATCCTCGCAGTATCTCTTCGTATATGTGCTGGAAATAATTACCTAGATTCCTGAGTTCCTGCCCTCTGGAAACTTCTAGTCTATGACACACACAGTGACTCTTCTGATGAAGAGTTTGTCAGCTAGGTGACCTCCTGAAATACTACAACTAACCCAACGGAGAGGAAGCTTTGGCATCTCACGTCCGCCAGAGGTGCCTCCCTGGGCTGGGAGTGGGAGCCTCCGCTTTTAAGTGGAGCTAAGCTAAGGACTCTCTCAAGCAGTTCCCTTCCACATTTGGTGCCTCCTCAAGACTGGGCTCAGAGGAAGCCTCTCTGAAAGCCTTCCCCAGTGCTCACCCACCCTTACCTCGAGCTTACAGGGGCGGGGGTGGGGGGCGGTAAGTGACAAACGGAAAGATACACAGTGCCCGTGAAAGCTAACGGGACAGGCTGCGTAACCCTCCCACTTGCCCCCGCCGGCCTGTGAGCACCCTGTGGGGCAAAAGCCCGGCTCATCAGCTTTATATCCCCTGCGCTTAGTGTAGTCTTTGACAATGGCACAGGACAGGTACTTCTTTGTCGGGAAACCTGGGAACTTCAGAAGTGAGAAAGATTTGGTCAGAGGTTCTCCTGATAAAGCCAGAAAGGCCAGGGATATGGGGACTGGAAAGTGATGGAAGTGATTAAAATGAAGCTTTAGTGGGTAGTGGGGTCTTCTGTGTTGTGTTTTTGCTCGTGATTGGCGCTTAATAACTGTCTGAGGAACAAATGAACGGATTCCCGGTGAGCACAGTCGTCCCCTTGGGCAGCACTCCAGGATTAAAGGGCTGCAGTGGGGACTCAGAGGGACGTCAGCCTTCTTCCCAGTAGCTGATATCCTCCCACCTTCATCCAAGACAGCCCCTGGGTGCCCCCTGTGGATCATGGGTGAGACCGAGACCTTCGCGAAACCCCTACAGGTTTCCCTTGCCCGGGATCTTCTAGCCCGAAAGGAGTGGCAGACCAGGAGTCCTTACTGCTGCACTCCCCTCCCCGCAGGGTGACTGGGGGACCGTAGAGGATGCGCTAGCCTTCCCAGGCAGAGTCCAGGATGCCAGCAACACACTTGCCCCAGGGACAGTGGGCGTGTCCACGCCAAGAGCCCCCTTTCCGTGAAGGGCGGCGAACTCCCGGTCTCCCCGCACAAGGAAGGAAAGGAGAGCAGGTGACCGAATCCTCCCCGGCCCAGCTCCCGCGGGTTCTCAGACCACCCCCTCTGGGCGGAAATCTCTCCAGCCCTTCCTCTTCCTCCTCGCCCCCACTCGGTGGGTGTGCGCCAAAGACTGAAGCTCGGGTCGCTTGGCGGCCAGTGTCCGCAGGTCTTCTGGTCGCCAGCCAAAGGGTGAAAGCATTCAGCACGGTGGCCTCAGCTTCGGGTCTGCCTGGGCTGCGAAAGAGGAGGGAAGGAGGAAGAGGAAGGCCGTCGGATGCTTGCTGAAGATTCGTTTCCTAATTTCCTAACTTGACCCACCCACCGCCAGTGCGCTTAATGGCGCTTCTGGCCGGCTAATCGAGCTCTTTGGAGTGACTGACATAATGATCATCCCTAATCAATCCTGAATAACGAATACGCGAATCGACCGTCCTAATCTAATGAGGCGGGCCCACGCTAGTCTCCATAACGTAGTATCGATCGGCTTCCTCGGTGCCGGCCTCAGCTGCTGCTCCAAGGTTTTCCAAGCTCCCTCCTAGTCTTCTCCTCCGGCGGGAGCCACAGGGTACCGGAGCCCGGAGCAACGATCGGAGTAGGAGGGCATCAGCCGCCTCTGCGCTCGCCGGACTCCTCCCGCCGCCTGAGCGAGCGAGGCGCACCAACCTTGCAGAGGTCGGGGCGCAATCGGCGCGCGGGCGAAAAATGCGGGAATAAGTGCCCGGCAGGAAAAAAGCGCGGGCCCACTTCCGAGCCCCGGCGCCTTGTTTTCGAGTGCATTCGGGCCTCTCGCGTTAGGCCGGGTTACTGTGTCCCGGCCCCGGAGCCTGAGCTGACGTCTTCAGCTTGCCTCCCGGTCCAGGTTGCGTTCCGATCTTGACCGAGCACACCGGAGGCGCCAGCCTCCACCACAGCAAACCGACCCCTCGCCGCGAGACGTCCCTCCAGGCCTCTGCCTCCGTCCTCCCGGCGGTTTGCTCCCCCGAAGCGCCCGGGCCGGGTCTCGGGCGCAGCGTTTCAGAGCCGCCGATCGGGCCGCCGAGAGGGCAAGGGGAGAGGGGAGGAGACGCTCGCTCTCACCCATGCAGTTATTAATTTCAAGGGAGTGTCACTTAAGTGAATGAAAATAACCCAGACTTGTGGCCAGAAGCGTCGCGTCCCCCGCCTGAGCACATTGCCCTTAGATCGCGGCCGAGGGGTGGAGGGCTGCAGAGCGAGCCACATTTCAGCCCAGTCCTCATCTCACCATTTTCCAGGCGCTCCAGCTAGGGGCGAGGATCGCAGGGTCAGGGGGTAGGGGGGGCGCACACATATTTTGGGGGCAAGGGTTAGTTGAGGAAGGGTGAGGTCGTGGTCTAGTTTTGGGGGGCCCGGCACCCGGTTGGGGGCGCAGCCTTGTTAGCCTCTCCCCCCCTCCTCTTCCCCTCTCCGCAAACACCCTGAAGGAATGAGGTCACGTGGGTGAGTGGTGGGCGGGACCTACTCTTGTC
>NW_020171981.1:2887099-2888228 GCF_003031525.2 Neophocaena asiaeorientalis asiaeorientalis
GTAACCATCTGGGGACTGGGAGCCGGTACCTCCTTCTTTACAAACCCCTGTGGGGGTAGGTTCTGAGCCAGGCCTTCTCGCGTCTCCGCCCCACCCCCGCCGGCCCCTGTCCTAGCTCGCCCCGTCCGCCTTTCTTTCTCCCTTTTTTCTCTCTCCTTTTCCTCCCTTCCAAGATGGCCGAAGTGCATTCCCCTTTTAACGATTTGGCGTCTCCCTCGACCACCACCTCTTTGTGCCTCAGGCCCCCTAGACCCTGCTCCCGAGGTAGCGAGGGGGAGGGTCCGAGGCAGCCACAAGGGCTTTGGGGCTCCGCGCTGGGGCGGATCTCTGCCCCCCTAGCCCTCCCCACGAGCCAGCTCAGCTCCTGGACCTCTCCCACTACTCCTTTCGGTTTGGGGAGGGGTCGCTCTCGGTTTCTTCGTTGGGCACCGGGGCGTCGTGGACGCGCGAGGACTTGAGGCGGGGAGGAAGGGGACGAGCTTTTCGATTGCTGCGGGGCCGGGGGAGGGCGCTCTTCCCTGCCGGGACCGGTCGTCTCGGGCACCTCCCCCAGTCGGTCCCTTTCACCCCGCCATCCCGGGACTGGGCGCCCCGCCCCTCCCCTCCCCGAGCCACCTCGGCGGAACCTCTTTCTCCGGAACACCCCTCCTCGGGCCCCGCCGAAAGTTTGGCTCTAGGGAAGGTAGGAGCGGCCACCCGGTGACTGGGGTCTCTGATCTTCTGACCCAGGTTCCTGGGGATGCCGGGGTGGAGCGAGTAGAATGGAGATGGGGAAGATTTATCGCGATATTTCCTATCGCCCGCAGATGCAAGAGGGGGCTGGCGGACTGGCCGGTCTTCCACTGGGGAGCCCGGCTGCCCCCTCCTTTCCTAGGTCCTCCTGCTTCTATTTCTGAGAGAATGGGACCCCTCGGCGAGCAGACACCCCTGTCCCTCCTGTCTCCACGGGGGGGCCCAGGCATGCCTCTCTCCCTCCCCCACTAACCCCGTCTGTCCAGAATTGCTCCGGATGGCTTGAGGTGGGGAAGGAGGAGGCCTGGGGATGGTGAATTTGCCTGTAAATATCGTGGAAGCGTTGCCCCGCGCTTCCCCCTGGTCTTTGTCTCTCAGAGAGCCCCCCCCCCACCCC
>NW_020171981.1:2888654-2893821 GCF_003031525.2 Neophocaena asiaeorientalis asiaeorientalis
AGCCCCCCCCCCCCACCCCCGCCCTCCTGCCTCAGTCTCCAGGGCTCCCTGTCGCTGGGGGCGGGGGGTGGGTCTCCTGGTTGTCTCCCACTCCGTTCTTAAGCCTCCTTCTCTGGGCCTCTTGCAGTTTGCATCTGTTCCTGAAACTCTATAATTTCTCTTCCTCCCCCTCTCCACTCTGTTCCAAGGTGCTAGTACTCGGAGAAGGAGCATAAAGGCAGCTCTGTTATAGCTTTTCGGTGGGGAGGTTTTCCCCGGGGTTTCCTGGTTTGGAGTTGGGGGTTGAGGTCTTAGAGCTGTCTTTGGAATGAGGCAGGAAACAGGCCTGAGGTGAGACTTGGGACTTGGGATCCAGAGTGTAGCTGGGTGGGGTTCAAGTTGAAGTCTTTGTGGGGGGTGCTCTCTCCTGCTTCTGGTCTTCCCTGGGAGATCTTGTTTGATGGAGCTGTTGCCATGGGAATGGAGAGAGCCTGAACAGGAAGAGGTGACATCTTCGTGCAGGTTGGATGCCCACCCCACTCCTCCAGCCTCTGGCCCCCAGAGCAAGGCCGGGAGCTGCACTGCCTTTGTTGCTGGAAGACTTATGTTATAATTTACCCTCGGTAGACCGGGGATGCACAGAAGGGTGGTGTGTGTTTGCAGCTCTGGTTTCAGGCAGGGATGTCAGACTCTGTGCTCCTGGGGTGGGTGGGGGCGGCTTGTACATCTGGCAAGCGTGGGCCTGGCTCTGGTCTGGCTCTATGTGTGATGGGGTGTTTCTGTGTGTGTGTCTGGCCAAGTGTCTGGCCTTGTGTGTTGTGAATGTGAGAGAGAAATGGAGGGGGTGTGTCTGACTGTGTGTGCATATGTGTGTGTGTATCTGGCAGTGTGTATATTTTGGATTTTTGTCTTTGTTTGATCTTAGGAAACTGAGAGGTGGGAAAGGGAGGGAAGGTAGGGTGAGCCTGTCTTCAGGAGACTAGAGGACTTTTTTGATGCTGCTGGTGGGAGGCGCAGATCCTCCACCCAAGGTCAAGGATCAGGGAACATTGAGAGTTTGACAGCGTCCCAGACAGACCTCCACTCCCTACTCTCCCTACACACACACAAATACACAGGCTTGCACAACTGAACCCAAACTCCTGGGACCCAGTACAGTCTGGCTCACTGAGCTTCCACAGAGCCTGCTTCCATATCTGTATCAGGAAAATTGGGTGAGGCCATTTGCCTCTGCCCCCTCTTTCTCTTTCAAGGCGAGAATGTGTGCTGTTGGTTATGTTTTGGCCCACATGGCTCACTGAATGGTCTTCTGTGGAACCTGGAGTCCTTCTACCTTCCGCATGCCTGGATGGAGTCAGGCCAGGCTTATTGGTTCCTTAGATGAGTAGGAAGCCCGGCCTGGGTGCCAGTGTGGAAAGAGCACTGGAACGGGAGTCAGGCTGCGTCTAGTCCTAGAACTGCCACTGAGTGACTGCGTGACCTGAGACAAGTCACTTCTTCCTGAGTTTCTTCATCTGTAAAATGAAAGGACTAGACAGGATGCTTTCTAATAAGATTCCTTCCACCTCTGCCATTCTAGATGTCTGGATGTGACCTTCAGTGACTCTTCCCAAGACTTGGAGATTTTCTAGTGAGGGAGTTGCGTGAATTTCATGTGGAGGGAAAGCAGAGCAAAGAATTCTGTAGCTGAGCATCTGAAGGAGCAGAAGGGAACCTCTGGGTTATCAGAGATTGGCTATTTCTGCAGTGGAAAAAGAAAAAAAACTAACGCTGAGAGAAGTCTAAATTACCGGGGAGCTTCCAGAAAAAGACTGGTAAGAATGGAGAG
This sequence comes from Neophocaena asiaeorientalis asiaeorientalis, assembly GCF_003031525.2. NCBI lineage: Eukaryota > Metazoa > Chordata > Mammalia > Artiodactyla > Phocoenidae > Neophocaena > Neophocaena asiaeorientalis. Next base: position 2,890,462 of record NW_020171981.1, read on the forward strand.
ATGGGCGGTGATCTCTATAAGTAGGGGACTTTGAGAATGGGGAAAGACATAAGCCAGGCTTGGGTGGCAAGGAGGAGTTGGGATTGGGTGCTGATCAAGCTCCTTTCCTGCCACTATAGCTGAAACCCGGGGCACCAGGGGCCAGGAGCAAGGGCTGTTCCACCATGATGCCCTTGCAAAGACAGTGGTTTGGGGACAGAAGATATTGAAGGACTTGCCCCCCGGTTGGGGGAGGTATTGTGGGTGGGAAACAGTGCTCAGGTCCACTGTGTGGATGTGGTCAGTACTGACCTGTGAAAGCCTCCAGAGCTCCACAGGGCCACTTCCAAATGGCCCTTGGTCTCCCTTTTTCTGCTTCTTGGGACTTGTCTCTCCCTCTCCTTCACCCTCAGGCTCTTCCCTAAGGTGATGGGAGCTGGAGGTCCAGCCAGTTGCAGCTGGGGAGGAGCTGGGTATGAGGTGTGGGGCCCTGGGGCCTCGTGGGGGGAGAGATGGTGAGTGGGTGAGGGAACAGGGCTCCTGTCTACAGTTGTTCTTGGTACCTGCTGGCAGGGCCCTGCAGGTAACCATGGCAATCGGGTGAGGAACCAATCAGTGCTTCTCCCCACCCCCAGCCCCAGAGGTCTGAGGCCCCTGGGGATGGGGCAGGGGGAGCAGGGAGTGTGGCAAGGGAGCTCATTTCTTAAAGGGAGAAGGAGGAACATTTCATCCAGTAAGCACCACAGCTCTCGCCTTCACCCGTGCATCCAGAACAGAGCTTGAGGGGTAGTCTTGGTCTGAGTGCTTGCAGAAGTGAGAGGGTGAGGGTCACGGCCATTTGCTTAGGAGCTCTCGCATGTTGAGGCCACAGTTGGCCTGGAAGGAACTGCATGACAGTTCTTAAAAGCAAGTGTCTGTTTTGAAAACACAGTGAGTATGTGAGTGAGGTAGCTAAGGCAGTGTGAAGCGTGCGTGTGTGTGTGTGTGTGTGTGTGAGAGAGTGTGTGTGAGAGACAGAAAAGAAGGCATGAGATTTGCCAATAGCAACCAGGACCCTCATACATTATCAGACCCCCAAATGTTTTGTTTCTGGCTGTGCACACACACCCTGAGATTCATCTGGACAAGGCACACACATGGGGCAAGCAGTCACATGAAGTACCGTTGGAGGTCCAGCAGCATGTACGCATCCGATGGATATTACACACGCTCAGCGAGTCAGCCACTTGGGGTTTGTTCCCTCCTCTGGATGGTTGTAATAATATTTGGGCATCTTGCCAGGGGTTACTATGGGAACGACCAAACAGTGTAGTAGCCAGCAAGGCTTCTACATAATTATGAAGAGGGGACCCGTGCAGGGAGAGCTGGCTGAGGGGAGGCGGGAACCCCTTTCCTTCCTCAGGCCATGTCTGCTGGTCTTGGCCGCCGCGTCTCCACTGGCTCTGGGCTTGCTTGTTCCTCTCCGTCTGCCCTGTAACTTGGTGTCTCTCTCACATGTGGCCTTTGTGTCTCTCCATCTCTTTCGGTCTCTGGCCAGCCTCTGTTGGCTGTTTGGGTCCTGGCCAAACTCATTCTGGGGTCTCTATAGAAACTGCTGATTCCCAGCTGTGAATTTTGGGTCCTAGAAAACCCAATGTGTTGGCTTTAGAAATCTTTCTGGAAAGGAGAGAAGGATGTATGTTGTAAAAGAGCTGTCGGGACTTGGCCGCCCTCCCCAGCCTTGCCCCTTGGGCTTCTACTCTGGGAAAGAGGAGGGAGGTGCCATCGCTCCTGGGCGCAGGCTGGATTTCTACACCAAGAAGTAAGCACGTCAGCCAGTCCAGACCTGGGCTGTGCCCTTCCTCCCCGGACCCCGCCCGGGCCTGGCTGGGCACTTGGTGGGCTGTGGGGAGAACTTTCTGCATAGCTTTGGCAGGCATCTCTGAGAGCCTGTGGTCTGTCACCGGGCAGCTTGTGGCCGGGTTGCAGACAGGATACGGTGGGTGGGTAGCAGTGCCCACGTGGGGAGATTCCTGCGTGTGCCTGGGAGGGGCAGCGTGCAGCAGGCTCTTTGTCGGGGCACATGGTGGCCTTCCTGTGGAAGGGGCAGTAGCAGTCTTTTTGCCCAGACTTTGCAGTTAACCTGCAGAGTCCAGGGCTGGGCCAGGGGGCGGGTTGGAGCCGTGTGTTCCCAATTTTGGGCACATAAGGACCATCCTCAGTACTTCCTGCTTGAGCACCAGGCCTAGAACCTGCATGGTCAGCATATGGTGCATTTCCAGGGAGCTGCTCCGGGGCTGGGGCTGGATGCAGCAGTGCAAGGATGAGTTATGGGGTGCCCCCTTCAGCCTTAGGGCGGATGTGCCCCCAGTGTTTCCAGGGAACGCGTCCTGGAGAAGGAGTGATGGGATGGAAGGACAGTAGGATGGATTAGAAAGACCCAGTCAGATGTCTAAGTTTCCTCATAGGTCCTAGTGAGTTCACTTGAGTGAATATGGATTGGGATCAGGGAGATTTTTAAAAACTCCATTCTCTTCCATTTTCATGCCTCCCCACATCCTCTGGAGAGTTGAGTAGTACTTCCTGTGGTCTAACCTCAGTCTTTCTGCTGTCCTGAGATAGAACCTGACCTTGTTGCTCAAGGTCGTGAGATCTCCAGAGCCCCTGGCACCCAGTGAACACTCACAGGGGGTCAGAAAGAACCATCCCCACATGTGCACCCTGTCCGGCCTTAAAGGGAAAGGAAGGGCCTTGGGCCCAGGAGCGGTGTCGCTTGTGGGGCAGGTGGAGTAGAGTGTGGGAGGGGCTCTTGGCTCTGTGGGTTCCTGATTCCATGTTTGTTTCCCAGGGTGACGCTCCCCAGTCCCCTGCCCCCCACCCCGGCATCATGCATCGGACCACACGGATTAAAATCACGGAGCTGAACCCTCACCTCATGTGTGCCCTCTGCGGGGGGTACTTCATCGATGCCACTACCATCGTGGAGTGCTTGCATTCCTGTGAGTTGAGTCGAGGGGCTGCTCCTCGGGTGGGTGGCCTCTGCCCTGAAGAGCAAATACGTCCATGTGTCTGGTGAGGGTCCCAGGTCCCTGAGAGGCTGCCTTGGAGGGGACACTGGAGGGTTCAGCTCAGAAGTTCATTTGGGGAATTTTACCTGAAATCTCAGTTCTCTCCTTGAATCTCTGTGGCTGAAATTGCACTCCCGGAAGGTGCAGGTGCCCTGGTGTGCACCACGGGCTTGTGGCTGGGGGTCGAGGACCCTGGGATAGGGTGTCTAATAGTTTGGCTATTGTTTAGCACTCCGTCCGGGGGGCTTGGGACTTGGGGCTCACCTCGTGCATGGTACATGACACTGGCTCCACACACACACACACACACACACACACACACACACACACACAC
>NW_020171981.1:2893918-2897320 GCF_003031525.2 Neophocaena asiaeorientalis asiaeorientalis
TGTCACAGTCCCCACACACACACACACACACACACACACACACACACACACACACACACACAATCTGTCCTCCCCCAAGGATGGATGACAAGGGGTAGTTGCCATCTGTGCGAGACAGGACTGTGTTGGGTCTTTGAACAGGCCTGAGCTGCGGGAACAAGGTGGAGAAGAGGGGATACCTGAACCCGAGCAGGGGGCATGGGGGCTGGTCCTGGGTGATGAAGGGGACTCTGACTCTTCCTCCTCTCTCCACACCCCTCCGCCAAGTCTGCAAAACCTGCATTGTGCGCTACCTGGAGACCAACAAGTACTGCCCCATGTGCGATGTACAGGTCCACAAAACCCGGCCGCTACTGAGCATCAGGTGGGCCCAGCACTTCCTCCTGTCCCCGCCCGTTCTCTGGGGCAGCTGCCCTCTGTCCCCCAGCCCTCCTTGCTTCCTGAAGCCAGGATGGCAGGTGGAGAAGCACCAGGCATGGACTGAATCCCCTTCCTTCCCTCAGGGGTGCATCCAGCTGAGAAATTCTAGAGAGGTAGAGACAAGGCCTCTAGGGACCCCCATGCCTGGGCCCTGGGTCTCAGGAAGGGAGGTGGGAAGAAGGGGCCCCAGGCTGGAGAGTCGGGGTGACGTGGTTGCCAGCAGGCCCCTGTGTACTTCTTTCCAGATCTGACAAAACCCTTCAAGACATCGTCTACAAATTGGTCCCTGGGCTTTTTAAAGGTACCTACACCCTTCGTTGTCCTGCCACCCCCCCCACCACTGCTCAAGCGTGTTGCCCCCCGCCTCAGCCTGCTCCCTCTCTTCTAGATGAGATGAAACGGAGGCGGGATTTCTACGCAGCCTACCCCCTGACAGAAGGTGAGTGTGTTCACGTGTGTGTGTGCGTGGTGCTGCCCCAGGTATAAGGGCCAGATGCATGGAGGGCCGGTGGGCACCGCACACGGCCTCCCCAGCCCAGGAGTGGCTGGACTCACCGCACTGAGCTCTGAGATCCCTGGGTCCTTGGTGGGGCTCCTGTCCCCGCCTCCTAGGCCGATGCCTCAGAGCTCTCTCCTTCCGCAGTTCCCAACGGCTCCAACGAGGACCGTGGTGAGGTTCTGGAACAGGAGAAGGGGGCTCTGAGCGACGATGAGATTGTCAGCCTCTCCATCGAGTTCTATGAAGGCGTCAGGCAAGTCTGGCCCGTGCCTGGTCCTTTTGGGGTCCTAGGCTGGGTCCCTTCTCCCATGCTGTCCCCATTCCCCTGGGAGGAAAGGGTGCTTCCAGGAGGGCCTTCCGGATGTGTGCAGTTAGATCCTGCCTGCGCCAGGGTCTCCCTTGCTTCATTCCTTCTCCTTCTGCAGGGACCGGGAAGAGAAGAAGGGCCCCCTGGAAAATGGGGATGGTGACAAGGAGAAAGTGAGTGCTGGGGCCTGCCCAGGAGCGGGGTGTGGGCTGGGAGAGAGTGCCGGGGTGGACCCCAGTCCTTGGGTGCCTCTCCCCCACCAGACAGGGGTGCGCTTCCTGCGATGCCCAGCAGCCATGACTGTCATGCATCTCGCCAAGTTTCTCCGCAACAAGATGGATGTGCCCAGCAAGTACAAGGTGAGTCCCTGGGCCCTTTTGAAAAACGTGTCCATGTGTGGATGTATCTGACAATCTGTGCATCTCAGCCATTGTTCAGGGCTGGCTGGGTGTCACCAAGGGCCTGCACGGTTGTGTAATTGAGCCCGTGTAGAAGGGTAACTGAAAACTAGATTGGGGTGGGGCAGTCTGCATCTGCTGAAGCCAGTGTGCAGAGGTGCAGGAGACCAAGATGGTGTGTGTGTGTGTGTGTGTACATGCTTGCACGTTTAGAACTATGGCAGAGGTGTGTGTGTAAAAATGCAGGGCCTTACGTGGGCCAGCTGGCTGTGGGAATGCTGGTCTGAAATTGCCAAGGAGCTTGAGGACGTTGCTCCTCAAATTTGAATATGTATGTGGCCCCCTAGAGATCTTGTTAAAATGCAGGTGCGGGGTTTTTTTTGTTTTTTGTTTTTGGCTGTGCCTAGAGGCGTGCGGAGTCCTAACCACTGGACGGCCAGGGAAGTCCCAAAATGAAGATTCTGATTGAGTAGATTTTGCATTTCTGGCAAGCTCCCAGGTGCTTCCGGTGCTATTGGTCCATGGACTATTGAGGCTCTAGGACAGTGGATCCCAAACTTTGCCACATGTCAGAATTACGTGAGGGGTTGCCTATCGAGATTAAAACTCGATTCATGTCATACCAGTTAAAACCATCTCTGGGAGTGAGATCCAAGCACTGGTGTGATTCCACTGTGCAGCCTGGGTGAGAGTCGTTGCTCCACAAGTTCCTTCTCACCTGGGCCTTTTCTTTGCCTGTTAGCTCCTCTGGAGAACATACCAGAGATAGAAGGGGACCCAGACCACCGTGTGGATTGCTGGGGCTGGGGCTGGGGCTGTTGATGATGTGGGTATCTTCCCTTCCCACCTGCTGGTCAGGAGTGATGTTGGAACGACTCTGATAGGGAAGTCGAATCCATCATGAAACCCCAGAGTAATGAGGGACCACCCGCTTGGAGCCTCTTTGCCAAACAGCTGGAGGCTTGAGCTGTGTCCTCCCGTCCCTCCTCCAGGTTGAGGTTCTCTATGAGGACGAGCCGCTGAAGGAATACTACACCCTCATGGACATCGCCTACATCTACCCCTGGCGGCGGGTGAGTGGGTGGGGTGGTGCCAGCAAGGGGACACTGGGCCATCACGTGGGCCACCCTGCTCTAATCACAGACAGTTTATCCCTCGTCTCATGAGCTGGACATGTCCAGGGTGGCCTGCCACACACCAGGTACGCCTCCGGACGCTCTCTCACTGATGACTTTCCGCACTCAGAAGGAGAACAGGACCCCTGGGCAGACCACGTGCCCCAGTTGGGTGTGGAGGAGTGAACTTTGCCTTCTGCTGTTTGGCCTCCCTCTCTCCTTTTTCTGTCTCTGGTCTCACGTGCGCTCTCTTCTTCTCTGGGTCTCTGTGTGCCCCTGTCTCTCCGGCCTTGCTTGGTCAGTCCCACGTCGCGTGTCTCCTCCTCTCTATCCAGTCTTTCTCCTCTCCAAGGCCTGGACCTTTCCTTCTCCCTGTTTGGGTGCCGTGGGGTGAAGGTGGGTGGCCGCCCCATTAGCCTCTTTCTCCTGACACCCTCCCCTCCCCTCTCCCTGCAGAATGGCCCTCTCCCCCTCAAGTATCGCGTCCAGCCAGCCTGCAAGCGGCTCACCTTGCCCACAGCGCCCACCCCCTCCGAGGGCACCAATACCAGCGGGGCATCTGAGTGTGAGTCAGTCAGCGACAAGGCTCCCAGCCCTGCCACCCTGCCGGCCACCCCCTCCTCCCTGCCCAGCCCAGCCACCCCCTCCCATGGCTCTCACAGC
>NW_020171981.1:2897542-2901925 GCF_003031525.2 Neophocaena asiaeorientalis asiaeorientalis
TGCCAACGGGGGCACCTCGAACTGCCTGCAGACACCGCCTTCCACCAGCAGGGGGCGCAAGATGACTGTCAACGGAGCTCCCGTGCCCCCCTTAACTTGAGGAAAGGGACCCTCTCCCTCCTTTTCCAGCTATGCCTCTCCACCCCTCCACTTTTTCTGGGCCCCCTTTTCCACCTCTTCTACTTTCCCCAGCTCCCCCCCACCTTAGGGGTCGGGGATGGGTTTTATAAATAAATCTATATATATATGTACATAGGAAAAACCAAATATACATACTTATTTTCTATGGACCAACCAGATTAATTTAAATGCCACAGGAAACAAACTTGACGTGTGTGTGTATGCGTGGGGGATGGGGTGCTCAATTTTAGGCGGTCTTGTGTAATTTGCTCTGCTCTTTTTGGGGGTGCCTAGAGGTGGATTGGTGGGGCCACTTGAGGCTCGGTGAAGCCCTGCCCCATCCTCCTCCTGTATCCCAAGGCATATGCGGTGTTGGAGGGGCCCCCACCAACCCCCAAAGCTTTAGGCACGACTCGAACTGGCTGTGTATGAGGTCCACCCTGCTTCTCTCCCCATCTTGGCTGCTGTCCTGCCCTGACCCTGACCAGTACCCTCCCCCCCACCATTGTTGAATGTCCAGAGAATTGCTAAGACAGTGCCTTTCACAAATGCAGCCTATCCCCTGGTTCTGAGGAGCAAGTGGGCAGTGGAGAGGGCATCTCTCTTACCTCCTCCTCTTGCAGTAGAAACTTTGTGTAATAGATAGTTCTGCCTTTTTTTTTTTTCCCCCCGTGTGTGTGGCCTTTGCATCATTTATCTTGTGGAAAAGAAGACTGAGGCCACAGAAGACCTCAGCCCTTGAACTTCCACTGTGGTGTCAGCATTGTAAACCGCTTCACCCCCTTCTTCCACGCCCCCCACCCAGGAGCCCGCACTAGCAAGGCGGATGGGGAAGTCTCACCTCGGGGCCCGTAGTGGAGAGGTGGAAGGGGGGGGTTGACCTCAGATAAGCACAGACCCCAGATTTTGCCAAAGGCAAACAGTCCTCCAGTGCCCTCCCCACCCGCAGCTGAGGCCAAGTCAGGAAAGAACAATAGGCACCTAAAAGCACAAGAAGACAGAACCTGTGAGATCTGACCTCAGCTCCATCCCAAGAAGTCAAGTGGTCTGCCCCCTGAGGGGCAGACCCCAACAGACCCCTTCCCACCAGTTTTTCCTCCAATGGACATAGGTCAGATCGGGACGAGGGGAGGAGGCAAGACTATCACAGCCTGTGTGTTTGGGGTCAGGTGTCCCCCAATGGGTTTGTCTGTGTTCACACCTCGTCCTGTGTCTGAGGTGCTATGGCTGTATCCTCCTCCTGGGACATCTGTATCTCCTGGCTTTGTAATAAATGCTGCATACTCTCCAGAGCCTGTAGTTCTTTGGGATAGAGGGGACAGGGAAAGGGTGGCTGGGTGCCCTGGCCTCCTCCTCTTGTCTCTGGGCTCAGCCTGCCTTGGGGGACCCTATATGGAGTGAACCTGAACTGCCCCCTCCCTGTGGCCAGTCAGGTGTCCCCAGCCCATGTTAAGATCCTGAAGGGGGACCGGTCATGTCCCTCACACCACTGACCACAAGAACGCCACTCTGGGCCAGCACGCCTATTTAATGCCATCTTTGCCAGCAGGCATTGGGGCAGGGGCCAGTTCCAGCCACCCCAGATTGGAGACCTCGGGTTACGGGAGCAAGTCCTTCACGAGCCAGCTACGGGTACTGGGGTCCCTGGGGTGATCCCTTCTTGGGCCGGTCAGCAGCCGCCCCCTCAGAGTGGGGAGCCCACTTCTGCCTTCTGCACCTGCTCACTCCTGTGGGTGCCATCGCAGTATGGGGGCTTCTGGGTGGCCTTGCAGGTACAGAGCGCCACCATGCGGGTCTCCTGGGCCTTGAACTTGAGTGGGGATAGGCCAGTGCGTTTGAAGAAGTGGGAGCCATCACAGAAGGGCTGGAGGGAAAGAAAGAAAGTTAGAGACCCAACCCCACCTGCTGAGGCCGGGCAGGGCTGGGAGAAGCAGCACACGGGGCTCAGGGCCCAGACTCCTAAGTGATGCTGCCTGTGGTCGCTGCCACACCTGTCTCATCTGTAATGTGACAGTAAAAAGAGTAGCGTCATCCCAAGAAAATAAAATGCATTATGCTTACCATGCACTCTGCCGGCAGAAAGTGTTCAGTAAGTATGAGTCTTTACAGGGAGGACCAGGACACGAGAACAGAATTTTCAAGGCGAAATGGGCCCTTAGGTATCAGCCATGTTTATGCTGATAGGTGTTTTTTGTTTTTTTTTTTAATGGCTCTGAGTCTCCATTGGTTCATGAAATTCATTTCCTTCTCCACATTCTTGGGGTGAAAACTTCTCTGGGTGGGCTTTAAGACTGGGGTATCAATTTTGTTTGGCTCCAGGAAGTAACTGGGAAGGGGGGAAGGGGACGTCCCACAGCAAACTGGCTGCCTGGTGTGAGCATCTATGCCCTTCCATCCTGGAAGGTGTTCCTGGGTAATGGAAACAGGCCCAGAGAGGTGGTTAGCTAGTTAGTTAGTGGCAGAGCTGGACCCAAGGCCTCTTGGCCTTGGAGTCAGGGTGGGATAGGAGAATGGAAGAGAGAAGTGTGCAGATAAAAATAAGCAACCTGTCCCAGAGGGCAAGAGGCAGAGAGGCACAGAGGGCCCTCCTGTGCTAGGCCTCACCCGTGGGCTGCACAGTGCCACCCCCGTGAGGACCTGCTCGAAGTCCACAGCAAATCAGTGGCAAAGCGGGACTCGGGGCCCTGCGCTGCTGACACCACGCCATGCCGCTTGGAGGAACACAGTTCAGAGCCCACTCAAGAAAGAAAGGGACCCCGGAGGCTAAGAATATGGGGCAGATTCCTGCTGGACGAAAGGCTCCTGGAGCAGAAGAGAGAAGGAGTTGGGAGCAGGCCGCCAGGCTGACAAGACAGCAAGAAACCAGTTCCCTCACAGAAACTGAGGGAGGGTTTTCAGGAGCAGATGCCAGGAAGGGGCACACAGGGCCAGAGAGGCTGTGCAAAGTCTGCCCAATGCTGGGGTCCGAGGCCTGGGAACCTTTGACCCAGATGCTTCCTAGGAGGAAGAAGGAGAGAGGGGAGAGAGAGACAGGGCACAGCCCCGGAGCCTCTGAGAAGGAGGGAGCACCGGAAGAGGAGGACAGAACCCTGGCTCCACCCGACCGGCCCCGGGACTGAGTTTCTGGCTGCATCCTGAAGGAGGGATGCAGAGAACGGTGAGCTCAGGGCTGTGAGTGGCGCTGGCCTGAGAGTATCCCTCCCCCCCAGTCTCCCTTGTCGTCCCTCAGGTATGTGTGGGAAAAAGAGGAACGTCTTGGGTGGGAGTTCCTGGGCAACATGTAGCGTCCCCAGCCACAGGTGTCATGTATCAACGGGAAGGGGGACACAGGTCTCTCACCTGCTTCTTGCTGTGGCCACACACACACCACCTGTAGGTTTTCCCAGCCACCAGCTCCACCTTGATGGGTGTTTTCAGGGCCACCACGGACTTGGCTGGGGTTTGGGGGAACCATTGGGCCTGTGGCAGAGAAGATGAGGGAGTGAGGGTCAGCTCATGCCCTGGAAGCACTTTCTTGCCTGTGGCCTTGTCTAATTTCCCAAGAGCCTTGGCTGGTGACAGGCTTCCTCTGCAGGAGGCTGATCTGATGCCACCCTGCAAGGACACTCCCCCCAGGACACCATAAGGCCCCTGAGCTCCAGACAGAGAAGAGATTTCAAGGCCATGCAAGCACATAGGTTTCGGGGTCCAGGCCTTCCTTTCAAACCCTGGCTCTCACCTGGGTGCAAGGGACAGGAGGCTCAGGATCCTGCCAGCCTAGGCGGGGGTAGCTGCACCTAGGGCTGGGTTTATCAGGCACCGCTGTTCTCAGGGCAGAAGGCTGCTCCCTGCCACTCTATCTCCCCTGAGCCATCGGGAAGGTAGCTATGGACAAGGCAGTCTCAGGCTGAAATCTACAAAGCAGGGCTGACCCATTCTGGTTCCCTCCTCTGGTCTCTACCTTTGGGGTCTCTGGGCCTGGGGGACTAGGGCAGAGAGAAGTGGAAACGGGGTATTGGTGGGTAGTACTTACCAGCCAGGAGGTGATGTCCCGTCTCTGGTTCAGCTTCTGCAAGGCAAGCAGGCATTGCAAGACGGTGGTTTGGAAACAGAAAAATATAAAGTCAACGGAAAGCGGAAGACTTCCAGAGGGAACTCACTTGGGAGGGAAGAGACGACAGGGCTTAGGCGAGTGGGAGAAATACGAGGGTAAGAATAAGGGGTCCCAAGAGAGGAACGGGAGTTGCTGGGGGAGGTGCTGGCACCCAGCGGGCGCTCAGGGCG
>NW_020171981.1:2902039-2904038 GCF_003031525.2 Neophocaena asiaeorientalis asiaeorientalis
GGCCGCGGGCCTGCGCAAGCCGACCAGCCCCAGCCGCCGGAAGTCGGGCCGAGGAGCCGACCCCGCAGCCTCCTAGGGGGCCCCGGGGTGTGGAGGGCTCTCCGGCGCCCCCTTTGGTTCCCGCGTGTCTGCGAATGACCCGCGCAGAGCATCGCCGCTCATTTCCTTGCCTGCGCCTCCCGGGCCCCCCACTTGCGAGCGGGGACCCTGACCGGAACCGTTTTCTCTTGCGGAGCCTTAGGGCAGTGCTTCTAGAAGCGCGGTGCGGACACATCTCGTCGCCTCGGGAGCTTGTTTTATCGGATTCGCGCCTGGCCCAGGCCTACACATTACATTCTTATGGGTGGGGCACAGGTAGCTGCGTTTTCAATATGCAGGGTATTTCGGGTATGTTGTGCATTTTGGTCTGTGAACTACTATTCCAGGTGCTTAAAGAAATGTTCATTGACCATCCCCCGACCCCCGATCCCTTCCCAAGGCTCCCACGGATGGCACTCCCTCTCCCTTTCCCTTCAGTAAAGCCAGACAAAGCAGGGTCTCTTTGGATTTTTTTGTTTTTTTTTGTAAAACATTCTTTTATTAAAAGAACAAGTGCTGTTTACGAACTGCCCTTCGTACAAATAACATCCGTTATACAAAGATACAAGATCCGAGTTATGCACAATTCCAGGCTTGGAGGTGACAGGGTAGGGGCATTGCCTTTTGGGTTGAGGATATAAAGGAGGCTTTAGAAAGAATGAAAAAGGAGCCCCTGGGTTTGCAAACTGTAGCTTCCCCTCCCTGCTCCCCTAGGAAGGGTCTACTACATTGAGACAGGCTGGGGCGGAAAGGCAGGGACAGGCGAGGAGCCAGGGTTTGGGTCTCCAGTCCCACCACCTAAGTCCCAAGTTGGGCTGAAGGACGTGACCAAAGGGCAATGAAGGCACGCCCTCAGTCCCCAACTTTTCAGTAGATCAAGTCAAAGTGGTTGGGAGCCAGACACACTTTTAATCTGGTTTGATGTGACCGGAGGGAGCCAGGGTACTATGCCCCGCTTTCCTGCAAATTCCCAACTGAAGTGACCTTAATCCCTCCAGGCACCTCTCCCCAGGAAATAAATTGGGATAAAGGAGAACTGGAAGCAAGCTGCCTACCCTTAACTCTGGCCCACCACACACCAAGGAAGATGCTGGAAGCTGGCAGGGGGAGCCTGTGCCTTTGAAAACTTGTCTGCATTTCCAGTTTGGGAAAGGGCAGTGTGGAGAAGGTCACCCTTTCTCAGAGCTGGCTCTTTCTCTTTCCCAGGCTCTGGCTCCCTTCCTAGGAGTACTTCCCTAGAAGTCAGGACAGGAGTGGGCAGGGGTGCTCTCATCGGCCTCAAGGGTAGGGCACCTGGAGGCAGCAAAAGACCTAGGAGTCTGAGGGGAAAAACTCATAAACAAATCGGAAAAACTTAGAGAAGAAAAGGCAACCTTTAAAGTGTCATTGTCTCTGGAGAGGATCCATCAGCTCTGAGCTAAGACAGTCAGTGCTTCACAGATACCCCCCACCCCGGCACAGCCCTGCACTCACACCACGCATCACACACACAGGGACAGACGGACAGCCACAAGGAGGCAGCGCAGTGGGACAGGAGAGCCGAGGACCGGGAGGCCAAGGTCCTGAGGGCTGGTCCTGGCTCTGCCCCTGAGCCCCTGCCCCTCCTAGGCTTGGAGCTATCACCTGTGAAGCAACGAGCTGGCTCAAAAGTCACCTAAAGACAGGTCCCTTCCAGCTCTGACATTCGTGCACTAGTTGTGACCTCAAGGCCAGACAGCGGCTCTGCATGCACACTGCAATCACACCTCTGTGCTGAGGGGCATGACGTACTAAGCGCCACTCTGCATTTTCAAACTCCACTTCCGCCCTGCAAACCACATCCTTCCCCTCCCCTAGACAGAGCCATATATAAATCTGCATCCCTTTCTACTCCCCATCCAAATTCATCCTAGAAAAAGGGACTGAGGCTGGGAGCAGGGGC
>NW_020171981.1:2904055-2950260 GCF_003031525.2 Neophocaena asiaeorientalis asiaeorientalis
CTCCATCCTGAAGCGCTCCAGACCTTTCCTATTATAAAGCTCCCTCGAAAGAGGAAATGCACCACCGCTCTCATGTCCCCCTGCCCCCAATTGAGGCACAGCACCAAGCCATACCCAGCCTGGGTCCCTTCTTCAAATCTAACCTGCCTACCTGCCACTGCACCCCAGCCTGGGGAAAGTCAGAAAACAGAGACTCTTGGAGATGAGAACCCCAGACTCTCGGGTGCTGGAGGGAAGGGGAGGTCTTGGTTCCAGTGCACTAAGTCCTTTGGACCTCTCTCTGCCACAGCGGCCTTGGGGTGGATTGACTTCCCTCACTGTCCAGAACAGAAGCTGACTTTGGCTGTAAGTGGGCTGGCCTTGGGCAACGGTGTGGGTGTGAATGAGCAACTCTTCTAAGAACCTCTGAAGGTTATTTTTCTTTTCAGTGGTTTGGGGGCAGGGAGTTAGCTTAATAGATGAAGATGAATAAAATGCTGAATTCTATCATTTGTTTCTAACTGATATTTAGCGTTAATAAAAAGTGAGTATTTCTGAGGTCATCACAACTGCCTCCCCCCTCCCCCCCCAAGCCCTTGCAAGTGCCTAAGAAATTGCCTCTGAAGGATCCCACCCACCCCCTCCATTATCAGCTCCCTAACATCTTACAAAGTCTTATCAACAGGAATATTAATATTATTTTCAGTATCAGAAAAAAACCAGTTGAGCAGCACAGGCAAAAATATATCTGCACTACGTTTCTGTCATTGCCAAAAATATACACATCTTCTTTTCTTTATTTAAAAAACAAAACAAAACCAACAACAACGAAAACCCAAACAGAAACACACACACACACAAATCCACACATGCAAAGAGACTGACTAGACGTGGTCATCAGGGAAGCTGGCCACGCTCCTCCTGGCTCCGACCCCAGTGCACCCGACAGACACAGGCTTCGACCTCGCCCCTCTCCTGGCTGTCCCACCGGCCCTCAACCTTGGCCACCAAAGGCTCTGGGCAGGTGGGGACTCTTTAAGGTGAGAATTGCCCACTACACCCTGGGGAAATAGCTGGTGGGTGAAGGGACAGTTGTAGGTCAGCGTAAGCTTAAGTCTCCCCTGGTGGGTGGGGGTGGGGTGCGGGAAGGCAGGCTGGCTAATCCTGGGAGGAAGGTTTCACTAAAAGAAGTGGCACTTTACCCCCCTTGCCTCATCCCCCAATCCCTGGGGCTCCCCTTTGCCAGGGAAGCAGGACCAAGTATCAGTGGGGGAAGGGGAGCGCTGAGGGGGCACTGAGACCATGTGGAGTCTGGGGGAGGAAAGGCAGGATATTACCCTGATTCAAAGCCCCCAGCCCCCAGTTACTCTCCAATATCGGAGTACGGTTCTGTTTTTTGTTAACCATTCAGGCCCCAGAGAGAGACCAAAGTTGGTGAGGTGAGAGGGTGCAAACAAGAGCTGGGAGCGCCCCTCTGATACTGCCTCATCAGAGCACTCCTCCTATCCCTGCCCTCAGCTGCCCGGGCTCCAGCGGTAGACAGACAGACAGACGGACAGACACACGCACACGCATACACGCTCTCTGAGTCAGGCAGCTCCATCTCCCCACCCTCGGCACTCCTAAATCCAATAGTGCAAACAAGGGGCAGGGGATCGAGGGGGCTGGGCCGCCCACCCCCTGCCTTCCCCCAGCCCATCACTGGGGCCCACCCCCCAGAGGTAGGGAGGCTTGGGCCAAATTTGATGCCATCTTACCCCTTCTTCAGCCCCCTAGTCTGTGGGCTTTTACAAGCTCAGCTTGTGACCCTTGTCGGGGGCAGGGGAAGGGGCCCAGCGAGAAACAGTCCAAGGAAGCCCTCTTGCCATCTGCCCAAGTTGGGAAGAAACTGCAGGTCAAGTAGGGCCACCCCTTCTTCCATAAAAGACTTCCGCACAGGGGCAGGCCCAGGGCCTAGCCCCCCACTTATCCCACTCAAGTGCTAATCCATTTTACGTGGCGGGTTCAACCAACCCCCCACTTATGCCATGGCCCACTTTGCTCTCTGGGGAACCTCAAAACATTCGCTGAGAGTGGGGGCTCCTAGGCGGGCTTGGAGCCTGTCCTCCTTCTGAGCCCCTCACAAAGGGGCCAGTGCAGAGGGGGAGGGGGGCCAGATGGAAGGGGCTCCCCTCTCGGTGTCAGTCCTCGGCACCAGGAGCGACCCACACTCCCCGGGCCTCAGCACATGCTCTGGGCCGGGGCTCTCCAGTGTCTGGGTGCAGGTGCCTGCTCCAGGCTGGGACCCCTCAGACCAGGATCTGCCCCTCCACTTGGGGGGTCAGCAGGAGCCTGGGTGGCTTTAGCCTTTTTCCTGGTTGGCTGAGGCTCCTTTGTCAGCAGTCTGGAAAAAGAGGAAGGGAGACTGGGGCTTTGGGAGGTGTCTGGTCCTAACACCCAGTTGAGAATAGCTTCCTGGGTCAAGAAAGCTGACGTTGGGTGCAGTAAGGGTCTGGGCTTTGGTGGCTGCACACCAGGGTCACCTTGTGTGTGTGTGTTTGGGGGAGTTGCCCTGCATAGGGCACCCAGCTAAGCAGGCATGTACCAGCTGAGGCCCTTTGCCCTCAGAAGGAGAAGGGAAGGCCTTTCTTGAAATGGCCCACCCAGAGCATCATCTCCTTCTAAATGGTCCAATCAGAGAGGAAACAGCCTTTCCTAATGGGTCTCCCCAGAGGAACGCCGTTTCCTAATTGGTCCTTTCACTATTAGCCCATGTGCAAAGTGTATCTTTCTTGGATCTGCAGGAGGGCACCCGTGTGCTGGCAGAGGCCCTGGGGTCTAGAGCAGGGCACTCTGCTGCCCTAGGGGTTGCTTCCTTCCTCCTTCTGATGACGCATCTGATGATGTACCTTCTAATGCTCCCTCGCTGCCCATCCAGGAGAAGGGAGACAGCACGGTCCCTCTGCCCTACTCCCGGCCCCTCCCCCAAGCCGGACCCCTTACTTACCCCTCCTTTGGGGCCACTGCCACTGCCATCCGCCCCCGACAGGCTGAGGAAGGGGTTGGTCTGGGCAGTGAGGACTGGAGGCCCGCCTGCTGCTGCTACTGCTGCGGCCGCAGCTGCTGCGGCCATGAGACTTGTGTTGTTGCCGAGCGAGGGAGCCACCAGGGCTCCGGCGGGCAGCAGAGGTGGGGCAGATGCTGTGGGCAGCAGGCCAGGAGTGCCCGCGGACAGCAGCGGGGTGGAGCTCCCGGCCAGCAGGCTGGCCATGGGCAACTGGGAGCCCCCGGCCATCTGCAGCCGCTGCAGCTCCCGCTTCTGCTGGATCTGCTGGATCATCTGGTAGACAACAGTCTGGTGTTCCTGCAAGGGGCCCAGATTGCTTACTGGCCAGCGGTCCCCAGGGTCATCTTGCCCTCACTGGCCCGGGCACCATCCTATCACACTAGGACCATGAGGCAAAAGACCTGGGAGACACTCAAGGTTCCGTCTAACTCCCTCCTCTGGGCCTCAGTCTCCCCACCCAGACCAGAGAGTGGTTGCACACCATCAGCATCTGGCGCAGCCGCGGCCAAGTGCAGGGGGTTTAGCATCCCTGGCCCCACCCCCCTCACTAAATCAATTCCTCAGTTGCTATGACAACCACAAATGTCCCCAGGGATGGTATGACCCCAAGTTGAGAAACACTGAATGAGGTCAATAGTTTTCAACTCCCCTCTTTTTCATTTGTTTTTTCCCTTAAGAGTCATTTATTTTTGCTTTGAATGGGCAAAGCATTTTCAGTGTTCCAAAACCCAAAGTGATTTATTAAGGCTTATCTTCAGAAATCTTGCTTTTACCCCTGCTGCCATCTGGCCTCTGTAACCAATTGAATTGGTTTCTTATGTATCTTTCTCATATTTCTTTATACGAAAATGAATATTTTTCTATTTTTTCAACTCCCTCCTTTTTAAAAGGAAGAATTCCTTTCCTCCAAAGGAATTTTTAGCAGAACTCAACACACAAGAAAGACCCAAAAGGGGCTGCTCTGGTTGAAGCGGTGTCTGTCACCTGCTTGGCCACTGCTCTACGCAGACCCTGAAGTTCCCCACTGAAGAGCCTTGGGGCTGGAACTGGAAATGCTTAGTAACTGAGGACTCACCACCCTCCAGAACCCCTCGCTAGGATGCGATCTGGGGCCACTACAGCATCCCTTCCCCAGTGCCCAGGGGCCCCCCGAGAGGAACCCTTATGCCCTCTGACCCCACGTGACCCTTAGGGGCAACCTCCACCCAGCCTGGGGCTGCCCTCCCTGGGCTGGCCCAGACCCTCTGAGAGGGCCCTTCCAGCAGAGCTGGGGGAGGGGCGGTGGCCCAGGAAGGGAGGGGCATTACCGGGGTCAGCTGTGGGGACGCCAGGAGCTGCTGGAGCTGCTGGAGCTGCTGCTCTTGCTGCTGCAGGAGGTGTCGCTGCTGCTCGGTGAGGCTGAGGCAGGGGGACAAACCACAGACCATGGGAAGGGACAGCGGAACCCTCCTCGCCTGCTCCCCTAACTTCCCAGACTCCCTCAGACCCAGGTGGGGAGAGGCAGGGATGTGAGACATTAGAGGACTAGAGCGAAACGGACTGAGCTCAGAGAGGACAGTGGGAGGGAGGCACATCAGAGGGAAGAACTTTCCCAGAAGGAAAACCTAGGCTAGCTAGGGTACAAGGCATAAACAGACGACTTTGTCCCTGGAGAGCTACCATCTGGAGGGCACTCACATCTAACATCTAAGGAGAACCTGGGGTGACTAGATTCTAGACCCTGTAAGATCAGAGGACAGCTTTCCTTCTGAGGAACTGTGGGTGTTTGGGGGGATTCCCTCCCAGAGCCAGCCTCCCCCTTCCCTTCCCCAGACTGAGCTCTCCCTCACCTGTTGAGACAACCTGGCAGCTGCAGCGCAGGGGCCCCGCCAGCCTGGCTCAAGCCCGCGGGGTTGGGGGCGGCAGCCCCATTCAACCCCCCCAGGAGCCCATTGAGGGGCAGGGCCCCGCTGCCCGCCAGCCCCCCCAGCAGCCCCTCAGCCAGGGGCATAGTCCCCAGCCCCGCTGCCCCGGGTGCCCGGCCTAGCCCATTCTGTGGCTGGGGCGGGAGCGGGGCAGGGCCCCCAGGCAGGGCCAGGGGCAGAGTAGCAGGGCTCTGCTGGAGCAGGGGCAGCGGTGGGGGCGTGCTGTGGAAGGACAGCGACGAGCTGCTGCGGCTTGGGCAGCCTGAGTGTGGGTCCTGGGGAGGGAGGGGGAAGGGAGGGGTCAGAGGGGCAGGGGGCCAGCATGACCTTTCTGGCCCCCGGCCCGGCACCCACCAGCATTCTCACAGAGCACAGCCACCCCCCCCTTCCCCCAGGCAGAGCCACCCAGGAAGAAGCAAGGCCCGGGATAAAGGACAAGAATCCAAACAGTCTTCACAAGTCACTTCCTAGGGGCCCAGCACCCCTCACGATGCTTGTTTAACACTGAACAGTGATGACGGTAGTGACCACCTGGTGAACCAGACCCAGGGGGTTCAGTGCCTGACCTGGACTAACTCGTTACTGCCTTTTTATGGGTGAAACCACTGGTTCTTAGACAAGCTAAACAACTCTGCAGGCAGCTGGAGTGAAAGATTCAGGCTCAAATCCCATGTCCACAATTTAGTGGCTTGCGTGGCTTCTCTGTTTTAGTTTCCTCACTCATAACACGGGGGTAAGAGGAGAACCTATTCCATAAAACTATTGTGAAGACGAAACACACAAACCCTTTAAAAGTCTCAGCACAAGACGTGACAAAGGGCAAGTATGCAATTAATGTCGGTTACTATTATGACTATTGTTGCCCAAGTCACACATTTAGAAAGTAGCAGGGAGAACGAGAACCCACTTTGTTTGATTTCCAGAAACAACCACAATATAACAATAGCAACGGCTCCCCCAACCGCCAGCAATTACACGGGGATTATTTTGTGTGCAGCTACAACAAACTATAATAAACTCTTCACAAACACTTCTCAAAGAGGCCTTCCCTAACCACCTTATATTCAGAGAAGAACCCCACCCTCCATTCTTTCTCATAGCCCTCAAATTATTTCCATCTTAGTACTTTTCCTGATTTGTAATTATTGACTTTCTTGGATTGAGCCTGTCTCCAGGAGCAAGACTGTCCGATTTGCACACTCATTGCTTAGCCAATGCCTGGAGCGAAGTAGGCACCTCATAATTACTACTTATTTAATGAAGGAATGAATGGGTCAGTCAACCAATTACTCAGCCAGTCACTCCATTGTCCAACCTCCAATAGCCGCAAGCTAGAGATGCAACTAGAAGGCCCTTGCACCTCCCCGCTCCTGCCCGTCCCTGGTGCCCCTCCCCGTGGCGCCCACCTCGGAAGACGTGGACAGCGAGTTGTCCAGGCCCAGACTGTTCTTCCCCGGAGGGCTCTTGCTGGTGCTCAAGGAATCGCTGCTGCCGGCTGAGGGAGGGGGATCACGGAAGGAGGTCAGGGGCTGGAGTCAGGGCCAGTTCCGACCGCACAGCAGAGGCCTCCATCCCCAGGCTGGGTGGGATTCCCCTTACCTTGGGGAGGCAGGCCATAGGGCCCAGGGACAGGGCCGTTGGTGGCAGGCAAGGCGGCAGGCAGGGCGGCGAAGGGCACAGAGAGTTGCACGTTGAGAATCTGCAGTCGCTCTTTCTTAGCCGTAAGGCTCAGGATCTGCTCCTGAAGCCGCTGGTTTTCCTTCTGCAGTGCATGCAGCGCCTTCAGCATCTCCACGACTGCAGACAGAAGGCGAGAGCGCCTGAGCCCCGCGGGCCTGGAAAGGCTGGGGGCGGGGCCAGGTGACCGGGGGCAGGGCCTGGAGAGGCGGGGCCTGACAGAGGAAATAGAACTGAGACCTAGCAGAGAAGGCGCCGGCTAGCGAGGGACTCAGGTGAGTCCTGGGGAGCTAGAGGTGTGAGGACCACGGGTGGGGCCTGAGGCTTGGGGTGGAGGCCAAGTGCTTGGGAGGGAAGGGGCGAGCGGAAGTTGGGGCTTAGTAAAATAAGGGCCAGGAGGTCGTGAGGGCCAAAAGCCCTGCGAAGAGGGGGCGGGCTCAGGAGCAGGACCCAGCGAGGGTTAAAGGCAAGGCCTGCGGTTGGCCAGAGTTAAGGCAGGGGCGGGGCCGCAGGCGGAACCTTAAAGACGTTTGGGGACCTGGGAGAGAAAGGTGACCGAGTCTGGGGGTGTCCTAGGACAGGTCACCCAGCCCGACATCACCCCTTCTCACTGTTGACTCCGGCCTCGCCATCGCCCTGCTTCTCCAGCAGCTGCTCCATGTTAGTCGTTCCGGGGGCCGCTGGGTCCAACTGGCCGCCCCCGCAGGGTGCTGTCTGGTCGAAGAGTGCTGGGAGACTGCTGATAGGGGACCTGGGGTCAGAAGGGAAAACCGAGCTCAGGCTTACCATACTCCCCCACTCCTGTCTCCCTGCCCTCCTCCCGCCTTAGGGGTTTCAGTCATCCCCTCTGGATCCCACCCTCTTCCCCGCGCCCGCCTCTCCGCTCTCTCCTCCCTGACAGCCCCTCCACCCCGCTCCCAGCCCCTCCCCCAAGCCGCCACTCTCTCCCTCACATGGAAGACAGACTCTCCTGGGGGGAGGTCCCCCGACATCGGAAGCTGCAGTCCTCCAGGTCTGGCTCTTGGAAGGAGAAGGAGGGCAGGGATCAGCGAGGAAGAGGTGCCGTCGGCCTCACAGTCCCCGCCTGGGAAGTGGGTGCGGGATCTGGGACCGTACCGCAGACCCCTTTCCCCAGGATCTCCCAACCCCAGATAGCCAGTTCTAGTTCTTAAGGCGCTGGGAGCCCTGGCTTGGAAACCCAGCGCCGTGGGAGGCAAAGCCATGAGATCTCGTCCCTTCCTCCTTCTCTAGGCAGAAAGGCTCCTGCAGCCTGGCTACATTCAGATCCACCTCCTAATTTTTTTCCTGGAAAACTTACAACTTCAGAGTCATAGAAACTTGGGGCCTACACAGTCCTGAGTTGAACTTGGATATGATACTTACTTGCTGTGTGACCGTGGGCTTGAAACTAACCTCTCTGAAGTGATTGTTATGAGGATTAAAATAAGGTAGTAAATGTGAAGCGTTAATCTGAACGGCTTAGCTGGCATGCAGCAAGGCCTTAACTACTGTAGCTATTATAATCAGTTTTATATGACTTTGATATTAATAAACTAAAAAATTAGGCGTCAAAACCCTCTGTTGGGCCACTGAATTCCACTTTGCGTTTTGGAAAAATACAGTCACCTACTCTGTAGGGTTCTTAATTCTGGAATCAGATTGGCCCCTTTAAGGCTTACCTGAACTGGTAAGCCCCACCCTCCAGCCGGCCAGGTGGTACCTCTGCACCAATCAGCTCTCTGGGGCTGGGTTGACTCTCCAGGGAGAGGGAGGGGCACTTGTGACCCACCCCCTTAACTCCTAAATACCCAGAGAGGCTGTTGTCCAGCTGGTGGGCTCTCTGTAAACTCTGATCCCAAGAACTCACCAAGAGGCCAGCAGGGAGCTAGGCTACAGCGGTAGGAGAACGAGGCTTGGAGCCAGGGTACCAGAATTTCAGCTGCTGCGCTGCCTTTCCCTACCCCAACTGCCTTGAGCAAGTCATTCATCTCTCTGCCTTTTTGTTTTGTGAGATGGAGCAGTATTTATTCTGCCCTGTCCTGTCCCGCCTCCTCACGGGGGTTTTAATGTGAAAGTGTAGGTTTGTTGTGTGTGGAATGTTTTTTTGCAGGGTGGGCAATGGCCAGAGGGCGCGGGCAGCCAGAAAGCCCTCCCATCCTTTCTGGGGTGACAAGCAGGTGACAGGTGCCCCTCAGGCCTTTGGGAAGAAAGGGGAATGGGGTCAGAGACTCACATACCTGTGTGGCTGCTCTCGGCTTGGGTGAGAAGGGGGTTAACGGCACCCATGGGGGTTCCAAAGATGTGGGTAGAAGGGAGACTAAAGGTGGAGCCAGCCAGAGAAAACACCTGAGGGAAAGGAGGTAGAGTCCAGCCTGGTGGTTATTCTTGGATCTAGAGCACAACTGTGTGCACCGGGGTGGAGGGGACCAGGTGTGCTGGGGAGGAGAGAGGACCAGAGAGAGGGAGAAGTCTGGTGGTGATCAAGCCCAATCTCTCAAATTCCCATGGGAAGCTGGGGTCCTCAGCAGGCTGTCCCCCACCTGCCCAGGGATGGCGGAGCCCAGGAGTAAGGCCTCACCTGAGTGGTGGAGATAGAAGCAGAGGAGGAAGGGAGGGTGCTGGTGAATGGGGAGCGGCTGAGGCGGGGCAAGGCCGAGGTCCCTGGGGGCCCCAGAAGGCTGGAGGAGAGGGGGGTGCTGCAGACAGCCCGCAGCATTCCACCACCGTGGGAGATGGGGTCCTTATTACTGGTGTAGATGCCTACAGGCACAAGACAGACACAGAGGGCAGCTTAGAGTCACCCCTCCCCCACGCCCCACCTTAGTCAGGTGGCTAGAGCAGCCTCTCCCCAAGGAGAACACTCCCCTGGATCTGGCCACACACCAGTCTCACCCTCTTGCTGCAAAGATGTCACTTCTCGCTTGGGTGACATCTGCTTGCATGCCTGCTTATTCCACTGCCCTGCTAAACCTGGAGAATTCCCAGTTTTTCTAATCCCCCAACCCAAACTTGGTTAAGTCCTGTTGGCAATCTCTCCCGCTACAACCATGCAGAAAATGGGTATGGGGGAGTGTCTCAGAGGTGACTGTCACCTGCATCCTTTGTCTTTTGGAGCAGTTTCTATCGCATTTCCTTCTAGCTGTATGTTTGTGCCTCTGTCCCCTCACTAGACTGGCTGGGCCCTACGATACCCTCCATCCCCAAGGGTCACTAACCTGCCCCCAGCAGTGGGGACTCCAGGCTCAGGCTGGGCAGGCTCCCGGAAGGCCCAAAGGTACGGGAGGCCAGACCACCCAGGCCAGAGCTGACAAGGGAACCTCCGGAGAAGGGTGAGGCAGCAGTGGCGGTAAAGCCAGCCAGCTGGGCACCGGGCAGGGAGGGAAGGGCCGGGCCCCCGGTGCCCTCCTTGTTGCGGCTGCCCTTGGGACGGCCTGGCCCGTGTCGGCTCCTCTTGCTGGCTTTGTGCTTCTTCTCCTTCAGGCCTGTCTCAGGGGCCTCCTCAGCAGGCACAGGGGCGGCGCTCAGTGTGGGCATCCGCTTGTGGGTGCCTGCTGAGGTCCCGGACCCCGAGACGTGGGGTGACTTATAGTCCCCAGGGGACGGGGCCCGGGCCCGGCCCGAGCTGGAGGTGGTGGTGGAGAAGCGCATGATGGGCCCAAAGCCAGAGAAGACCACCTTCTGCTCAAAGAGGTCAGCCTTGGGGGGCTCGGGGGCTGAGGGAGAAGGAGGAGCTGAAGGGGGGCGCACTGCGGGCTTGGAGTACTTGTCCTCCTCTGGCTGCTCCAACTTGGGGAATGCAGAGAAGTCAGGGGAGCTCTGCAGGGACGAAACTGCAGAGGGGGAAACGGAATTACAGCTGGACCCCAGATCCCCTGCCTCCCTCCCACTCAGTGTACACTAGTAGAGAGAGCTCTGGTCAGGGGATGGGGAAGCTGAGTTTCCTGTCCCAGCTCGGCCACTGTCTCTGTGTCCTGGGACGAGTGTCCCCGCCCTCCAGCTTTCCCACCTGTGATAAAGTAGGAGGAGAATAACTCCCACCCTAGTGAGCTCACTCGATGACTACAGAGATTACAGGAGGTTAGAGCTGGTGCTTTAAACGTGGTACCTGACAGCATAAGTGCAGGGGATAATGAACATGGTTATGGGGGTTGGAGAGGTGGGCCCTGAGGGAGACCGGAGGGGAGTTCCACCTCGAGAGGAGAGGGCTGAGGGGAGGCTGTGGACGGGAGTCACTTGGTGGGGATCCCCCCCCACCCCAACCACTTTAGGAAGCAAATGAGACGCAAACCAACGTAAAAAGGCCCTTGGTAGAAAAGCTCAGGGCCAAAGACTGTCCCGCTCCCAGCCTCCTCCGGGACGCCCACACTCACCTGCAGGCTGGAAGGGCCCCCCAGAGGAGGAGGAAGAGGAGGAGGAAGAAGAGGAGGAGGCGGAGGTAAAGCTGCTCACACCTTTCCCACTGCTCAGCTTCTTCCCCTTGTGACTCAGGCCATGGCTGGAAGACTTTTTCCCCTTTGAGTCCCTGCTGCTTTCAGAAGTCTCCTGAGTGCTGGCCTCGTGGTGGGAGGAGGAGGAAGCTGAGGAGGAGACCTGAGGGAAGGAGGAGAGGAAGGCTCAAGGCCGGCCCCCAGGGTCTGGGCTCACGCTGACTTGGGAACGGAGCAGGACACAGGACCTAGGGCTCTACTGGGGGAGCCCAGAGTTAGCTTCAGGAAGGATTTTCGGGCAAGGGGATAGTGGCAGGAGCTCCTAGACCAGGGAGATGGGGAGGCAGCTCTGTAACTTCTGGGTGTGAAGAGTTGGGAGCTCTGAACCCAAGAAACTGTCTGTCCTTCACCTCGGGCAGGCGAGAGATGAAAACAGTTTCAGAGCCTGTACTGATGCACGTATCTTCTTAGTCACTCATTTAAGAAATACTTAGGGGCTTCCCTGGTGGCGCAGTGGTTGAGAGTCCGCCTGCCGATGCATGGGACACGGGTTCGTGCCCCGGTCTGGGAAGATCCCACATGCCACGGAGCGGCTGGGCCCGTGAGCCATGGCCGCTGAGCCTGCGCATCCGGAGCCTGTGCTCCGCAACGGGAGAGGCCACAACAGTGAGAGGCCCGCGTACCGCAAAAAAAGAAAAAAAGAAAGAAATACTTAGGCCTAGAGCGCTGGACTTGTGTTGGGAAGTGATGTACGCAGGGAAGAGGAACTCCAAGGAGAATGGCCCCATTCCTGGGCCCTCCAGTCCCCACCACTCCCTCCATGCTCACCCCCAGATGCAGCCACCTGGCCGACAGCCTGCTCCCCAGCCACTCCATGCCCTTCCTAGACAACCTGAGCTTCCATGCCCAGCCCTCTGCCCAGAGAGCCTAGCCTTCCTCTTCCCAGGAAACATCTTCTCCTTCCAAATCCAGCTCGAGAGCCCCCTCTTCCGTGAAGTCACCCTATAGTTACCTGGGGTGGAACAAATCTTTCTGTCCTCTTATTTCCGGGTATCGTGTACCCACCCACATCAGCCATCAGGTGCCACACTGCGGTCCCCCACATCTGAGGGTGGCAGCAGTGGCTGGAAGAGCAGGGTCCCTGGGGTCTGTTAGCCTGGTGGGTTCTGCCGTTTACCACCGTGTTATGTTGTGTGGTCTCTCAACCTCACCGAGCTTCAGTGTCCTTATGGGGCTAATTATGCCTATTTGGAGAATTACGAGGACCACAATGCCAGATACATAGTATGGGGTCAATAATGATGATGATTCTGATGGCATGGCTGCTAGTGATACACTGCAGAGACAGTGTCCTGTGGTGGTTAAGAGAACAGGCCTTCAAGCCCGACTGCCCGGGTTCAAATCTTGACTCTACCACTCCCTAGCTGTGTGCTTTTAGGCAAATTACTTAACTTCTCTGTGCCTCAGTTTCTTCATCTATTAAATGGGGTTAATAAAATACCTACTTCATTGGATTATTTTGAGGATTAAACGAGCAAATCCCCCAGGCATCCCCTCCATCCCCCTGTTCCAGAAGGGAGCCTGGCATGTGGTGAGTGAGTTAGGGCTTTGTATTACTACCAGGGATGGCTTTTCCTCCTGGTGGAGACCAGGTATTCAGTAAATGAACAAATGCCAGAGGGAGGATGGATGGGAGAATGAGAGCCACCCGTGCTGCCCCTTCCTGGGCGGAGCCCTGGTCTCTTGTCTTTTTCTTTGTTCTTTTCAACAGCTGGAGTTCTGAAGGGAGCCAGATGTGGTTATGAGAGCAAGGGAGGAGAGGGCCCAGGGGGAGGGGTGGCTGAAATGCTGGGGTGGGTGGAGGGGGATGGGCAGAATGCTCCAACACATCCAAAGGGATGCCCAGCCACTGGGATAACTCCTAGATCTCTGGCCCTCTCTTTCCCCCTGCCTGCAAACCCCAGGGAAAGACCAGAGGGCGCAGACATCAAGCTTTTCCAGGTGAGCCCTGGGCAGCAGGGAGGGGAGAGGGTTACTGGGACAGTTGCCACAGCAACATCACCCTGGAAACCTGATACCTGAGCCTCCTGCTAAGATGCCCAGAGCTCTGCCAACCTCCTGAGGCCAGTGGAGGTGAATGGGGCAGTAATGGTGACAGGAGGAGGCAGTGTCTCCAGGCCCCTGTTCTCCTTCCATGGGGAGGACGGACTGGAAGGAGGGGCAGGGAGGGCTGCTCTGGCTTGGATTAGCCATTCCCTGGCCTCGGATAGGGCCTGCTGGTTGCTTATCCAGATGTTGCCAGTTTCTGGAGTCAGGCCTGACATGCCATGCCCCTACCAGGAAGGTGGGCTCAGTGAGGGTTTCAGGGTGTGGTCCACAGGCCTGCCCCGCAAGCCATCAAGGGCCACACTTTCAGTCCCTCCGGCCTGCATGGAGCGGGCTTTTGGTTAGGCGACAGGCTCTGGGCAGCCTCCTGATGTAGAGGAGGGATGAGAGTGAAGGGGTCCTCTCTGCCTCTCTTTGGGGAAATGGGCCCCAGAAAATCAGAGAAACACCGTGAGTACTGTACCTGCAGACAGGAGCCCAGTGCTGAGGCCCTCTGTCTGGACAGAGGCAGATGTGAACATCTGGCAGCCAGCAGGCAGGGTGGTGCCCCCCACCCCACCCCTACCTCTCCTGTTTGGGCTGAGGAGCAGAGGCCCCTCCCGGGCTAGAACAGGAGTAGAGCGGGGCGGGGTGGGGAGCAGAGGCATATTAACACGAAGCTGAGGAGGTTCCCAGGGGTGCTCACCCTGACCCCTCACCCCGTGCCTCCCTCCCGCTGCTGTGGCCATCCCTCCTGGGTGTAGGCAGCAGTACCTTGTCAGCAGTGGGGACCACAGGTGGGGTGAGGATGCTGGGGGGTGACTCAGGCCGCTTCTTGTGCTTCTGTTTAAGGCGTTCTTTGTCCTTTCGACTCTGGGGAGGAAGAAGGGACTGGAACTGATGCTGGGGAACAGTCTGGGTCAGGATAAACACAGCACATGCATGTGGGGAGTGGGGTCCTTTCAAGGACAAGGCTTTGTGGGCACCATCTCCCCCTATGGAGGGACTGGGGGACTTTGGCGGGACAGGAGTGGCCCAGGCAGGTTCCTCTGAGAGCCGACAGCCCTTCCCCCTCCTCCTCACTGCCTGCTAAAAATAGCCTGTCCCATTATCATGCCAGCGACACAGAGCACCACTCATGTGAGCACACACCCGGGACACCGAGCTGTGCGGAGGGGCGGGAGCCGGGGACGCAGGCATGTGCACTTACAAACTGGACCGACACATGGCTAGACTGGGGCGTGTGTGCAAATGTTGGGGACACTGTCGTGTCATGGGGAGGACACGGAGGAACCACACAGATACAAAGAGCCCCAGGGAAGCCAAGCCTTCACCTCACCCTCCGTGACCCTCACATGTCACTTCCTCAGTCCCCTCTCTGCCCTCAGTGGCCTCAGAGGAAGGAAGGGGGTAGGCCCTATGGCCTTCCGGAGACCTGGGTGGCTTCTTGAAAGAAACAGGTGTTTGTGAGTGGGCAGGAGGGGTAGAGGGAGAAGCCTTTTACCTTCTTCTGGCCCCTCTCGTGGTGGGAAGGGTGCTTCTCCTGCTGCGTGGACGGCGAGGCCGACCTGCTCCTCCGGCCAGAGATGAAGCCGCTACCGCCTCCCCCTGTGCCTCCCCCTCCTCCGCTGCCTCCCCCGCTCGTGTGCCGGGATGTCTTCTGGGGAGAGAACCGAGAGGAACTGCCATA
Organism: Neophocaena asiaeorientalis asiaeorientalis; assembly: GCF_003031525.2. Classification (NCBI taxonomy): domain Eukaryota; kingdom Metazoa; phylum Chordata; class Mammalia; order Artiodactyla; family Phocoenidae; genus Neophocaena; species Neophocaena asiaeorientalis. The sequence continues at coordinate 2,918,864 of NW_020171981.1, forward strand.
CCCTCCTCTCACTAGCCTAGGAAAAGGTTCCTGAAGATCAGGGACCCCCCCACCCCCACACTGCCCGTCACTAAGAGGACCCTGTGTCCTTAATGATACTCTGCTCAATGGAAGTGCATTCCCTAGACTGGAATCCTAGTTTCCCCGCTGGCTTGTCCAGTGCACAAGATTTAGCAGGAACTGAGGCCCAGAAGAGGTGGGGCGTCTCAGCCCAGCAAGGCACGGCGGAGGCCTCTCACTCTCCGCCCACCTCTTCTCACGGTGCCCTCTCGGCCCCTCTCAGGCCCTGGGCCACGGCCCACCACCACCTCCTTCCCTGGGGTGGAGGACATACAGGACAGCCCTCACGGGAGCCCCTGCTCCCCTGTACTCCACACCCCATCCTCTCCTCCAGACACTTTGCTCCAGCCATCACCCCTTCTTTGTTCCTGGCCCTCCACCAAACACAGTGGTTCCTTTTGTCCCAAAGGACCTACTGCCCTTAAGAAGCAGGGGGGAGTAAACATCCATAAGAAAAACCCAGATGACCCTTGTGCTGCCATTCCCCCCGGGCCAGGGCCTTGGACTCCCCACTGCCTGGGCTGATGGCTTCACCTGTCCTAGACTTAATAGCTGTTCCCTCTAAGGTCACCCACTACCTCCCAACTGTCAAATGCAAGCACTAATTTCAGGCCTCGTCTGACCCCATCCCTCCCCAGCGGTGGGTACTGCTTCTACTCTGCTGAGCTCTGAACTCCCCACCTCATGGTTCTCTTCACACTTGAGCCCCCAACCTGATGGGCACCCGGGGATTCCAGCCCCAGCCTTATACACCTGGGGCTGCCACTACCACCCTGCCCGGGGGCCTCACAGCCACCAAATCTGAACATCCCCACTTGGCACCTCCGATGAACCAAACCGAGCTCCCTACGTTGTCTTAAGGTGATATCAAACCCTGCACCTAGATGACCCTATGACTTATGATCCAAAGTAGGACACTTCTGAAAATGAAAGGGGGAGCTATTAATAATTACACCAGGGCAAAAGGCACAAACTGGGACTCTCTGGGGCAGACCAGGACATATGCTAGCCCTACAGAAGCGTACTGCACCACCTGTTCACAGCACAGGTGCTCAAGCCCCATCCACCCAGCACTGAGAGCCTGGATCCTACGTGCCACCCTCAACTCCTCCTTCTCAGCTACCCCGACATGTAGGCAAGTCTATCTAGAAATGGTTCTAGAACCCAGCTTCATCCCTCCATCCCCCCTTTCTCACAGCTGTCTCCCAGCCGCCGCCCTGGCCCTTCAAATCTGGCTTCACAGTGGCTGCCAGGGTAATCTTCCTAAAACACAAATCTGATCACGTTACCCTCTTGCTTTCAAGCAGCCTTATAAGCCTGTAGCCTGGGGGTGAGGTCCAAGCTACCTTCCCAGTCAGGCCACAGCATTACCTCTCCAGGACACCCCACAGCTTCTGGAAATGCACGTCTCTCCACAAACATGGATTAGCACCCCTTCTCCCGCCTCTCCTTGGGCCCCTGAACCTGGGGCAGAAGCAAGTCCAGCTCTGGCCCGGCTTGGGCTTTTTCGCCTCATCTCCTGCCTTGTCCCTCCCCCACACCCTGTTCGGCCGCTTATGAATGCTTTCTCATCTCGGGGCTTTACCCACGCCAGTCCCTCTGCCTGGGATTCCTTTCTCTCTGTCTTTGCTTAGCAGGCTGCTGAGAAGCTTCAGACTGTCTGTTCTGAATCCCACACACCAGCTATGAGATAAATAACAGAATCTTAGTGGGTCTTAGCTTACCCATCCATAGAAACGGGGAAATGCAGTACACCTAGTTCTTAGGGTTTTGGGGATGATCGCACAAAAAAACACACATACAGAGATTAGTACAGAGGCTGGGACACAGCAAGCCCCACAAATGTTGGCTCAGCTTAAATGCTGCCTCTTCCTTGAAGTCTCCCAGACTCTGACAGGCAGGGCCTGAGCTCCGTCCTCTGGATGGAGCCTGGTTCGGCTCTGATTCACACCCCTCAACTGTGCTTCAATTATTCCTCATCCAGTGGTGAGCTCCTCAAGGGCAGGGGCATAGTTCCTTCCACGTCTGTCCTCCCAGCACCAGGCACTGGCCTGGCCTGGAGCCCATACCCTCTAAACCATGGCTGACTGACCCATTCATGCCCAGATGAAACTCACCATTTTGCTGAAGTGGTATTTGCAATAACCACAGTACTTGACATTGTCGACCTCCAGCACTTCCTCCTCACACAGCAGGCCTGCCATTTGGGCACTAACCAAGAAAGGTCAGCATGAGAAGGGTGGCCACAAACCAGACCGGCCACCTCCCCTGCACCCTCCTAGATCCCTGCTGGGGTGAAGCCAAGACCACCCAAGGAAAGCACTGCCATCATCTCCAAAGACACAGCAGCTAGGATGAACCTATTTGGCAGCCACCCATGGCAAAGCTCGGAGAGGGTTGGTACAGCTGGCTAGAGAACCCTTCAGGGTGGGTGCAGGGCAGGCGGGGCTCTCACCAGGTGACATGGAAAGCTTGTCGACATCCGTGGCGGTTACAGGTCATGCAAGCTCCTGAGGCTGCCTTGCTTTCCCGGCCCTGCTCCTCACAGATGTAACATGTCTGCAGGATACAGTACAATCGTGCCCTCCTCCCTTTCACCTGAGGGATCCTTTGGTCTCCCCCCTCAATTCCATCCTCTCCACGTGATTCTAAGTCAGGGCTATCCAACAGCACTTTTGGTGATGATGGAACCGTTCTCTACCGCACTGCCTGATGCAGCAGTCACAAACCACGTAAGGTTACTGAGCACTGGAAATGCGGCCAGTGTGACTGAGGACCTGAGTTTTAAATTCTATTTGATTTTAATTAATTTACATAACCACATGTGGCCAGTGGCTACTATACTGGACAGTGCAGTCCTTGGACGGTGAGCCCTATAAGGCCAGGGACTGTGTCTGCCTTCCTCACCGGTGAGCTCATCCCCACCTCTGGGCCTTTGCACATGCTATTCCTTCTGCCTGGTACCTGGAACTCTCCCCCCTCATCAAGGATGGCTCCTTCTCATCCCCCAGGTCTCAACCAAAATGTCTCTTTCCTTGACTACTTTATCTAAAGTAAGCCCCCCCGCCCCCCCGCAGGGTATCCTTTATTTCAGTACCTTGTTTGTTTTCTTTACAGCACTTAACACAAGTTGCATTTACTTTATTTGCCTGTTTATTGATATCTATAGTCTTCCCACCCGGAAGTGTGAGTTCCGTGGGGCAGAGAGCACACCTGTCTTGATCAATGTAAACACTGTGTGTCTAGCATCTGGCTCCAGTTTTGGCACATAGTAGGCACTCAGTAAAACGTGCTCAGTGAATGAATAAGTGAACTGCTCGCTAAGGTCTACCTTCAGGCAGTATTTCTGCAAGGGAACCTACTATTTCACTTGAGTTCCAGAGCACGAGCTTGAATCTATCAGTGGAAGGTGCCTACCCTCCTCCTGAGTTCCCCGAAAATGTAGGCTGGACAGAATCAAATTACACTGGATGAAGGAAGGGCTGGAGGGACCCAAGAACGGTTGGCTAGGGAAGGGACTGGTATGGGGCAGGTAGGGGCCGCTGACCTTGTTGAAGCGATCATGAGGCACGTACTGCAGCACGATGGGCTCCATGGTGAGCACGTTGGCAAACTGCACCTCAGGGATGTAGAGGGCACACACCACGTGGGCCCAGCCTGGGGCAGTGTGGGGCTGGCCTCAGCTGCGATGGCGAGCCCAAGACCCCCACCTCTCACAACCCCATACTGCAGATGGTCCCCTCCTCCATGGCCTTCCCATCAGACTCCACTGCCAGCCAGGGAAGGGAAGGGAAACCAGCCTCTGCATTCCACCCCCACCCATAGACCACTCCTGCCTTCCCAGACCCTGCTCAAGGAGCCTTGCTGACCTCAGTAGATGAGCCCTGGGGCTCAGCACCCCCCTCACCTCCATTGTCAGTCCTCTTCAATGCCCCATCTTTGTGTGGGCACAGCTCACACCTCTGCCAATAAAAGGGGGCACAGGGGTTTGGGGGGTGGGCTTTCCCAAAGCGGGTGGGGGATATGCTGAGCTGGGCCCTCCCTGAACACATTCAGAGGGCCCCAGGATGTAATGATAAGATGTCTAAGGAGGAACTGGTGGGGGTACAGAGAAAACAGGATTGACCACGAGTGATCATTGTTGAAGACGGGTGGTCCACATCAATGTGAGGTTCGTTAGAGCACTCCCTCTACTTTTGTACAGGTTGGAAACTTCCCATAATAAAAAGCTCAAACAAACAAGCAAACAAAAATAAAAGGCCCGGTGCCTGAGGTGACACAGAGTGAGGGATAAGCTGAGGGACAGATGGGGTTGGTGATAGGTGTGCAGGAAGCAGGAAATCCTGTGTGACAGTCCCACCCCAGCCTCAGCCTCAGAGTCCCCTAGCTCGGTGGGGAGTGGGGGGGGGGGTGCTCAGGTGTACAGAGGGGAGAGAGGAGTCTCAAACTCACCACCCTGGCTGCTCGCTCCTGAGATTCACATTTCCTGCAGAACCAGGGTCCTGTTGGCACCTGGACGATGCCATAGCAAGCTGGGGATGAGGGAGGAGGATCACCAAGCAAATCTGTCACCAGGGGCTGTTCCCAGAATAACTGGGGGAAGGGGGTGACTCTAAGGAACTAGGCCAGGGGGCTGTTCCCAGCCTGGGGGGCACTCACTAGACAGCAGGACCACAAGGAATGCCCAACAGCACGCAGCCAGCTTTCAACCACACAACCAAGTCCTCCAAGCAGAGGTGGGAAGTCTGAGTCCTTGACCTTAAACTTCTAGAAGATCCTCCCCTCATGCCCTTTCTGTACCCAGCTTTCTGTTTCCCAGCTCCTGCCAGGACCAGTCCTCATCATCAGGAAGAGAAAATCAGCGGAACAACATTTACGATAGACAAACGCGTTTTGTTGTTATTGGGGGGGGCATTTCTTAAAGGGCCAGTAATGGAAGAGGCGGGGAAGTCGGGGGTCTAGGGAGCTCATCTTCTGCCACTAACTATAATAGGTACAGCTCAAAAGTCAAGGCCGAGAGCAGGTGCAGTGCAGGTAACCAATAGGAGAGTGGCGGGAAGACCCGACAGCGACAGGATTAAGGGCTGTCCCAGGAAGGGGGGGGGGGGCAGCTGGCTGTGCCAGACAGGCGGGAGATGCCAGTCTGCGCCCTCGGTAAGATTCCTCAAGGAGTTAACTCCCGAACCATGTGCTGCTGGGGGAAACTCCAAACCTCCCTCTTCTCTATTCCCGGCCCCCTGCGCAACCTCTCTCCTATCCGCAACTCTTTCCCGGAGGATTTTAGGAGTCCCCTCTCCCCTGGGACCCTTCTCCTCCCTTCCCAATTCCGCTCCTCCCAGTATCCGGAAGCAGGAGGGGAGGATGACCCCCCCCCCCCGACCTCTCCCTCCGAGAGCCGGGACCAAAATAACCGGGCGGGAGGGTACACCTCGCAGGTAAACATTCTCCAAGCAGCCCCGACACTGACGGTGTGGGGCGCGTTGAGTGCACTCATTGGCCCCTAGACTGTCCCCAAACTCCCTCAACTTGGGGTGGGGGGCGCGGGACTGGAACAATAGGCAAGAAAACAATGCCTGACCCGGTCCTCCAGGACCGGGCGGGGGCAGCCCCCCGACTCCTCCCTTCTCTTCAGGTGGGGTGGGGGAGGGGCATTCCTTTTTCTTTCTATGGCTCTCGGTTGGCCCTCCTGAGCCCTCCATCTGCTTGCCCTTCGGTCTCGGCCCCGGGTCTCCGATTCGCCAGCCCCTTCCGCCCAGGTCTTCGTCTCTGCGACTGTTCTTCAACCCCAAGGAAACTTGGAGGTGGAGATAAGGGGAAGGGGAGCTAGAAGCAACCGGAGCGACGTGGGCTGCTCACCCCTCGGTGTGCGGGGGTCTTTTTGGGTGGCCGCTCGAGGGCTCTTCCCTCGGAGGCCTGTCTGGAGGGTAGACAGTGTTACACGCAGACATTTGTTCATTCAACAAATATTTATTGAATGCTTACTATGTGCAGTCGTTGAGATAGAGCAGTGAACAAACGGGTGTTCCTGCCCTCGGGGAGCTTCCGGTCCAGCTCACAGGCACACACGCACGCACAGGGACTCAGACTCCTCAGAAGCACGCCGAGGCACCCACAGACACACAGACTCACTCTTAGCTTCATCCAGCCGCACTACCCTACCCTCCCAGAGGGGCACACCCCAGGTCCAGCCATTCAGGCGCGCTTAAAGACCCACGCGAGTTAGAGAGCCACTACTGCGGAAGTGCTCACGAACAACACATTTACACTTGAGCTCGATACATGTACACAAACACAAAACACAGACTCACACACAGCACCCCAAAGTATTAAAGTCCCTGAAATTGGGTCTGGGGAAGAAGTGAGGGGGCGTCGTCAACCCGAAGGCTTCATCCCCAAGGCCGGTGTGGGCAAGGGGGACGAAACCTGACCCCCCTACTTCCTAAAGGGGGGTGGACACCCGCAGGGACCAAAGGTCACACTCCCGCAGAGTAAGATGGGGTGGCGGAGGGGAGAAGCAGCCCTGGGGGCTTCAGCGACACTTCAAAGGCGTCGGGGCCGGGAACGCTTCCTGCGGGGGAGGGGCTGACCGAGAGGAGGGGGGAAAACCGGTCGGAGGACTGAGGCGTGGAAGAGGCTACCCCCACTTCGGCGCAGGCCCCCCTGGCCGACTCTTCCTCCGGGTCCGCCTCCTTTTCACCAGCACCTGTTCAACCGGAACATCAAGGGGCCGGGGCCCGCCACCACCCCTCCCTTCGCGTCTATTTAGTACCTTTCATCCGCGAAGGGGGGTGAATTCACACCCAGGAGGGGGGAGTAGGGCGGGGGAGAACTTGTCCTTGACCTGGTCTGTGGCATCAGGGATTTACTCCCTTAATCCCGACGAGACTGGAGTTTGGGGAGGTCGGGGAAGCTAAGTTCTAGGCTGCAGTCCCCAACTCCCCTTGCTCCTGTAGGGACACAAGAATCCGGAGGGCCGCCAGGTCGTAGAGGCTCTGTATAAACTGGCTGGGCCGGGGGTGGGGGAGGCCTGTCTCTGCCGCTTCCGTGCCTGGGGTAGGGGGCCGAGAAGCAGGGTATTGCTGGGGGCCGGTCCGAGGGCCGGGATCCCCGTAAGGACTGCCCCGCGCCGGCAACTTGGTCTGCTTTGCGAACTTCGCTCATACGAAAAGTTAAACAAGACACAGACGAGAAGTCTCACTTAGGAGTTTCTAACGAATAACCTTTACTGACAAGAGTAAAACATCAAGGAAATTAAACGCAAACGTGTCAGCCCTAGCCATGCGCCAGTTTTGGAATATTTGCTTTCGCGACCGACCTTGGCCGAGGTGACCGACCGTAGTTTCGGGTTTCGCTGGACGAGGGTCACTCGAAGACCCGTCCGTCCCTCCGTCCAGGGGTGGGCGACTTGCGGACTAGGGCAGAGGAACTTTTGTTCGGGTTCTCACCGCGTACAGGTGTACCGCCCGAAGCTTCTGGGATGGACGGGTAGCTATACCTGTGCTTTTAGTTAAGTGTACTAGGAACATTGTTTCGTTTAAGCCACCCACAACCCTTTGGGGTGTATGTTAATATCCTCCATTTTATTGATGGAGCAACTCAGGTCCGGGCAAGTGAAGTGACTTGCCCAAAGCTACACGGTCTGAAACCGGCAGAGCGGGGATTTGAACCAAGTCTGTCCTCTGCTAGGGCTGGGGCTCCGCCACCACGTGTTCGCTGAATGCCTGCGTCGAACTGGGATGTCCGCCCATCGCAAGTGTTCCCTTCCGAGGTCTGGGGAAACCCGGTGCCCCGTAGGCTGGGCTGGATTCGCAGGGGTACTCCCAGGGCTGAGCTGTCAAGCTCCTTCTCCATCTTCCAACATCTTCCTGAGCACCTACTATGTGCCGATCCACGAAAAACAAGCAAGAGCAGGACTCGGCCAATAAGTGGTTCAAGTTCATCGCGCTCTCCTTGGTGTAACGGAGCACTGATCTGGGATGTCAGGCTGATCCTGGCTGTGCAGTTTTCGGCGGGTGACTTCACCTCTCAGAGGCTCAGCTTGTCCCTCTTAAATGGGGCGTTAACCCCCTCCAGCAAGGGCTGCAGTGAAGATCTAACGAAAATCCTTTTGTAAAGCACTAGGGCACACAGTAGGCGCTCAACCCCTGCTCGTCCCCTCTCCGCCCCTCTAAGCGTGCCAGGGCAGCGCCTTCCCGCTCCCGCTTCCCGCCTCCGGCACGCTCGCCCGCCTTGCGCGTCCCGCGGCTAAGGGACTGGGGCAGAGAGGACCAAACAGAAAATTATTTCCGCCCGCTCGGCCCGCCCCGCCCCGCCCCGCCCGTCCCCGGAGCCAGAAGGGGATTGTGGGGCCGCCGCGGCAGCCGCCGGAGCGGAGCGGGGCGGAAGCGCGCATCGCGCTGCTGCTCGGGCCCGACCGCGCCGGCCCCCGCACCTCCCGGCCCGGGACTGTGGGCTGTGGTCTGGGTGGTCCAGGGATCCGAGGCGGCTGCCGCCGATCGCATTTCCACGAAACCTTGCTCGCTTGTTCCCGGAACTGAGCGGGGGAGGCTGAAGAGTGTTGAGGTTTCGCTTCTGCTAGCTGGCCGGGCGCTTCGCCGGCCCCGGGGGCGCGCCCTCCGCATTAGAAAGCCCCGGGCTCCGGTAAAGGACTACGCCGGCGCCCGCGGGTTTGCATTTTATTTGCGTCTCGTTTGCATATCACTTTCTCCCCCGAAAGCAAAGATTCTGACCTTGGGGGAGTTCAGAGAGGTTAAGTTACTTTCCCGAGGTAGCCCAGCCAGTAAGAGGCTTCAGGTGGTTTACCTGCCGGCTGGGAGAGTCTGGCATGGCCAAATGGAAAACGCGGGCACTAGAGTCAGAAAGACCTAGGTTTGATACCCAGCCTACTCATTTACTGGCTTTGACCATGGATTAGTAATGCCTTATCAGGGACCCTCAATTTCCCCATCTCAGAATGTGGACGTAGTACCAACTTCAGGGTTGATGTGAGCAGTGACACTGTCAGGTACCTGGTACAGCGGGAGGGGTGGTTTCCCCGTCAAAGGTTATGACTCTGCCGTGGTCTCTACAGTAGGCTTGGTTGGGGTGCGAGGGTGGGTGAACAGGTTCTTTCCTAAGTCAGACATCCTGTGCAAGAGGGATAGAGGCTCGATTTAAAGAGGAACTGGTGGGAGTGAGGGGATTCCCCCAAGCATTAGGAGGCCCGTCGTCATGATTATTGTAAATAGTGACTCTGCCCCGGTGGGATTTTTGGCTTTTCAGGTCCTTCTACAGGAAGAGCACAGTGCTTAGTGTCAAATTAGCTAGTAGTGTAACACAGTCTCACTGCCTCTGTTTGCCAACCTGGAAAATGGAGATAATTGGATCCTCTCCTCCATTTGGCAACTCCAGCCAGCCAAGCTCCCAGCAGGTGTTTTAAGAGCTGTGACTGAGCCCACATGGTCCCTTTGACCATGTTAGGACATAAGGGACTTCCTTTAGGGAGTTAAAATGGGTAGGAAGGGAAGAGGTCCATGGGGTGAGGTAGACATCTGCCCAAACTTTTTCCAGAGCTACTTGGAATCAAGTCCCAGCCCTGCCCCTAACCAGCTGTGTGACCTTGGGCAAAGCAGTTGCCCTCTCTGGCATTTGGTTGGGTGGCTGGATCTTGAAAATCCCCTTGGAGTTAACATTCTGTGGTTGATGATTTTGCTCTTGGGGAAATTTCCAGGCTGAGGGATGACAGATGAATAGCACATTCGCCCTGCTGTGTTCTTCTTTTCCACTAGTTCCTCCTGAAGTCTAATCATCCCTCCTGTTATAGTTGCCATCAGGACAGAATTGGAAAAAGCTGTATTATTCCATCTTTCAGCAAACACTTCATTGAATCATCATGGGCAGGCCATAGGAGATACACAGATAGTCCCTGGGATGGTGGGAATGACAGATATATAGAGAAATGACTTCAAGATCATAAGGGCTGTGACAGTGCTAAGAACAGTGCTGACACTGGCAGGAAGGAAGTAACCATGTTTACAGGATCAGGGAGAGCCTGAGCTGGGACCAAATGAGTGAAGGAGGGCTTGCAGGCAGATAAGGGGCAGTAGAGCTTTCCAGGCAGGGGGGACAGCTTGTTCAAAGGCACAGAGGTAGGAACCAGCAAAGTGTGTATTGATGTTGTACACTGTGGACACCCCATGATGGTATGTGTAGTGGGAGAACAGGAGGGAGGGTTAGAGGGATGACCAAAAACCAGATTAAGGGGACCTACGATATTTTGCTAAGAAGTTTGGATTTAATCCTGAGGGCAGTGGGGAGCCAGTAAGGGCTTTTAAGTAAGCGGTGCATAGCCTTATTTGCACACTGGTTGTCAAGTCTGGGATTGGTTAGGGTGGGGGGATTCTAGATTAGTAGGACAGCAATTCTCAACCTTTAAAGTGCATGTGAATCCCCTGAGAGCCTTGTTAAAATGCAGGGTGTGATTCAGTAGGTCTGGGGTGGCGGTCTGAGACCCAGCATTTTTAGAAATTCCCAGGTGATGCTGTGTTGCTGCTCCAAAGAGCACACTTGAATAGCAAGTGGTAGGAGACTTGTAAGGGCCCAGTTGAGAGATGAGGGTTTGACTCTGGCAGAAGCAGAGGGGATGAGAGAAGGGCAGGGTATGAGGATGTAAAGAAGTGGGATGTTAAGACCACGACAGGGACTGTTTTGTAAGGCAAGACTGGGAGGATGCCTCCCAGAGGTGTAGCCTGGAGGATTTGCTGGTTGGAGCTCATCTCTGCACTCACAGTAGAACTCAGGAGTGGGGGTGGGGTGGTGAAGCTGGCAAGGAGCCGCTTTGGACATGCCATCGCCATCGCCATCGGGTGTCTGTGACACGTGGGGTGGTGATGCTTGGTATGCAGTTGATTGGGTCTGGATCAACAGTCTGAGCTGGAGAGAACCAGAGTGAGCAGGCCAGAAGGGTGTCCTGAAAAGCAGGGAGTTCATGTCATGGAAGTCAGAGAGGGACATTTAAGAAGGAAGAAGTGATGCCACTGAGAGGTCAAGGGAGGAAAGTGTTCTATGAGGAGGAGGTCCCTCCTTGGTGACTTTCCGCCTGGAAAGTTCCAGGCAGTAGTGGGAGTGGAAGGTGACCACAGTGGGTCAAACGTGGACTGGGGGGTGAGAAGGGAGGAAATAGTAGAGAACAGCACTAGGGGGATGGGTGGGTCAGGAGGCAAGGATGGACACCTATGGTGATGGTGGTGATGGTGATGACAATTGCAATGATAACAGCAGCAGCTCACTTCTGATGAGAGCTGATGTGCCAGGCACTGTGCTAAGCATCTACCATCCTCCTTGCAAAAAACCTGAGATAGATTTGACTCCTGTTCTCATTTTACAGGGAAGGAAATAAGCTCAGAGCACAAAGAGCACCACAAGCAGAAGGTGCAGAAGTGGGATCTGAACCTGCTTTTAACCACGGGGTCGCGGTCCAGATGATCAGTAAGGGGGCTGCTCTGGGGCTAGCTCAGAACTCACTCTCCCCTTCTCACCAAGCCTCTCCCTATCTCCCTAGTAGTAGTCACGCTACTACTAATTCACTGTCATTTATTGAATCCACCACCATTTGTTGACCCCTACTATGCGCCAGATAATGGGCCAGGCACTGCAGAAAAGATGATGCAGAAAGGATCAAAGCGGGTTGCAGCCCTGCAAGGCGTCCAGGGTGGAGAGGAAAAGCTGGCTGGTGGGGGCAGGCAAACTGCACCATGCAGCGTGATATGTGTTATGATGGAGGGTGGACCATTTACAGAGGGAGCCCTGGAGAAGAAGCCCCAGCGTCTGCCTGGGGAAATCAGGCAAGGCTCCTCGGAGGAGGCAGGGTCTGAGCTGTGACTTGAAGGTGACCAGGAGTTTGCTGGATAGCCAGGCGAGGGAGAGTATCACAGGCCAAGGACGAGCGAATATACCTGCTAGCGTGAGAGCCCTGCTGTGTTCAAGGGGTACAAGTGTTCCATGAAGGAGGAGTGGGAAAGGGAGTGGGAGGGAAGGGATCAAGACACATTACCTGTGGCCCAGACTTGACCTCAGGAACATGAGGTCCTATGGAAGATGCTGAGCAGATGTACATGTTGCAAAGTTCAGTAGCCACAACAGAATTGGTGGTCAGAGGGGTAAAGGTGGAAAACAGAGTGACTTCTGAAATTATTGCAAGCTCTAGAATATCAGTTCCATGGGGCAGTGATTTTCTTCTATTAAAGTGAGCTGATTTCCAATAGTGTGTTAGTTTCAGGTGTACAGCAAAGTGATATATATTTTTTCAGATTATTTTCCACTATAGTTTATTACATGATAATGAATATAGCTCCCTGTGTTATACAGTAAATCCCTGTTGCTTACCTATTTTATGCATAGTAGTTTATATCTGTTTGTATCATGCACCTAATTTATCCCTCCCGGGTCCTTTCCCACTTGGTAACCATAAGTTTGTTTTCTATGTCTGTGAGTCTGTTTCTGTTTTGTAAGTAAGTTCATTTGTGTCCTATTTTATATTCCACATATAAGTGATATCATATAATATTTGTCTTTCTCTGACTTACTTCATTAAGTGTGGTATTCTCTAGGTCCATCCATGTCGCTGCAAATGGCAATATTTCTTTTTTTATGGCTGAGTAATATCTATATCTATCTATCTATCTATGCCACATCTCCTTAAACCAGTCATCTGTTGATGGGCACTTGGGTTGTTTCCATGTCTTAGCTATTGTAAATAGTGCTGCTGTGAACTTTGGGGTGCATGTATCTTTTTGAATTAGAGTTTTCGTCTTTTCTGGATATATGCCCAGGAGTGGGATAGCTGGATCACATAGTAGCTCTATTTTTAGTTTTTTAAGGAACCTCCATACTGTTCTCCATAGTGGCTACACCAATTTACATTCCCACTAACAGTGTAGGAGGGTTCCCTTTTCTCCACACACTCTCCCTCTATAAATTATTTATAGACTTTTTGATGATAGCCATTCTGACCTGTGTGAGGTGATACCTCATTGTGATTTTGATTTGCATTTCTCTAATAATTAGCATTTTTTCATGTGCCTGTTGGCACATCTGTACATCTTTTTTGGAGAAATGTCTACTTAGGTCTTCTATAGGGCAGTGATTTTTACCTGTTATGTTTACTGATGTAACTCAAGCACCTGGATCGGTGTCTGGCACATAGTAGGTGCTCAGTTAATACTTGTTGAATGAACAAATGAGTGAATGGATGAGTGCTTGAACGTGTCTGAGAGTGAGGAAGAGGTCCTGGACTGGAGTGTTGGTGGGGATGGCGAGAGGGAATGTGTAGGGAGTAAAACTGAGGGAAGCGGGTAATTGACAGTTGGTGATCATGGAGTGGGAGGGTGACTCCCAGGTTTCTGTCTCAAACAACTGGACTCCTGAAGAAGGGAGGAGGAGCAGAATTGGGAGAGAGTTGATGAGTTCAGGTTGAGCTTGCTGAATTTGAGGTCTAGTGGACCATCCCAGAAGAGGGTTGGATACGTTTATCACTTTAAAAATTGTAAAATGCTGTTGAAGCATATGTAATATTCTGCCTACCTCTTCTGCCATATCCTTGATACTCTGAAAAAATATTCAGAGATATCTTTGAGCGTTGTCAGCAATAGATGGTAACTGAAGCCCTGGCATGGGTGAGATCACGCTGGGAATCTGCGCAGGTACAGAGAGCAGAAAGCCAAGGCCAGAGGTTCAGGGAACGCCTGTATTTAGGAGGGGGTAGATGGGGGGAATCAGGCAAAGGAGCATGAGAAGGAATGTCCAGAGATGGAGGAGGACCTCCAGAAAAAGTGGTGTCATAGAAACCAGGGAGGAGAGAGGAAGGAGGGAGGGAGTGGCCCGCAGGGCAGGTATCTCAGAGAGGGGCAACGGGTCCAGCATGGTGGAGGAGGTGTCAGCAGATTGGGTGAGGAGGGAGAGAGAGAGTGTGAGCGTAGACATCCTTCCTAGGGGCTGGGCTGGGAGCGAGAGAGAGACAGGACAGCAGGGGAGGAGGATGCAAGGTCAGGAAGGGGTGGCCTGCCGCTTACTGGACAGTCTCCAGCACAAGGGCTCAGGTGGACGAGAGGGGGCACATTGCTTCCCCCAGAGAAGGGAGGAAGTGAAGGATGGGGACAGATGAATGTGTGTGTGTAGGATTTTTCTGCTTGATAGCATGTATTTTTTCCTCAAAAAATTTTTTTTAGTTTTCTGTTTTTTTAATCAGCTTTTTATGGTATAATTTACATGTAGTCAAATGCACACATCTTAAGTGTGCAAGTGATGACCTTTGACAAATGTATAGAGCCGTGTAACCACCACCCCAATAAAAATACAGAACATTTCCATCTCCCTAGAAAGTTCCTTCATATCCCATGGCAGTCATTCCCCCAGCCCCAGGCGACACTGATCCGATTTCTATCACTAACAGATCTTGATAGATTCATTTTGCAGATTCTAGAACTTCATAAAAGTGGAATCTTAGACTGTGTTCTCTTCTGTGTTCAGCTTCTCTCGATCACCACTGTATTTGCTTTCTGAAACAGGAAGCAAAGCCATTGCTGAGATGGGGGCTCAGGTGGAAAGGAGGAGAGGAGCCCCTTGGGGCTGGGGGATGGAAGGGCTAGGTGGGGAGGGGGCCAGCAAGTGGGCAGTGTCCCCCAAATGTGGCAGAATTGGGGAAAGCAGCCGCGTGTATTTGGGTTCAGATATGAGGCTATGCTCAGTGCGCTGAGGATTTGGGGATGCAGCAGACCTTGGTCATAGCAGGGGCAGTGTGAGGTCTGGGGGCTGTAGTGGTGTGAAGATGAGGAAGCCTGGACTCAGACACGGAAGGCCTTTAGGATGGCGGGAGTTGGGATTCAAAATCCTGGAGTCATGCCTGTCGCCGCCTTCTCTCTCATCTGCTGTTGGCCAGCCACCTCTTCTTTTGACGTCTCTGGAATCTTCCCTGTTTCCTGACCCTGGTCCAGACCCTTAGCCCCTTGAGCTTGAACCTCTGCTCTCCTTCTTGTAGAGATTCTTCTTTTTTTTTTTTTTTTGGTTGCACCGGGTCTTAGTTGCGGCAGGCGGGCTCTTTGGTTGGGGCTCACCAGCTCCTTAGTTGTGGCATGCGAACTCTTAGTTGCGGCATGCATGTGAGATCTAGTTTCCTGACCAGGGATCGAATCCAGACCCCCTGCATTGGGAGAGCTAAGTCTTATCCACTGCACCACCAGGGAAGTCCCTCGTGGAGATTCTTTATCCTGATCTGCAAGCTCTCCTTCAGCTGCCTCTTTCCCCTCAGCCTCCAAATGGGCTCAGGCCACCTCCATCCGAAAGGCCACTCCCTTGGCCTTGTCTCTCCATCCCTCTGTCTCCCATCCATGCTCTGCTTTGTAAATCAGGAGGCCGGACCAAAAGCTCTGTCTCCACGTACACAACTCACATTTACGCTCTGGCTTCCCCTCGCCCCTGCTGACATTGCTCTGCCAAAGGTCACCAGCAACCACCTGTCGCGGATGTTTCCTGGAGGCTGTGGCTGCCCAGTGTCCCCCTGTCTATTTCAGGGGAACGCCCCACTGGGTGATCCACCCTAGACCTCTCCAGCGACCCCACCCGTGCCAGCTGCTTCACCCATAGCCTTCTCCATCTCGATTGATGGCAACTCGATCTTTCGAGTTGTTCAGGCCCAAAGCCTGGGATCGGTTCTGGTTCCTCTCCCACATCCACTCTGTCAGCAGATCCTGATGCTCTACCGTCACAGTACACGCAGAATGCCATGACTTCCCACCACGCCACCGTTATTCTCTCCCTGGGATTCTCGTGGTAGCTTCCTAAGCAGTCTCCCTGCCTCCATCCTCGCCCCTGCCATCTGTTCCCTACACAGTGGCCAGAGTGATCCCCTTAAACTGTACCAGGTCAGTCCTGGGCTTCAAGTCCTCCAGGAGTTCCCACTGTGCTCAGAGGGAAGCCTAAGTCCTTACAGGGGCTGACAAGGTCCTAACCGGTCTGTTGCCCCCATGCCGCTGGCCTCATCTCCACTCTTCCTCTGGCTCACGTGCTGAGGCCGCATCGCTTCCTTGCTGGTTCCTGTGCGTGCCAGGCATGTCCTGCCTCCTCAGTTAGGCTTTCCGTGGCCACCTTATGTACACTGCGATCCGCACCCTCCCCCACCACTCCCAATCTTTCTTATACTTTTTCTTTGTCCTTAACCTTCTACATTATTCACATATTTATGTCTGTTGTTGTTGTCAGTCTTTCCCCTCTAATGTCAGTGCCGTGAAGACAAAGATCTTTGTGGATTTTGTTGCTGTATTCAGGGGCCTAGAGCTGGGCCTGGCACATACCAGGCACTCAGTAAATATTTACTGGAGGAACTGAAGGAAGGAATTCTGAGCCTCTGTCTTGGTGCCCTGGGAACTGAGATGTGGGCATGTGATACAGCCTCGCCAGTCTAAGGCCTTCACGCTCTGCTCTGAGCAGCAAGTGACCAGAACAGAGGCTGCTGGCGCGGGCAGGGGGTGGTCCCCTCTTGGTGGCTTTGCTCCTGGTGCCCAGTAGGTGACATGTCCTGTGTCTGTTCCTGCTGAGAGCCAGCTCTGCTTTTTGCTTCTCGGGCTCCATCTCTAGGTGATCCCTCCCACTTCTCCATTTTTGCTAAGAAGCCGAAGTCGGTTTCCCAGACCCTTGATTGGTTCATCTGAGAATCACAAAGGCCGGTAGCTCCTCCATCATTGTCCTGTGAAACCTCTCCATGGCATTTGGTCCCCATGACCGCCCTGCATGTCTCGCTCTCTCATGTTTCTCAGTCGCTTTTGTTGGGGTCCTTTCCCGAGGCAGGGACAGGGGCAGGGGGTCCTCTTCTGGTTCCACATGACTTTCCCTGGAAATGCTTATTCATGCCTGTAGTTTCTCCTTTGGCCCCGTGGGTCTGTGACTTAGTTCTGACGGCTCTCCAGTCCCAGCCAGCCTTTCCCAGGTCTCCTCAGACCACACCCACTTAGATTTGGTTCCTGGTTCAGTCGACGTCTCACCATCCCTGGACCCGCCCCTCCTCTTGTAGCTCCCCCCTTAGTCAATAGCCTCCACCTTCTCTCCTGAGACAAAACCCCGAGGGTCCTTCTCAGTTCTTTCTCTTCCTCCTTCTCTGAGTCAGCCACTAAGTCCCATAAAATCTACCTTGTCTACACCTCTTAAATGGAAACGTTTCTCTGTTTCCCCTAAACACAGCCCTTTTTCTGCCCTGAGCATCCTTGTAGCCAACCTCAGCAGCTGCCTCCCAACTGACCTCTGAGAACCATCTTCCATGTCACTGCACCCTCCACATGGTTCCTGGAACCAACCTCTGGACCACACTCCTGCTGGGCATTGAATGTGCAGGTCCCAGGACCCCACCCTAAGGCAGCTCCCTATCGGGGGGGAGCCCACACTCCCAAGCCCCAGAGACAGATAAACTGTAGCTGAGAGAGCAGACAGCCCACACGCACCCTGACATCAGTCTCTGGCCCATTTGGACCAAGAGACAGAGACAGAGAGAGAGAGAGAGAGAGAGAGAGAGAGAGAGAGAGAAGAGCTCCACGTTCACACTCACCCTGTAACACTCACGGAAAACAGGCCGTGTCAGAAGGAATGGAAGAGTGTCCTTACTTTGAATGAAACGCCAATGAGGGCTATCTTAAGCTAATTATCGAGTCATGCTGGAAGCCAAATATAGACATTGTCCTGTTATAAACACCATTTCTCAAGAGAGCGGCTTGGAGACCTCTGGGCAGCTGGGAGTCTGAGCTCCTTAACTTCCCCTCCAACCTGCTCCATCCCCTCCGGCATCCCACCCACAACCTGCATGAAGTCTCAGCTTCAGCCAGGGCTCCCAGTTCCTCTCCTCCCCACACCCAGCTAGTTCTAAGTACCGATGATTCTCTTTCAACCCCTGTCCACGCTCGTGGTCACTGCCTTCCTTTAGGTCTTTACTAGTTCTTTGCTGCGAACTTGGGTGAGTGACTGAATGAGTCAGAGCCTCCATTTTCCTCATCTGTAAAATAGCCTTTTTCTTTTAAAAACAGGGAAGGTTTCACTTGTGTCAAGTATGCCAAGCACGTAGCATAGTGTCAGTTCAAGCTGAGCATTCAGGAAATGCTAGTTCCCTATTCCCTTTACGCCTCCTCACCCCTCCCTGTTGCCAACTCTGATCATGTGATTTCCTTTTCTTGAAAGTGGTCCATAATTCCCTGTCCTACAGGATAGAGTCCAAATTTCTTATCAAGGCCTTTGGCCCTTTGCATTCTGGTTCCTGTCTTCACCACTGTTCAGCCACACTGACCTACTTCATTGATTAAAAACGCAATCATTCCAAAATATTGTCCCATAGATTACTTTCTGGCTCTAAAGGAAGAAAATGCAACTTCTCCATAAAGGAATCAGCTGTCCCCAGTGGGATCTACCAATCAGCAGCATTCCATCAGCAAGAGAGGAGCTCGGGCACTGGGGGCACCCTGACGTAGTGGCCGAGGGAGGAAGCATCATGGCCCAGGAAGTGTTTTTGCCAGTGTAGTCAACCTGAATCCAATGGAGCCTGTACATCTAATTTCCAGTTTACAGGAAATACAGGGTAAACACCACCACGAGGAAGCAATAAGAGAAATCTAGAAGGTGGGACATGATGTCTGTAATTTACCTAAAATGCTTTAGCAATTCAACAACTCAATGGCATAAGGGGAAAAAAGATAATTCTAGATTTAAATGAGACGGAAGAGACATAACCAAATGCAACGTGCGGACCTTATTTAGATTCTGGTTGGAACAAACCAAAAAGCATTTTGGGGGGACAATTAAGGAAAATTGAATATGGGCTGGGTATTAGATGATATATGGAATTATTATAATTTTGTAAGGAGTGATTATAATATGGTACTAAGAAAACTTCCTGAAGTATTTAAGGGTTAAACTGTCAAGCAAACTTGAAACCACTTTAAAATATTTCAGCAAAAATGATAAAGATAGTAAAATGTTAATAATTACAGCAGCCACTATGGAGACCACTATGGAGTTTCCCTAAAAAACTAAAAATAGAGTTACCATATGATTCTGCAATCCTACTCCTGGGCATATATCTGGAAAAAACAAATTCAAAAAGATACATGCACCCTGATGTTCACAGCAGCCCTATTTACAATAGCCAAGACATGGAAACAACGTCAGTGTCCATCAACAGATGAATGGATAAAGAAGATGTGTGTGTGTGTGTGTACACACACACACACACAATGGAATATTACTCAGCCATAAAAAAGAATGAAATGATGCCACTTGCAGCAGCATGGACCTAGAGATTATTATCCTGAGTGAAGTAAGTCAGACAGAGAAAGACAAATACCATATGATATCACTTACATGTGGAATCTAAAAAAATGATAGAAATGAACTTATTTACAAAACAGAAATAGACTCACAGACATAGAAAACAAACTTATTGTTACAAAAGGAGATAGTGGGAGGAGGGGGGAGAGATAAATTAGGAGTTTGGGGTTAACATATATACAGTACCATATATAAAAGAGATAAACCACAAGGACCCACTGTATAATACAGGGAACGATACTCAGTATCTTGTAATAACCGGTAATGGAAAAGAATCTGAAAAAAGAATACATGTGTATATATATATCTGAATCTCTTTGCTGTACACTTGAAACTAACACAACATCGTAAATTAACTATACTTCAACTAAAAAAAACTTTAAACTAATTACTAACAAAATTACTTATCTAGGTAATGGGTATATGGGAGTTCATTTTATACTATTCCCTACTTCTCTTTAGGTTGAAATATGCATAATAAAAAAGATTTTTAAAAATGTATTTGAGTGCCAGTTATGTGCTAGTCACCGAGCTAAGGCAAAATCTAACGTGGCCCTTGAAACACAGAGTGTGGTATGTTTCAAGGGGAGAGGCGGATAATCAGTTAACTGCACTAACAAATGGACAGTGACAAGCGGATGAGAGGGCTTTGAAGGAAAGATACACAGATCTTGATGGGGGATGATGGTGGAAGCTGACCTGGTCAGTCTGGAGGGGTGGGGAACGGCTTTCTCCCAGGAAGGAATGAATCAGTGGAGCTCCGAATAGAAGCAGGCGTGGGCCAGACACAGGGGAAGGGAGGTGGGGGAAAAGTGTACGGTCAGAGGAAACAGTATGTTCTAAGGGAGGGAGAGGAGGGAGCTGGATGCTTGGGTGCTAAAAGGGGGCCCGAGTGGCTGAAGGGAGAGAGGACAGCACAGGGGAGGTGGAAGGTGAGGGAACCTGTCCCCCCGCCCCAGGAGAACCTGTGGGAGGTTGTCTGGCTACTGCTGTAACCTACCTGTGAGCCAAGTTAATGGTTTCATTCTTCATCCTGAAGGCAATTGGAAGCTACCAAAAGGTTTTGAGTAGGGGGTAACACAATCCAGTTTGCGGCTTAGATAGAGGGCATGGCCGGGTTGGCCAGAATGGAGGTGGGGAGAAGAAGACCTGGGATGTAATGACCACGTGACCGCCTGAGGCATTGGCTAGGAGGTGCCAAGATGACGCCTGGGTTTCTGGCTGTGGAAGGGGGTGGATGGAGGAGCCATGCATTGGAACAGTTTTCCCTGAACCTGGAACATGTCGTAGAGGAGGCAGGTCGCTGATGGTTTGAGACAGGTTGCGTTTGTGGGGCTTTTGAAATGCCTGAGGTGGAGGCCAAGAGGCCAGATGGTACCTGTGCAGTGGACACAGAAGAGTGTCCAGAGAGAGAAGAGGGAAGTTCTGGACGAGCCTTAAGGAACCCTGATGTTTGTCTGGGCAGAGGAGGGAAGCATGAGCCTGGGCTGCAGACCAAGAGGGAGCAGCTGGTGAGGCAGGAGGACACCAGGAAAGTGCAATGCCCAGAATGCAAGGGACTGGAAAGTTCCTAGAAAGAGGAAGTGGCCAATCGTGTGGGATACCGCTGAGAGGTCAAGACAGGAGGGCTGATGAGAGCCTGCCAGTTTTGATGAGATGGAGGCCACTGGAAACACAGCAGGAGCTATTTCAGTGGCAGGTGGAGGTGGAAGCAGATGGAAGTGGGTTGAGGAGGAAGTGGGAAGTGCGAAAAGGAAGACAGTGTGTAGACAGCTCTTGGGGGAAGTTTGGCTGGGAGGGGGAGGAGACAGGGATGGGGCTAGAGCCTGTGGGGTCAAGGGAAGATGTGGCTTTTTAATGGGAGAGACACGCGGATGGAGTTGGTAAGGGAAATGATGAGGGATGACTCTCCGAGGGCAGATGGCACGGGACCAATGCCAGGGCCCCCTGTACTTCACAGGAGGGAAAGATGGTGACGGCTGGTATCTGGCAGCACAAGGGCAGGCACTTTCTTGCCTCTGTTCCTTGCCCATACTGTTTCCTCAGCTGGAATTCTTCTCCCATGTCTCCTTTGAGTACTTTTGCCTATCCTTTAGAGCCTAAGTGGAAGATTACCTTCTGTGAAAAGACTTCCCTCTTCTACCATCATCCCACCTCTACCGTTCCAGGGACCATGGTCATCCTTCTATTGTCACTTCTCAGATTAGCCTAGAATGTCCAGCTCTCCCACCAGACCGTGTCCCCTTTGCCTCTGAGTCCCCAGGGTCTGGTCTGGGGCTTGCCACAAGGGAGGTGCTTAGGGAATGTTGGGTGAATAGATAAATGAACTAACTACAGACCTGCAGAGGACATATAGCAGGAGGAGGGCAAACCCAGAGTAATCCCTGTGGGTGGGGTGGGGTGTGTGGAGCAGGGATGGCAAAGGGAAGAAACAGGAAAAGGGGACAAGGCTAAGCTACTGCCAAGGACACTTGCATTTATCAAGGTCTTCTATGGACTGTGTGCTAAACATACGGGTTTCTCTTTTAATCCTCACAATATCCCCAGAAGGAATGTTGTCTGCTGGTATATTACCTGGCTTCCCCTAGTTTACTAGAACGTACACTCTCGAGATGGGGTGGAGTTTGTCTATCTTGCTCACCACTGTGTCTCCAACGTGACATAGGCACATAGATAAGGCTGCCAGATGAAACATAGGTTGTTCAGTTAAATTTGAACTACAGAGAAGTAATTTTTACGTGGATTGATTACGTAACACTGTGGGACTGCAACCAGTAAATTCTAGACTGTGGGAAATCTAGACGACAGTTGGGTATCTTCAATGAATGAATAAGTTGCAAAGAGAAAATAAAAAGAGAAAAAGGAGGAATTTATAGATTAAAAGAGAGTTAAGAAACATATCAATCCCTTGAAACCCTTCCTTGGATCCTAATTCAAATAAGCTAAATAAATTGTAGAGAAAAAAATATTTTAAGATAATTAGAAATTTGAAGACTGGCTATTTGATGAAGTTAAAGGATGACAATTCTGTTTAGGTTTGATAATAGCATTGGGGTTATGTTTATTTTCAAGAGTCCTTATCCTGTAACAATATGTATTGAAATAGTTTGGAATGAAATGATATGATACCTGGGATTTGCTTCAAGATAATATAGGGTATGTACTCTATCTTAATTGTGGTTAGTATGGGTATATTCATTTGTGAAAACTGTACACTTAAAATGTGCATTTTATTGTATGTAAATTGTACCTCATTAAAGTTGGTTTTTTAAAAATGGGAGTAGGGAAGGAAATGGATGAAGAGAAGGATGAAATGAGATTGGCCATGAGTTAACAAGTTTTGAAGTTGAGTACATGAAGGTTCATTACACTTCTCTGTTTACTTTTGTATAGGTTTGAAAGTTTCCATAAGAAGCCATTTTTAAATCTTTTTTTTTTGCGGTACGCGGGGCTCTCACTGTTGTGGCCTCTCCCGTTGCGAGGCACAGGCTCCGGACGCACAGGCTCAGCGGCCATGGCTCACGGGCCCAGCCGCTCCGCGGCATGTGCGATCCTCCCGGACCAGGGCACGAACCCGCGTCCCCTGCATCGGCACGCGGACTCCCAACCACCGCGCCACCAGGGAAGCCCAGAAGCCATTTTTTAAAACTGCATGGAAGAAGATGCCATTTCTATTTTATGGATGAGGAAGCTAAAGCAGAGGTTAAGTAACTTGCCCCCAGTCACACCGCTGGTAAAATGAGGAGTCTGGAATATGAAGAGACCCATTTGAGTTCAGAACTTAAGCAGTTAACCTCAGCAAATTTCCAGAGCAAAGTGTGGATGTTGGCTAAGGGATGATACAGACTTCTTGGTTGACACAGGCTGACTTAGGGAATTCTGGAAGCAAGATGGATAAAAGTGGTGGTGGCTGTGGTACGGCGGGCGAGAAATTGGCTTCCCTCTTAGATTCATCGTCTCGGGGTAGACCCATGGTTATGAGCATGGACTTGGGACCCAGCTGCCCCTGACACTTGCTGGCAGTGTGAACTTGGGCAAGTCACTTAAAATCTCTGTCCCTCACTTTCCTCATTTGTGGCATGGATATTAATAGACAGTTTGGCAGTCTCTTTAAAAGTTAAACATAAATTTACCCTATGACCTTGCAATCCCACTCTTTGCTATCTATTCAAGAGAAATGAAAACATGTCAATGCAAAGACTTGTATGCCAACGTTCATAACATTATTATTTATAATAATCAAAAAGTGGAGGGCTTCCCTGGTGGTGCAGTGGCTGGGAGTCCGCCTGCCGATGCAGGGGACGCGGGTTCGTGCCGCGGTCCGGGACGATCCCACGTGCTGCGGAGCGGCTGGGCCCGTGAGCCATGGCCGCTGAGCCTGCGCGTCCGGAGCCTGTGCTCCGCAATGGGAGAGGCCACAGCGGTGAGAGCCCTGCGTACCGCAAAAAAAAAAAAGTGGAAAAAAGCCAAATGTGATTGGATAAACCAAATGGGGTATATCCATACTACGGGATACTTGAAATAAAAAGGAACGGACTACTATAATATATGCTACAACACTGATAAACCTCAAAACATTATCTTTTTGTAAAAGATGTCAGACGCAAAAGACCGCAAATGGCCTTTCCATTTCCATGAAATGTCTAGAAAAGGCAGATCTATAGAGACAGAAAGTAGTTTAGTCACCTGGGGAGGGAACAGGGATTTACTGCAAGTGGGCATGAGGGGTCCTTAGGAAATGTTCTAAGATTGAATTGTGGTGATGGTTGTATAACTGTAAATTTACTAAAAATCCCTGAGACGCTTAAAATGGGTTCTGGATGGTATGTAAATTTTTAAAAATTAAAAGCATCTACCTCATAGGTACTACCTCACACTGGTCAGAATGGCCATCATTAAAAAGTCTACAAATAACAAAAGCTGCAGCAAGTGAGGAGAAAAGGGAACCCTCCTACACTGTTGGTGGGAATGTAAATTGGTGCAGCCACTGTGCAAAACAGTATGGAGGCTCCTTAAAAAAACTAAAAATAGAGTTGCCGTATGATCCAGCAATCCCACTCCTGGGCATATATCCAGAGAAAACTATTCGCAAAGATACACAGACCCCAATGTTCACAGCAGCACTGTTTACAATAGCCAGGACATGGAAGCAGCTTAAATGTCCATTGACAGATGAATGGATAAAGAAGACGTGGTATATATACACAATGGAATACTACTCAGCCATAAAAAAGAATGAAATAATGCCATTTGCAGCAACATGGATGGACCTAGAGATTATCATACTAAGTGAAGTAAGTCAGATGGAGAAAGACAAATATTATATGATATCACTTACATGTGGAATCTAAAATATGACACAAATGAACGTATTTACGAAACAGAAACATACACAGACATAGAAAACAGACTTATGGTAAAAAAGAACGAAGTTGGGTCATTATGTAGAGACGTGGATGGACCTAGAGACTGTTATACACAGTGAAGTAAGTCAGAAAGAGAAAAACAAATATCGTATATTAACGCATATATGTGGAATCCAGAAAAACGGTACAGATGAACCGGTTTGCAAGGCAGAAATAGAGACACAGATGGAGAGAACAAACGTATGGACACCAAGCGGGGAAAGCGGGGCAGGGGTGGTGGTGGTGGGATGAATTGGGAGATTGATATTGACATATATACACTAATATGTATAAAATAGATAACCAATAAGAACCTTCTGTATAAAAAATTAAATTAAATTAAATTAAAAACAGACTTATGGTTACCAAAGGGGAAAGGAGGTAGGAGAGGGATAAATTAGGAGTATGGCATTAGCAGATACAAACCACTATATATAAAACAGATAAACAACAAGGTCCTACCGTATAACACAGGGAAGTATATTCAATATCCTGTAATAAACCATAATGAAAAAGACTATGAAAAAGAATATGTATATATATGTATAACTGAATCACTTTGATGTACACCAGAAACTAACACAGCATTGTAAATCACCAATACTTCAATGAAAAAAAAAGTACCTCAGGATTATTATGGGGATTAAATAACATAAAGTTCTTAGAACAGAGACTGGAATGCTGTCAGTACCATAGAAACGATTATTGGGCTGGACTTCTAGGTCCAGTTCCCTGCTGTGCCTTCTTCTGGGGAAAGTGGGCTGGTCCCCTGTTCCCAAATCCTTGAACACAGGCCTTTGGGTGAGTCTCAGATGGGCCACAGAAAGGGAAGCCTGGCTTCCAGGTCTTGAGGGGCCTTTCCTATCCCTTATCCCGGAGGAGTCAGGTGGGACCCGGTATCCAGCCTCGTCCCTATTTTTCTCCTCTGGGAAGGAGAGGTTTCTGCGAAGGGTGCTGCCTCCTCATCCCACAGGCTGAGGATGGGGTCGAGTGTCCTCGAGTGTCCTCTACTGTAGGCGACAGGAATTGCAACAGCTGGGTCAGCCCGCTCACATCGTCTCCACCCTCTTGATAACGTTGTGAGGAAGCCACTGTTTTGCCTTTTCACTGATATGCTGAGACTCAGAGTGTCCAAGTGATCTGCCCAGGGTCTCACAGCAGACACCCCTGATCCAAGCCCTCTGACAGTGGAGGTTCAATGACTCTAGGCCCTTTCACCTGGAGAGTTACTCACACTAACCCCTACTGTTTGTATAGTGCTCCTGTACCCACAAAGAGTTTTCACACCTGGGCTGTATTCTGGGGTGCCTGATTCAAGGAAGGGGAAAAAAGGGAAAATGGAGGTGGAGAGAATTCCTCCTCCAGGGAAGGACTCTCAGTAGTAATAGACCCAATAAAGCCCCTAAACTCAGATTTGTGGGACTGGTGGCTTTTGGGGTGGGAGAAAGAGGAGCCCCTTTCTGCATTGATATATATGATTCATTCATTTATTCATGCCCAAAAATGTTTTGCGTGTTCTCTCCTTGTGTCAACACTGTGCTAGGTACGAGGATACAAAGATGAGGGAGACTCTAGAGGATGAAAAGAGTTTTCCAGTCTAGCTTCCCGCATGTGGGGCCCAAGCCCACTCCCCAGGTATCTTAGTTGCAAAGAGTCTGGAGTAGGGTCGGACTGAAAAACATGCCCCCTGCCCCATAAGCAAAAGAAATCTGGTACTAGGGTAAAAGTTTTCAGCACTGTCCACCAGGAGAGACAGCTGTGAAGATCATCACCCTTCCAGAACTTTCCTCCCGTCTGTGTGTGTGTGAGTGGCGGGGGAGCAGGGCTCTTGGCACTCAGGAACCCTGGAGTCTAGACCTGGCAGGACCCCAGGATCCCCCTTCATGACAACTTCCCTGAAGACTTCTGCAGAAGATGCTAGGGGGTGAGTGTTTTGAGCAGCAGAACACAACACCCCCTTGTTCCTCAAACCCTAGCCCCACCTTGGGGTCTTTACCTCTGGCCTCTGCAAAAGGGATGTAGGGATGACAGAGCTTCCTGATCCCTTTCCTCCCAAATGTTATGTGATGATGTGTAGGGAAACAATACTTCTGTTGTCATCACCAGGAGGACCAGGATGCAAGCTGCCTTATTTGTCCCCTTACAGAAACCCTCTCTTATCCCTGCCTCAGAGTAAGATATTTCTCTCTGTGACCACCCCCCCACATACGAACACATCCTTACTCCATGTCATCATATCAATCTCTCTGTATATTTCTGGGGATGGGAAGTCGCTATATTCCAATAACCTGATTTTTATTAAGAGAGAAATATTTCAGGGATTCATTCATTCACTTACAAATATATATTGAGCACTTATTAAGTCTGGGCACTGTTGTAGGCATTGAGGATGCAGAAGTGATTAAAACAAAGTTCTCATCAGCTCATTTCCAGACTAACGGGAGAGACAGACAACAACAAAGAACACTCACAGATTTTCATATAATAGCAGGATCTACAGAAACTAAATAAGGGTAAGAGGATGGAACGTGCTGCGGGGACGTGGTCCTCCATTATCAGGATTTTTATTGGAATTCACTTTTTCTTTGCTTTACTCTGCCTGGGGGAGATAAGAGTGAGGGTGTGTGTGTCCCCTCCTTTGGTCTCCTCAACCCATTTTGGCAGTTCACGCCTCACAGGGCAGAGTCTTGGGATTTGAGGGGGGCTGCAGAGCCAGCTCCTCAGAATTTGTTCAAGGGGCCATTTAGAAGCTAAGTCAGAAATGGAAACAGGTACTGAGAAAGTCTATCGTCTTTCGTGGGTGTAATGATACTCCTCCTCTCCGAATTTATTTCTTACTTTTATCATCTTGCACACACTCACTGAATTCCTAACTATTCATTCAACATTTTTTGAGCCCACTGTGTGCCAGGCACTGTTCTAGGCGACCGAAACAGAGAGGTTGGGAACATTCTCTGCTTGCAGGAGTCCCTGCTGTGCAAAGTTTCTAAACAACCTCTTTTCATCTTTCCTTTCATCGTCGCCTTTGAGATTCACCTATGTTGATTCACGTTGTCCCAAGAGGGTAGATATGAACATTCCCATTTTCCGGATGCGAAAACCATGACTGCTAAGGAAAAAATGAAGTGCTTTGCGGCGACTGAACACCAGGACGCCACCGCGCCACGTTTAGTGGCGCGTTTCGCCAGTCGCGATCCCACCCGCGCACGCACCCTCCTTTCCTCCCTCCCAGCCGCCGCCGCGCCGGGTCCACGTGTGTGTGTCTGTGTGCGGAATGGGGACGGGGGCGGTGCCGCTGGAGGGGTGGGGTCCGGGCTAACGTCACTGGCAGTGCCGCCCAATCAGCGGCGGGCTCGCGGCCCCGGCGCTGGTATTGGGGCAGCGAGGGGGCAGTTCTCTATAACGCGGTCTCCGGGAGCCAGCGGGGAAGAAAGAAGCCGAGCGGGCGGAAGGCGCCCTCCCTGCCGCCTGGGCCCGGGCACCGGGTGCCGGGCCCGGGGTCCTTCCCGCCTCCCGCGGCCGCCGGCCGCTTTGTTTCCCCAGCCTCTGCGCTCTGGGCAACTCAAGAAGGGCTCGCTCCTGGGCTGCACAGGGATCGCGGCGGCAGGAAGGGCGGCAGACCGCGCCGGGACTCGCAGGGACCCAGGAGTCCGGCCGCCAGGAGGGCCGCGTGACGAGATCGAAGAGGGAGCCGGAGCCCCGCGGCCCAGGGGTGCGGGCCGGGGGCGCCCGTGAGCAGAGACCTCCCCGTCGAGGGGGGGCGATGTTCCCCTCGCCCGTGGGCTCTTCGGGCAGCCAGGGCATCCCGCCGCTGGGACCAGGGCCCCCGCAGTGGGCACCCCCCCGGGTGGTTCCATGGAGACTCTGTGCCCCGCTCCCCGCCTCGCAGTGCCGGCGTCCCCGCGAGGGTCGCCCTGCTCCCCCACACCCCGGAAGACGCGTCGGGGGACCCAGGAGTTCTCTCCGCTGTGCCTGCGTGCCCTTGCCTTCTGCGCCCTTGCCAAACCCCGGGCGTCCTCTCTGGACCTGGGGCCTGGGGAGCTGGCGCCGCGGGCTCCGGTGCTGCTGGACCCTCATGCCCCCCTGTGCACCGGCGGCTGGGCCCCGGATGGCCTGAAGCACCTCGCGGGACAGGCCTGGCGTTACAGCGATCCCAACTCCCCGGCCAGCCAGGATGCCGACGCCGCTGTGTGCCGGGGCCGCGGCGAGGAGGAAGAGGGCGGAGGCAGTTTCCCGCACTTCGGCGCTCGCTCCGGCGTACCTCCCGGCCGCTGCCCGGCGCCCCGGCGCCCTCGGGAATCTCCGACCAGCTCCGTCTCGGCTCCGCCTAGGCCAGCCCCCGGTCTCGACTCCCAGCCTGGCCCCGCCGCCAGCCCGCATCAGGAACCGGGTTCCCGGCCTCCGCCGCCACCTGCGGGCCTCTCCTCTGAGCCCGCGGGGCCCGGGACAGCGCCGGAGCCGCCCCCGCCGAGCCAGACTGCCGCAGTCGATGGAAACCCCCCGAAGGCCGCCCCCGAGGCAACGGCCGCCAGCCCCTCGACGGCCAGCGAAGCTCCGGCGGCGCCCGGCGATCTCCGCCAGGAACATTTCGATCGTCTGATCCGCCGCTCGAAACTTTGGTGTTACGCGAAGGGCTTCGCCCTCGACACTCCGAGTTTGCGCCGGGGGCCCGAGCGGCCCCCAGCCAAAGGGCCCTCCCGGGGAGCCGCCAAGAAACGCCGGCGGCCGACGCCCCCCCAACGCAGCGCACAGCCCCGCCGTCCTGCACCGACGCTCCCCACCACGAGCACCTTCAGCCTCCTCGACTGCTTCCCCTGCCCCCCGGCCCTGGTGGTGGGGGAGGACGGAGACTTAGGGCCGGCATCCTCGCTTCGTCTCCAGGGAGACTCTAAGCCCCCGCCTGCCCACCCGCTGTGGAGGTGGCAGATTGGGGGTCCCGCTGTCCCTGAGCCCCCCGGCCTCAAATTCTGGGGGATCAACCTGGAGCAGCTCTGAGCGTGAGACCTCTTCTGCCAAAGGGGAAAAGTGGGGGCCACAGCCAAACTGCGGGCTTGAGGACAGACCCTCATTTCTCACCTTTGCCTGTCCTCTTCAGGTTTTATGGGCTGTGGTCAGAGGGACCTCAAATGACAGTGATCTTCAAGCACCTAACTGGTTGGGGTGACACCCCCTCCCCCTCATCCTTTGGAGACGAACCAAGGGCTGGAGTCAGGAAAAGGCTTAATCGAAAAAGGCTTAAAGACATAGATTCCAATCCCTCGCCTCTTCCATCTCGGATCTCTGGGGGCAGGGCCTTCACCCCAGGGGGAGCCGAGGAGGCTACAGCTCAAAGACAAGGAAAAAAAAAGAGGGAGAGAGACCTTGGTGATGGACAAACCGGTTGTTTCTGTGGGCGAGCCTGGGGATTGGGGTGGGGGGGGCCCTGGTGGGGGGGGGGAGGTGATTGGCAGCTCCCGGGGGCATCCCCCACCCGCACCATCCAGGCCTTTAACCCTTCACTCCCCTCGGGCCTTCCCTAGTCTCCGGGCACCACTGGATCCTTCATGGGGGAGGGAGCAGCTTAGGCAACGGGGAGATCACCCCCTTCCAGTTCTTTTCCTGGGGACCCCCAAGTCAAGTGACCCCTAGTTACCGAGATATTCATTCTCAGCCACCAACCTTTCCCCTTTGTCCAGTTTTGGGGTTTGCCTCTCCAGTATTCCCCGTTTGCTTTCAGGTTATAAGGTCTTTTCTTTCATCCGCCCCATAAGTCAGCCCCCTCCGCCAGTTTACTCCTTATATTTGGAGGCGCAGGGCTGAGGGACCTCCTCCCCTTCAAAAGTGCAGACTTTGTCTGGGGAAGGGGCCAGAGACCATCCCAGGGAAAGTAATGGAAGGTGGAAGAAATCAATAAAATCAGACCAAACAAGTTGCCTTTCCAGGTCCTTGCCACCAGTTTAAGGATGGAGGGTGTGGAGGTAGAGGGCAGGCCAGGGTCCATTCTTTGAACACCCAAACTGAGACCCCTTCAAGGCTAGAAAGAAGACAAGCTGCTCTTTGTGGAGGGGGTAAATGAAAGGGCTCTTGGCCTAACCACAAGGTCCAGTGGGTTTTGAAGGAAACTGGGCTGAGGAACCTTTAGCATCCTCCCCCCACCCAACTTCAGGCATTTCGGGAGTTGTCAGGGACCTGATGGATCCGAAAGGGGCAGGGCCAGGGGATTAGTTTTGAGGTCAGAAGTTCTGTTTTCCTGGGGGAGGGGAGTGAGTCAGAGGGGAGTGGAATTGCTTTCTCCTCCACCCAGGTGAGGTCTGGGGAGTTCAGCTCTTAGGGAAATTCCAAGTTTAGGTGTGAGGGGAACCTGGGGGTTGCCGATCTTCATAACAACTGAGGGACCCAGTGACCCTTCTGCCCACACTAGTGAATATCACCCCCTTTTCCCCCAAGACGGGACAAGGGAGGAACAATTCCCACATATGATACTGGGGAAGGACTTGACTCCTTTTCTGTGAAAATGCTTTGTAAAAAGTTGTTAATGTTTGCATAGAGCAGATTCTCGAGAAAAACTGTTTTGGACCACAAAAGTTTTGTTTGTTTTAAAAGCTGTCTCTTTTAATT